>NW_017728911.1:35517-95394 GCF_001723895.1 Crocodylus porosus | reverse complement strand
GCGCTGTCGCCGGGCGCACGCGAGCGGCTCTTGCTTCGCCACCGCGTCGGCGCTCAGCGCCCGCACTGCCCCGAGCCTCGCCTGGGCCCCTTGAGCCCAAGGGCGGTTGCGACCCGGGCTGTCGAGGCGGGGAGGACGGAGGACACCAGCTGGCGCGGCTCCCCCGAGGGCAAGGACGGCCGGCCTGGCCTCAGGCACAGGGCTGCGGGAGGGGTTTCTAATTTCTAGTTCAGCCTCAGGCTTCCCGGATGACCGGACGGGCGTTTGGTTCAGTGCCCCGGGCCCCCATGCCACCTGGGTCCAGAAACGAAGGGTGTGGGCAGATGTAGTAGTTAGAAGGACATCGAGTGATTCCAGCATATGTGACTCTGATGTCGGCCTTGCCCCTGCAGAGCTGTATAAATTAGAACAAAAACCTTGTACTCAAACCCTGTTTTGTTCTGGGTGAAAATTCCTGCAATTTAGCTCACTTCTAGCTCCACAAGAGCATGGAGAGGTAACGGTTACAACCAAGCAAGCAGCTGATGCTCACTCCCTGGCATCTGCTCCCTCCTCTCCTTTTAAAGCAGCTGAAAATTAGGTCTGTCCACAGCCTAAATCCTACATGATCTCACAGTATCCATGCCTGTCCTGAGAAGAGAAAAAGTGGCTGGAGGCTGCTCCCTTCCCCACATCTCAAAGTAGGGAGGGGTGTAACGGGTGTATGGTGCTGAGAATTGATTGCTGGCAGGAGGCTGCCAAGGTGGAAGTCTTGCATTTGTATCTGGAACAAAGCTCTGTCGCCAGCTCTCTGGAAGCCCTAGGAAGTGCAGGTTTCCTCTAAGGCTTTTATGAAGCAGCAGTGGTTTCTCATGCTGCTAAGGCCCACCTTGTGGAGAGCTCCGTGGTCCATATATCCTACAAAATCTTTAAGGCTACTTAGTAATCCACGATCACCAGCAGTTTCCAGTGCTGTGGATATGTTCAATCATGGTGCGCAATGGAGGAGATCATCATTCAGTGTGACCAAAGCTGCCTCTGTGCTGTATTTTCTTCAGCAGCATAAAACAGTTTTAGAATGTGAGCGGGCACATCTACACATGCATTAATGCACCATAATTACATCTCATTACATTTAGTACCTGTAATAACAGACATTAACTTAATGTGCTGTAGTCGGCAGTACTGCACAGTAGTGCCAGCACATTTTTTTATGATGCTAATGCTCAGTAGACTAATTCTGCACAGTTTTTGCCTGCTGTGCTAATGTGCAGTAAAAGTACTCCGCTGCGCTTCTAGCGTCTCATGTAGATGAGTTTGCAGTATCATATAATGGGTTTGCAGTCGTTGCTTGACCCACCTAAAATGGGTGTTTTGATACTGGGTGATAGATGGCAAATAGATAGTAAGAAATCATCACTTCCTAAAGTGTGGTTCTTGTCAGAAGAATGACTTTGATAAACATCATGAACTTCTGATCATTTCTCTCTCAGTGACTCAGTGTGAAATTTGCCCTACTTAAGGGTGAAAAAATATGATGGCCTTGCTGACTCAGCCTGGCCTCTGGGATTGGAACTGGGTTCTCTGTTTTTCTTGCATCAACACCAGTAATAAATATCGCACAGGAGAAATTATGCATTCAGTGACATCGTAGCAACCTGAAGCCTTTGCAGTCCTCAGTAGAGTTAGCAAACATAGGAGAGAAAAGAATTGTTTACTTTGTGTCACAGGCGCAAACAAACAGTTTGAACTTTAAAAGGTGAAGCCAGTTTGAAGGGCAGTTGGTAAAATCTGGGTAATTCATCTATCCAGAGGGCTTGGTAATGGTGATTAATAATCCATGAATGACTAATTTTCAGGAATTCTTCATGAGGTGTATTTTGCATGCATACAGAAGCAACATAAAGAGAGATATTTTATGTGTATAATGAAAAAACTACAGAAATGTCAAGGGCAGATTATATGCACTCTGGCTTATTTGAGAATTGTATGATGATGACATAGATAACTGCTTAATGTAGAATTTCTTGTTACAGAAATTTGGAGCATTTGTTATCTAAAAATATGTAGTTATGACAGTAAAGTAGATGGTTTACGAGTTTTGTGTTGGACCCTTATGTGCTTTTGTCACCAAAGGAGAAGATAATTCCTCATTATGGAATGGTTGATTGTCTGTGTCTTGTTGAGCTAGTAAAAGCTCAAAAGTATCCAATGTTTTGTAAGCATCAGGTGGCTTAAGAGGTGCTGTGGGGGACAAGTGATTATTAGGAGAAAATTCTACTGTTATTTATTATGTGTCTACATTTAGAAATGACTAATTATTCTTTAAGAAATGATGAATTAACCAAAGCATTTTGTGTACAAATCAATAAAACTCTGGCAGTGATTCAGTGCACTGACAAATAAGACTATAGCAATGAGTTATCTTACTGACCAATTAATCACATTTTACTGTATGAAACGAATAGTACACTCTGTTTCTGAAGCAGGAAGCTGTGAACTCAAATGTCTGATTGTAAGGGAGTGAAAAGTGCAGTTGAGATGGGAACAGTGAGCAGGATGTTTATCACTGCATCTGTCTTGGATTCTGCAGGTGTACCTACCTCAGATGTTCTCAGCAGGTTGTGAAGGAGAGATAGTGATAGAGAATAAGGTGTCAAAAAGAGAGAGTGGAACAAATTAATAAATCTCGGAATAACAGCCTATTGGGACCAGATGATACATCCAGTTGTTCTGAAAGAATTTAAGAATGAAGCAGCTGAGCTGCTACCAAAAATTTACAGTCTCACTAAAAATAGCTGATACCAGAGAATGGGAAAGTAGTATGTGTCTATAATGTGGGAGGAAAATGTATGGAAGCGGTCTTTGAATTACAGACATGTGATGTTTATTTCAGCACAAAATAAACACATATAATAATTAAAAATGCAATGGTAGCATTGTCTAGCTTTTTTTGTAGAAGGAAACCAACAGAGCATATATAAAGTAAAATCATGACTGAAGTAATATAGAACTTCATTCAGCATTAAAACAATAGTGGGTAAAGAAGTGCTCATAGACCATAAAATCATAGGAAAGTAGGGCAGGACCTCAGGAGGTAATTTAGTATGATCCCCTGCTCAAGACAGGATCATCCCTTTCCAGACCTCCCAGACAAATGTTTGTTTAACCCATTCTTAAAACCACACAACAACCTGTTACTATTTGATACAACTTATTTGGACTTTCAGAAATACCCTCCTAATGCTGGAGTGATATTGCAGCCATGATGAGCCAGGAAATATGTGAGAGGCAAGGATTTTTGTAGGTAATATCTGATTGGAACAACTGCATGATTGGGACACACTTAGACAAGCTTTTAAAGCTGTGCATTCTTTCTCAGATCTGAGGAAAAAGCAGGCACAGCAAGGACTAAAAACAATCTGCAGGGCTGTGAAACCGGAGATGAGAGAAATTCTTCTTTTTTCATTAAGCTGTGGATTTTCTATTGTGAGTGGTGAATAGTGTTGGAATGATGCAGCCGTGATGGTCCAGGAAATGTCCAAGAGGCAAGGATTTTTGTAGGTGATGTTGTTTATTGGAACAACTGCATGCTTGGGATAGATTTTTTTTGGTTGTTTTGGTTTTTTATAGTGAAATAACTATTGGCTGCCTTGCTGCGAGATCCTAGTAGTCCAAGGCTCTAATTTTTACTCCAGTGAGCTTAGGTGAACTCAGCTCTATGGGGCAGATACACTGGTAAGCTTGTCTGACTGCCTTGTGATGAAAACAGCTGTTCCTTGATTTTGCAGTGACAGATCTAATGCATGTCACTTATCATACTGTAAAACACACCTTTTTTTGGCTGTGAAGACATATGTGAGAATAGGTATCTATATCTATTTATGCAGTACATCCTCATTATAATGAACCCCCCAACAGGCCTGAGAGGAAAGTTAATTAAAAGAGGGCATTTGCTATAATAGGTTAGTCAGTTTTCTGTATCACAGTAATGAATAAATTGATTCCTGTTGTTTGTATTGTTAAAAGTGAAGGTTTGTTACCAACAGAGTTTGTTATAATGAAGTTGTATTGTGTATATAGTTACTGCTACCCCCACAGACCTGGGGATAGCTTACTGTCAACCTTCTGAATATACAAATTACAAAACAATTACAAGAACATGAAGGGTACACAGTTCATCACTAAAAAGTTGGGGATACACCAGAATTAAGGCTCCTGGTACAACCCTAATTCAGCCTCCTTATGCATGGGCCTTATGATATAGTCTTTAATTTCAGGATAATTTAGTATAATTTCTAACAGACTTCTATCACATTCAATACGCAGGATAGAGGATGCTCACTGAGTGGGCAATACTTCTTTAAATAAAGAAAATTTCCTTTTCTTTTCCTCATTCAGTGCATGACCTCGGGCCCTATCTATTGTACATACTCTAAGCTCTACTCTGAATAAAGGATTATTCATTTCCTCATTTTCATGGTGATGAGTACCATCATTTTGCATAACTCATAAATATTAATACATTTTCATCTTCACTGCATCCTGTGAAGCGAAATGTTATCTCCTGTCTACAGATGGGAAACAGAGATAGAGAAATAATGACCAAAATTGTCTACTGATTTTGGGTACCTGACTTGAGATGCCTATGGTGCATTCATTTTTTCACAGTACGTGATACGCTCAAAGCTCAGCTCCAGTTGATTTCTTCAACAATAAGGCAGAGGTCCTACAAACAATGATCTCATTTGCTGCACAGCTGTGAATCGGGGTCCTTTGGAAAAAGCAGCATGTGGTCATATATTTAAAGAATGTATCATAATGATCTTGAAAACGGAGTGGCAATGGTTATGGATAGCATAGTTATTTAGGTTTGTGAAATCGAGAAGGGATCAAGGAGTTTTTTCCGAAGGGCCTAAGAAAACTGGGCAGGGGAACAGCAAAATAGCAGATGGAAGGAATCGTTGTGGAACTCTTGGCAGTGCATAAGTGAATTACATTTACGTTCCTGGGCTCCAAACCTATTGCAGTCACTCAGGCAACGGCCTGGACAGAGGTTCACTGGGAAGGACCATGATGGTGGTTAAAAAAAAGAAGTAAATCAACTGTTATGAAAGGGATAGGAAATGATAATGAAAAGGAAATGCCACTGTATATATGGTTCTGTGTTAGCTCATCCGCTGGAGATGCTGCGATGAGTTTTCGTCAATCCCTCTATCTCAAAGGAGACAAGAGAATTAGACAGGGAGTAGAGATGGATGAGATAATAATTGGAGGCTTCTGTATGAGAAGAGACTGGAATGATTAGGGCTTCTTGCATTAGAGAAAGTTTATGAGAGAAAATATCACAGAGGCTGCCAAAGAATGGATGCAGTAGAGGAAATTGTCATAGATCCACGGGCAAAAATGCTCCAGAGGATTCTCTGCAAGTCGGTGGAGGGAGGCTGTGTAGATGTCTTGGAGACAACGGCCATTAGGGCCTGGGTAGAGGGTGTGCGGGGAATGGCAGTGAGGGTGGCATACAGAGCTATATGGATCTCTGGTCTGGTTTATTGATGCTGGGTAAAAAATCAGCAGAAACCTGGTTGCTAAAGTTTACTAAGCTGTAGCTGCTGTTCACACTGGGCGCACCTACACGTGATGTGACATTGCCGTAGCAACCCACTACAGCAACATTGTGTCCATGGGCAAGAACCATGATGCTTCATCTGCGTCACCATAGCAACACCCTCCCATTATAGCACGTTGCTACGGCGGTGTAGCAGCTAAAAATAACCATGCGCAGTGTGCACAGTGCAGTACGGACTGTTACTGAGCCATCATTTAGTACTTCGAAAAAGAAATGCTAAATGATGGTGCAGCATCAAAGGCACCGTAGAGGCACATGTAGACGTGCCCATTTCCACACTCATGTCTCTTAGGGATAGGGGGCCTCCTGGTCACTGCAGAAGCATTCCCGTGGCTTGCCTACAGGACCTCCACCTCAGGTTGACTGGGGGAGCAAAACACAATGCTGCCCTCAATACATTACCTCAATATTGTTGCTGTTAGCACAGGGAAGATCAGGGGCCACTGGCATAATTCACTAGATTGTAAACTGCTTGGAGCAATGACTATCTTTTTATTCTATAGTTGTACAGGATCTGGCACAATGAAGCCCTGATCCATAATTGAGGTACCTCAGTACTGTTGAGAGACATATGATAATACTAAGCTGCCTTTTCAGGCACTTTCCTGGAAGAGTCTTCCAGTACCCAATGAAGTAGAGCAACCCAGAATGATGACGAGCAAAGCTGAGAACCCCTGTGCTAGTTCAGAATCAGTGGGCACATCTACACGTGCACAGTTACTGCACAGTAATTTAGGTTACTGTGAAGTAACCAAAAATTACTGTGCAGTACAGGCATGCATCTACACATGCATGCCCGTACTGCACAGTGACCATGGTGGCTTATGCCAACTTGGGCATAAATTTGCTACCTGCATGATTCTATCTGCTACTGTTGCACAGTAACACACATGTAGATACCTCACTGTACAGTAACAGTGTGTGTATGGACTGACTTGAGACCAGCTTTGTTCCCAAGTCAGTCTACACACAGTGTTACTGCACCTGTAATGCCTGCATGTGTAGATGCCAGGTTAAAACCCACTTACTGCGCAGTAAATTACTGCACAGTAATGTTCGTGTAGACATGCCCAGCAAGTGGAATTCACTGTGCATCTTCTTTGTCTGCAATGTTTGAACATTGGAACAGGTGTAAATGTTGATTCTCCTGTGGAACTGTTGGAACTGGAAATGCCCACAAGATCTACATCAGTCCTTCAGGCAGTGAATTGGAACTGGAAATGCCCACAAGATCTACATCAGTCCTTCAGGCAGGGAATACACTCAGTCTTTTCCCCTCTGATAGCGTGTAGCAGTTCCCTTTCAAATGTGCATCTCCTGTACAGGTGCACCTTTCTGTCAAGAGTCTTCCACACATTGGCAGAAGGCCCCATTACTAAGACTTTCTTGAACTGGAAGAAAAGTATTAATGCTTTCTCACCTTCCATGTACCAGTCACAGATGTGATGAATACATTGGCCTCTGTCTCTTAGGTGGCATGATGCTGATCCCTTTTCAGTAACTGATTCTGGGCCTAGAAAACCTGCTCTCAGTGCAGCCGCAGACATGCCATCCTGCCTTAATACCAGTATAAACATTGAGATCTGCTGTTTCTTCAGTCAACAGTTGGGACTTCTCTGAGACAACTTTGTCTAGCTCTCTTTCAGGTTAACTTGGACCATTGATAACTGAGCCTGATGCATTGGTAAAGACTCTCCTCAGAACAATGCTAGGGTAGTTGAGATAACACCAGTTTTATCTTCCCATTTGAAGGCTTCCAACTTTTATGACAGCCTTGAGTTGTCAGATGCAAACCAGGCACTGCCCACTCTTTATATTGAAATGAAAAGCTGCAGCAAAATGTTTCAATTATTCTTTTGGCTCTAACAACTGACTTTTTGACCTTGCACAAGCTGCTTGAATCCTCTTAGATTCCATTTTCCTGCTTGTGAAAGGGTGATGCTGCTGAAATACCTCTTGTACAACTCTTAGCTGCAGGTAAGGTACAGCAAAATGATGATAATTATTGCTACTACTCATGAAGCAGTAAGCCTGCTTGAGCTGTAAATACATGAAGCATTTGGTACAAATGGGAAGTTTTTTTATGATAGCAAAGCAAATCTTAAGACCAATCTAAGTATCATGGTTTCTGTGGCTTTATTGCTTATTGAGGGAGGGTCTACATTCAAAAACCAAACCAAACCCAAAGTAGTTCTTGTGCAGCAGAGAACTGCGAAATGATTCAGTGTGCCTCCCGTGCATCTCTTTCCAATAGTGTTCACCTTGGAGGCAGAAAAGTTCAAATGAAATCTTAAACCAGTTTGGATGTAAAAAAATGCCTAGCAGTATCGCATGTCAAAGTGCCAGTAACAGACTATGAGACACACGAGAGTTTACAAGTGCTCATCAGGGAGTTCCCCACTTCTACCATCGTAGAAAATGGAATCACAGCTGCCCTCTCTCTCAGTGACTTGATCTTCTGAGCTGTAGACCTAGGACTTTCCCATTGACAACATGCTTTTAAGTTCTAAATCTTGCTCATACTGGCATATTTTTCTGTTACCTACAATGATCTGTGCAGCCAGGGCTGCTTAACTAAACTGTCCCTGGCTCAATTTGAATGACTCGCTGTCTGCACTGCAGCATAGATCTAGCATGAAGCAGCATTATTGTGTTCACCTGAACATATGGAGCAGTATCTCTCATGTCTCAGTCTGTTTCAGTACGTAGCCATGACCAGGATAGAGATTGCTGATACTATACTGAAAAAAAAAGTGGGAGATGAATGAAAACATGTCTAGGGGGGAATGAGAGGATGTAGTGTTGAAAGATCTGCCCTAGAGGACTTAGAAATTTAGGTACAATTAGTTGCATTTTCATGCAAAGATTGTGCTCAGAAAAATAGCTGGGGAACTGCACCAACACATACATTCAGGCTGACAGTGCTTTCCTGTATAAAAAGTAGATGACGTCAAGAGGTCTCTCTCCTCTGCTTGCAAAAGAGCTGTGAAATTTGGCAAGTGTTATAGCTGCCCAGAAGTGAATCCTTTCCTAAAATGTAGGAAAGCACTCTGCAGTCCACAGGACATCAGGTGCTTTGAACATGAGTCAGGTTGCAAAGGGAGCTCTTGTCTGCCTCATTTGTTGCAGAAGTTGGAAAGTGTCTTCTGAACAAGGCAAGAGATTTTGGGAGAGAAAGGATGGTCTGATGATGAAGGCAGCCAAATGCACCCCAGAAGAATGGAGTCCCTTTGTGCTACAGAGCTCCAAGTGAGGCTGGTTAATGCATTTAAATTAGCATTTCAAAGCTGACTTCTAATTACATGGGAGTAATTTTATAGAGGTCCAGTTCAGGAGTCCCCAGCACCCAGGGATGCAAGTGAAATGAATGTGGGTAACAGATGCTCTCACCTTTGCAGTTAGGCAGTGGGCTCTTGAAAACTGGATCTAGGAATTCCTTTGGCTACTCTAAGGTGTTGAAGTCAGTAGAGCTAAAATGACTTGCATCAAGTGAAGATCTGCCCCAGTGTAGAGTTGGGAGACTCCAGGGACTCGAGTCCTTCCTCTGCCAGTGGCCTGCTGTTTAGCCTCAGGCAAGAGACTTTGCCTTCTTGTGTCATTTTTTCACATCAGTTATTTGGAGATTCTCCCTTCCTTCACTGATTGATTATATGTCTGTAAAGGGCCCATAATGTATACAATTCTATCAAATACTAAGTACTGCGAAAAATAATTAGGCCGCCAGTTTTCCAAGTTAGGCACTCAGTTACTGGGGTACCCAGTTTAGGTTTTGTTCCAATTTAATATAAACTTGGCACAGTCCCCTTATGTGGACATGATAAAATTGATTAAACTTGATTAAACCTGTACAGCCACTGAATACAAATAAACCCTTAGCGAAGGTTTTCAAATATTGGCCTAAACCTCCTTGTACCCAAGATCCACCTCTGTGGGGCACCCTCTGTTCCCCTTGTGAAGGGTTCAGAGAAAATAACTTCATTAATACTTGAGCTGGTTAAATATTATGGTGTGAAAAGAACCCCTGAAAACTCCAAGTAGTCACTACTCTATATTCAATGCAGGGGTTGCACAGAGTGCAATAAATATAGCAAGGGCTGCACACACCAAATGCTGAGGATAGAAATAAATATTGTATAGATACCTTCTGTGGGTGTGATCCAGGCTGTGGCCTGAAGGAGGCATAGCTGTGGAAGACAATGTGACTGTGTTATTAAAGGCTGTCTCATAATGCTGACATCCCAACAGTGGAATTGAGGTTGTGCAGGCAATCTGGTTTTTGGGATGTCTTAATTTTTTGGTGATTTACTTTGCAACTGAATAGCCTCTTCTAGTGCCTTCACAGCTCTCCCAAGGAAATCCCTCTGGTTTAAGAAGTCAAAGGAACACTTTCCCTTTGAACTGGCCTTCTAAGCCGTTTCAGATCCTGGTCTGTCTCCAATTCTTCATAGTTCTTAGAAACATATGTTTTGCAGCCACAGAGCTCCATCTGGGGGTGGCTCAGGGCATGAGTGCACTCCTTGAGGACAGTCTGCATTGGTACTGCTGCTGTCTGCAACAACTTCTGCAAGAAAACTGGTCTCGAGTAACTGTGTCTACAGGAGCAGCAGACTGCCATGTCACCAGCATGGTGTTGTTACTGTGCTGTCATTTAGTATTTGCATAACCAAGTACTCAATGACTGTGCAGTAACCAGTGTTACTCCACAGTAACGTCCCCACACACTTTTTTCTGATGCTACTGTGCAGTAGTGTCATGCCATGGTTAGTGCCCACTAGTGCAATTGCAAAGTAGGAATGAGCTACTGCTCAGTAGCTTCTCATGTAGATGCAGCCAGTGAGCCTGAAAAACCTGTGCTGGTGAGGTAGAGTCAGAGCAGCTGAAAGGTGGGATCTGAACTCCTTTTTATTAGCAGAGATGAGGAAGAAGGTGTTCAGGTAGTTTGGAAGCGGAGAGGGGATGCTCTTTGGAGCTCGGGTGGGCTTGCTTTCCTCTCATGCAGAGCATGGACGC
Source organism: Crocodylus porosus (assembly GCF_001723895.1). Classification (NCBI taxonomy): domain Eukaryota; kingdom Metazoa; phylum Chordata; order Crocodylia; family Crocodylidae; genus Crocodylus; species Crocodylus porosus. The sequence continues at coordinate 84,776 of NW_017728911.1, read as the reverse complement.
TTACTCTTTCTCATGTGTTACCATAGCAGGGATAGGGGAGAGGAGTATGGTTTAGTGAGTAGAGCTTGAGAATGGTGGTGAGGCAGATGAACACCAAGCCTTGGACTATGCGAACAAATGCTCTTGCTGTACAGAGGAGACTGCAGACAAAAGCAGCTGAGCCACAGAGATGTGCTGGGGGGTTGTGAATTGCTGAAATAAATAGTCTCAAGAGCAGTGGTTCTTAACATTTTAGAGTCAGGGCTCCCTTCCATATATATGTATCTCAGAGCACAGCCAGATAAGCCTAAAGCTTTCAGATGCAGCCTTGCCCAGCTCCAACATTGGCTATAGCCTTTCCCAGCCCAGCCCCAACACTCCTCCCTGAAACAGAGGTGCATGGGGCAGTTCCACCTGGCCTCTCCACAGTTGAGAACCACTGCTCTAAAACTATGAGTTTCACTGGGTTTCCCCTCTAACATTGTGGTTTGAATGGAACGAAGAAGGGAGGCACCTTCCAGAATTAGGTCCTTTCCAGAGAACACTGCCCCTTCAGTACCATGAGGGTATCCCTCCCCTCCATAGCTCCCAGTAAGTAACCTGGTCACAAGTGAAGTCACTAACACCACAAAGTACAACTAGGGAAGGTCTAGGGCAGCAGTGTTAACTGTTCCTTATCATAGAATCATAGAAAATGAGGGTTGGAAGGACCCTCAGGAGGTCATCTAGTCCACTCCCTTGCTCAAAGCAGGACCACCCCCAACTAGATCATTTCAGCCAGGGCTTTTTTTGAGTCAGACCTTAAAAACCTCCAAGGATGGAGATTCCACCACATCTCTTTGTAACCTGTTCCAGTGCTTCACCACCCTCCTAGTGAGAGAGTCTAACTATTTTCATTGCCCTCTGCTGGACTCCCTCCAATTTGTCCAAATCCTTTCTGTAGTGGAGGGCCCAAAACTGGACACAGTGTTCCAGATGTGGCCTCACCAGTGCTGAATAGAGGGGAATAATCATTTGCCTCAATCTGTTGGCAATGCTTTTACTAATGCAAAGGAACATTGCTAGCAGATCTTTATTGGATGGGTCACTTTATTTTGCAATGGGAAAGGCCAATTTATTTTGCAATTGCCTCTGTTTCTGTGTAACCTAAAGCTGGAGCCCTCTGTAAAGTGCATTGGTTGCTTATTCTCAAGCAGTGATGCTCAACCAGGGTGTCACAGCTACCCAATATTAGCAATGTGAGGTGTGCAAACACCTATACACGATTCACAAGATTAACCTAGAGATTTCATATCAGAATCTAAAGTATCAAAACCATTCTGACCTGTTATGGTCTTTCTGAGTTCTTTGCAATAGAAGAATCACTTTAGTATTTTTCTGTAGTCGCAGAACAACTGAAAGCTAAGAATTGGCATTTTCCAAGGGGTGCCTGGGGTCTAACAAGTGGTTCCTTGGGTCTTAAAAGGCTGAAAACCACTGCTCTAGAAGGACAAAAGTACTGATGGTTCATAGAAAGTCCTGACCCTGCTGGGTGAGACTGCTCCCCTCAGATGACTGTAGTGCATACGGGGAGTCTGCCCAGCCCCTGCTCTGGGAGAGCAGTGTGAGAGTCTCTGACTAGAGGGAACTGTCGTGCCAAGGCCCAAGATGTGCAGTGCAAATGCCACAAGCAAAACCATGGCACTTGACTGCATATACAGCACTGTCAAGTGCTCCAGAGGACCAATACGAAACATTTTTCCATTGCTGGTTATTTCGGAGGGGAGAACGCAGCTCCAGTGTTTCTGGTCAGTGACCATCTTTTCAAGTTGCCCGTGTTAACTCTCCCTGAAGTATATGGCTTGTGCAGACACAACCCTCCCAGGGACAAGGGAATTTATTGAGCCATATTTAAAAAAACAAGAAAATCCCCAATTTCTGTCCATGGGATTGTTTGCAACATCAGAAGACTCTTAATTTGAAGAGGTCTTTTGGTTCTTATTTTGCCCATGCAGATGAGGGGCAGCACCTCCACAAATGGAAATGTTGGCACATTGGGCAGGTGCAGTTTTCAGAGGCTCTCTTATGTTACTTTTTTAGGACTAGATGTTGCATGCCGCCTGTTTCTGTGCAACAAGGGACTGGAAGGCCCAAACTGGGTCAACCAAGGTCTCCTTGACTTTATTTCAGAAACTCAGTGGAAAGCGTAAGGTTTTCCATCTTCTTTTTGCAGCATACAGTACTCTCCCCTATCAGAACCTGTTCTCTAAGTGAATGGGAAGGCTGCTGGCTGGCTATTGCATGTTTCAGCTGGACAGACCTGTACTTTAGCAGACAGGTAGAACATAACCCTGTGCGTGGAAGATGAAGCTAGAAGAATTCATCCTAGAGATGCATTTTTAAGTGAGAGTAATTAACCATTTGCATCAATTTACTTAGGGCCATGGTGAATACTTTTTTACTGGAAATCTTTAAATAAAGATTGCAGATCTTTCTGAAAGAGTGTCTTGCTCAGCAAGAAGCCATCAGGTTCAGTGTAGATCTGACAAATGATGATACTGGTGCTTTTTACCCATTTATTAAATTCAAACACAACACAGACCTTGGAATTTATACCTTTTGCCTCACTGTCATAATTCTCCTTTTTATGCAATCATTTGTAACTTGACAACAGCCTCCAAGAGTGTGTGTTCTCTGCTCCCGCTGCCTTCCTGGGAACAGGCACTCCAGCCTGGCTCATTTTTCAGCTCCCACATGCATACACCAAATCTAGAAATTCAGCAGTAAAGCCACTCTCAGGTTGCCCCCATGACTATGTTTGATATCTGTTTCTCTTGAGAAAAGCCACAGAGAATTCCACTTGAGCAGTTTTCCCACCACGTGTCTGGGTTGGGCACGTCTGAGCAGGAGGCATGTCCAGGTTGGGCACGTCTCAGCAGAGCTGAGCCACAGAGCCAGGCACGCTCTGGCTTGCATTCCTTCTGGCCCCATATGTCCTTCCCTCTTGGCTTCCCATGGAGAAATTGGATTTTGGCCTGTGTCTGAGTGTTGTACTCTCTTTTGCTTTTAAGTTGTTGCATTGAATTATTTTGTTGTTTCTTACCACCTTAGATTATGCTCAAGCTGGTGAATCTGTCTTTAATAGTCGGCTTGCTCAAGCTTACACTGTGATGGTACCTAAGATGTATTACTCTGCTTCCTGTGTCCCTGGGAAAGGGGCTACAGTCTTCATTTGTCCCCTGCTGAAAGGCAAACTCAAGCTTGTCTCCCTGCTTGGGAACCCACTTATCTATTGAACTGTAATTTGGCCTTGACTGTACCCATGGAGGGACCTTGTGAGACTGGGAGTGCCTGTTTGCCTAAAGGTCTGACTTCTAGAGGCCATTACCTTAGCCAACAAGGTCTGAATTGCAGGCACTTATAGCTATCCTGCTGTATACTGTATTCCACATACTCAGGACCTATTTATGCCTCACTTCTGGTCAGACAAAATGGCATGAGGTTTTTGTCAAATCGTCTCTGTTACAGCTTGCTTATCTCTTTCTCCAAGCCTCCTGGGAAGGGACAGTGGCATACTCTGGATGGTAAGAGTGATTAGCAACTGATTAGGGTTAATTTCCTTAGACTGCGAGGGAAACTATTTGTGGCCTCTGGAGTAAAATCTGAATGCTAGGCTAGGTTGGCTGAGCTTATTGAAGGAGTGAAGAGACTGTACCCAGTTATGTTGTGAGCCTGCAGTGTCCTGTGCCTGAGCAGCTTGGGATAACTTGGCTAAAGGAGCAGTTTGAACTTACAGTGTTTCTCTGTCCAACATCTTTTAGGCTGTGATGTGGAGGGCAAGGTTCATTGCTGTTCACCTCTTGCCTGCCTGTTGGCAGGAGTCTGTCAATTGTTGTGGGACTCAGTGGCAGCTGTCAGAGAGAAAAAGGTAGTCACTTAGGAACAGTCCTTTTTGTTCTCCAAGTGCACCATCTCCTTGGCCCACACTGACCATCCCTCACTCTCTTCTCTTTGGCATCTCTGGTGGTAGAGGTCCTTAAGGATGGTTGGTGATGGTGGGGTACTTTTGCCTTCAACCTGATGGAAAAGCATGTACCCCCTCCCACAATGGCCAGTTATTGCTCCAAAATGGTTCTGTGACCACAGAGCAAGGTGTGTGCTTCTGTAGAGGCAATGCTTTTGAAGAGGAGGTCCTGCCATTGTTAGCTAACTCATCTGCACACCTTGTGCAGGCACTATAATTTATGGTGTTCAGCAATACATTTAAGTCTGTAATATGTTACTGCAGAGGAACTGCAAACAATGGAAACTCTCATAAATCCTGCTGACAGCCTGCTCTCAGTGGCTTAGCAGAAAACAGAGCTGAGGAGCAGAGTGTTATGTACAAGAAGGAAGCTTTTTAGCCTCCTGGGATTCCTTCAGCCTGCAAAATACACCGGGTCTTGAGCTAACTCACTCATGCGCTTGTCAGTAGGCAGCCAGGCAGAAGGCTTGCTCCTTGAGGCAAGCAGTAGGGCCTGTGTCCTAAAGTGCCATCTAATGCGAACGCCGTCTGGAGTGCAGTTGCCTGCTTTGTGCACAAAGCTGCAGATCATGCATGGACAGCTCAGGTGCTGCTTCTTGGAAACCTACCTTGCGAGGTGGATATAAAATGTTCTTACATTTCCTCTCTGCTGTTAACGACTGTTTTATTTCACAGCCCTTGGTTACAATTTATAATGCAGCTTGCTTACCCCGGCAGGCTGTCTAAGGTAGCTGCGCCCTCTTACTAGGAACTCTGACCTGTGCAAAACGACTCATCATTAATACATCTCTGTAATGGTTTGTTTATTTCAGCTCCTCTCCAAGCTTTTCTGTCTAATGGTTTTGTTTGCTGTTTCTGCTTAGCTTATCAATCAACAGATTATCTCCCTTCAGCACTGGAAGGTAAATCTGCGTTGCATTAAACTTCTCTGACTAGAACCTTTCCTAGACCTGTAGCTTGGACATGATTAATCTTTAATGCTTTGGTACTAATTGAAGGAAGAACTATATTGACATAATGTTGTGATTCTGCATGCTTAAGGCTCTAATGCTTGCTTGCGCTGCAAACAGCCAGACTGATGTTTGTCACACATAGTGTTGTGAGGTGCAAAAATATTCCTTTTTATCAGTGAAAGAAAGGAGAAAAGGATTGTCCAGCTGTTTCTTCTTGTTAAAGAGAGACTTCCATACAGGGACATGCTTTAAAAAATAGAAGACAAACTTCAAGCAATAACTTGGGGCACATCTCTTTTGTAGTTCCCCTCTGTTCAAAGAAGAGTTCTCCTTTCTCCCTCCCCCATTATATTCCTTTCCTCCCCAGCTTCCTCAGCAATCCAGATTCCCCTTCAGATTCCCCTTCATTTGGTAAGTGTAGGGTAGCCATACTCATGGCATTCAGTTATAATCTGTATTGCAATCAATACTGCCTCCCTGCAGAGGCAAATAGGAGAGGGTGGGCTGCTTAGGAGAAGTTCCCTCTCAGGCAACCCCAAGGCTTCAGAATTGCTATCAAAATGGCAAGGAATGGAAAACTATACCAAGAGTGGGGGTGAAGAGATGTTTTCCAAATTGGCTTGGTCTGAAGGTTTTCCTAGTCTGGAAGTCACTCCTTAATGTTTAAAAAAGGCTACTGAATTGCCACCCTCTTGTTCATTCTTCTTAACTGTCTTCAGATTATGAACTCCACTGGTCCCTATCTACTTCTGTCACAAATGTGCAGACTTAGCAAGGTCCAAAGGGTAATAGGGACTGCAGTCTCCACATGTCAAATCTGAGCAGTGCTCAGGAAACTGATATATTGACTTGGAGAAGAGCTTCAATTGGACTTTCGCTGTGGCCAAGTGATAAGGAAGAGATTAAATGCAGCATTTTCTGAGATTCCAAGAGTTACTCAAGGAAGTGACCTGAAATTGAAATGGCTAACAAAAAAGTTGCTACAATGAAGCCACTAACTACTGCAGTTCTTGTTCCTCTGTAGAAAATTACATTGGTTCTCATGGCCACTTTGCAAGGGCCCCAGCAAGATGTGGACAAACCTTGTCTGACCGATCTTGTGTGTCTGAATTGGACCCAGAACTTGGGGGCTCTGCTTTTCCTTCAGCATTCAGTAGCCTTCAACATGTCACGTCTGACTCAACAATTTGTACCATGAGGGCTAAATTCATCCCTGGTGCCATCCATGAATGTTGGTGGAGTTACACCAGACCTGAACTTAGCCCTAAATTTCAGTGTGTGAATCACTGGTTTGTGAAAGATGCTGCATAACTGGCACTCGATGGTATCTGACATGTTTGATGCTTGGGAAGTTCCACCTTCATCTCCACGTATCTAAAAGGGCTTTACTGGGACTGGGGTGGAACCCAACCCAGGTGAATGCCCAGTGACCAGACAGTCAGCCCTCTGCCCCAATGTCGGTCCTCATGGTAAGTTGCCTTCGTTGTCATGTGGAAGGGGGCAGAGGGGTGGGGGGTGTAGAAGGTTTCCTTTGCTTTGAGGTCCCTAATGACTTCAGTAGTCTTTTCCCTACCTATTATGTGGATACGGTGAGCTGTTCACCAGGGCCAGATGCCTGAGAACAGCCTGCCTCATACCAGTTATCATTAACACGGTGCACAGAAGCATGAGCTCAAGCTGTGGTGTTTGGGGACAGACCTGGAGTCTGGTGTTCTCCTCCAAGTTGGTAAGTATTTAGAGCTTGGGATTACTTTGACCTTTTACAGAGAGGGAGTTTGCGAGACTTGGATTCCTACCTTCACCCCCTTCTCTTCTCCTTACCCATTCAGCCCCTTCAGAAAATGGAAGAGCTTGGAGGTTGATTCTGGGGCTTGATTCAGGCCCATATCTCAACCCCAGATTTTTTCTCCATGCTCAGGGAATCCATTTTCTTAGATCTCATGCAAACTGCCTGTATCACGAGGCAAGAGAATGGAAAGGTGAATAACAGAGTTGCAAGTTCTGGCTAAGTTTGTAGGTGGATCAGGTCCCTGGTGCCCATGGCACTATCCAGGTGCCTGTCACAAGCTTAGAGCCCTGACATGAATCTCTGTTCTGAGACTGCATCTACACTGCAGTTGAGAGTGTGACTGCAGCATACCTGCCTGAGCTGGTTTGAAGCTAGTGCATATGCATCTGTGTGCTGAACCCTCCCTCTGACTTCAGTGTAGACATAGCCTATATTTAATCTTTTAGAATGGAAGCGAATCAAACAGAGATAATGGTGGGGACTGAATTTCCCCTGCCCCAATAGCAATGCTCAATAGGTAAAGCATGAACAGCAGTAGCATCAGCTTCCTGTTATGACTTAGAAGTACTGCTCTGGAGTCAACTAGCACATCTGTGGTCCTTGCTGAGACTGGCTAGCCCCAATCACAGAATTGTGTCAGGAATGGTTTCTGTGATTGTTTTCAGCCTCCCTGCATGCTTATGGGAGCTGGACACTCTTGGTTTTGTTCTGAGCAATGATACCTTTCCTCATTGATGACAGTTTGTATCAACAGTGTTGCCAGCTATCAACTGTCTTAGAGGTATTTGGTGTTTCTCATAAAGCCCCACTTCCTGGAGTCCTGTGATTTCTATGAGAATCTTACATTTCAAACAAAAACTGCATTTCTACCTTGTCTAGCTACAGAGAAATACAGAAAATGTGATCCCCAAAGTTTTCCAAGGCAGAAACTAAATAAAGACCCAAATTTAAACCAAATCAGGGGATGTAATAATGAAGCAAATTGCATGAGCTTTCGGGGCTCATGATGATTCAAAACACTTTTGACTGCTGATGGCTGGCAGCATGGCATAAATATACACTGTGTTGATTTTGTGCTATATGTGAATAGCACTTGAAATTGCTTTACAATATGCATATTAAAAATGTCATAGACTATACTGGCTTCTTGGACAGTTCAGGCAGATGCTTCAGCCTGAACTTATGTCTACAGAATACAGTGCATGAGCTCACGTGATGTGTGGTCCACAATGCCTTGGCATGGTGGCAAGAACTGTGGTAAAGAAGTCATGTCAGCTTCATATATAATTGCTTTGTTTGAAGATGCATAAGCCAGACTTATAACGTCCTGTAAAACGATGGTTGTATGTGAATACAAAACTATTGCTGAAGTATGATGCCCTGGAGGCTGTAACTCCTATTAAGTAAGGGCTATTTTCTTGTAAAAGGGGACACTGTTGTTGCCAACTTGGCCCCAAATTCATCATCTGGAAATCCTAAAACCAATGGAAAAGTTTACACCATTCAAGTAGAATTCTACTGAACATGATACTTTCCCTACAGCCTGTGAAACCTATTCCTTTGAACTCATTACAACACCGAGAGTGTAAAAGTGAAGCTGGCTTTATTGACTTCTTTTGTTTTACTGTCCCAAGTTAAAAAAATGTATCAAATGAACAAGTCATAAACAATAGTAGGTATAGTGAATTTAATTATTTCTCTGCTAATCTGGAGTGTCATAAGCTATTACAAAGGGGATGTCTGACAGATGATTATTAATTTGACATTGTCCATGTAATATTTAACCAAGTGTATTAACTGTCAGTTTCCCTATTCCCAGATTCAGTTATGTAGCAATGACTGTCAGCAGAATATCAGCACAATGCAAGAATGCCTGAGAGGGAGGGAACTGAACATGAGAACGTTGGGCCCTAGAGAGTAACAAGGAGAGACATCCGACACCAGACACAGCGTTATTGGATTGAGGGAGGGAAAACCCTTTAATTTGTTTCTAGCAAATTAATCTGAGCTCTAAGAAATACTTCTTGCATCTTTTAGGAGCACCTTCTGCGCTATCATTTCTCAGCTGACCGAGGAGACCCAGCCGCTGTTTGAAACCACTATCAAATCTCGTTCTGTGTCTGAAAACGCGGATGCTAAATTCACGTGCATAGTGACAGGTAATGGCTTCTGCAGTGAAGTAACCCATCCCAGCCTGATCCATTACTTCTTGTGGTTAGTAGTGTAACTCTGGAGCAAATAAGAATAAGGCCAATGTTACTAGCCATCCAGCTGCTGGAGTCAAGTGTTATTCAGCTTTAGTAATGGATAGACTCTGGCATTCATCATAGCTGAAAGAAGCTTGGAAACAAGAGCTAAGTCTGTCCCCAAAGCTGAAAAACTGAAAGGCAAATGAAAATAACTTAATATTGTCTTTAATAGAAAATCTCCTGAGTTTTTGGGGTGCCTGCTTCCTGAATTCTGAATCCAGGGTTTCTCAATGTTGCTGTCTCCCCATTTATTCTTCAGTTTAACTTATTAGCACTGCAGCTGCGCTGTTCCTCAGGTAAGAATCCCTTTGCAGAGCCACACAGAGGTTTGTTCTGTTGGGCATATGCTGTTTCAAAGCCGAATTCTGACAGAGCCTGTTTTGACCTTCACATGACAGCATGCAGCTGCTGTTATGCTAATGCACATCCTTCTCCTTTGGTATATTTAAATGGAAATCATGACAAATGTAGAAAAGGAAGTCTGGCACTGAGATGCCCAACATTCATCCCCTTGTCCTGCCTTTCCAAATCCTGTGTGTATGTGGGGCCAAGTGCGATTCAAGCCCCGTTATTGCTTATGCTTTGATGCTACTGTAATTGATTGCTAACCCAAGATTGAAAGGAGAGTCTAGATTCCTTGCTCCTCAGGACTAAACAATTAGCCAGTTATCACTGTACTTCTGATGGACTTTTAGCAGGACTGTTACCCACTGGCTCAAGTGCCAGGAGTTTACACTTTCATGGTATGTATAATGTCTCATAGGCATGAACAGAATTTGACTAGTGGTATCTATTCAAACCGCACCTGTGCCCTACCGTCTTTGAGCCCCTTCCATGCCTTGAGGGCAGAGCAGTCACAGCCCCACCTCAATCCCTATTAGTGCACAAGGGAACAAGCCAGAGCCTGCTGATGTTTGACCAGAACTTGGGCTTATCATTTTGAATAGTTAAGACAAGATTTCCTCACCCTTCTTCAGCTCCTTGATTTTTTATTTTAGTGTTTATTTTAAATTTTAGTTTAAATGTAATCAATTTGGTTCGCTCTAGGGATGAGGTCTTTTCCTTCTAAATCCACCCATTCTGGCTTTAGGCCCTGCCTCCATTTGATGGATGTATTCTCTTAACCACTGCCTTTGTGTTTAAGAAAGGCCTGTATCCTGGATGGGTACTTTTTCCTTCCCCAGCAAGCCCCACTGCCTCAGTTTTGAGAAATATGTCCTTCTGATTCCAAGAAAAAGGTGTCATTCTCCACTGTTCCATGTCTTCTGTGCACTCAAAGGTATGGGAATGAAACCCTACTTCCTTAATTAGTAACCTTTCTTAATTGGTATCTCAGTGGGAGCCTGCACCCCTTTTGTGAGCCCTCATTTGTCTCCAGGAAGGGAGCTCTGTGCAGGACCTTGGCATCCCAAGCCCAGTACTGACTTCTTGAGATGATGTGGATTGGCATGCTGCAATGCATGACATGAGTCACCAAGCCTCTTCTCTGAAGATAGAGAAGCCTGAAAGGAGGCAAGAACCAAAGATCTAACCCCTTTGAATGTTGCATTGAATAAAGGGCATGCTATTTCCATGAGAAATGTCAAGATCTCAGAACTTTTTCCCCTTTCGGAAAGAACGTAAGTATTTAGAAACATTTTTGCAGAAACCAAACAGAAAAAAGTATCTACCCAGCATCATCCAAAGTCAGTGGATTGGGGCTATCAGCAGCCAATGTTCATGGCCCCATTCTGATATTCTTTCCTGAGACTGAAGGGAATTTGAGATAAGGGGCTTGGAACCAGGACATGCCACATCCTAGCTCTTTACCCTTACCACAGGGCTGTTGGCAAAACTGGGTGGGGCATTCTCTGCTTTTGACCAGACATTTCACATGGACTCAAGAACTCTTTCCCCCCCCCCAACAATAAAATTTGTCAAAATTGGTTTATTCCTGAGAAAAAAAAGTGTTGATTTTGTAGGGGAAAAAAAGAAATCCCCCAGGCAGCCCTGATCTTGAGCTTAAGAACCTGATAACACGAGCCAACATAGATTCATAGAACAATAGAAAAAGGAGGTTTGAAAGAGACCTCAGGAGGTCACATCTAGTCCAACCCCCTGCTCAAAACAGGACCATCCCCAACTACATCATCCCAGCCAGGGCCTTGTCAAGCCTGGTCTTGAAAACCTTCAAGGATGGAGACTCTACAACCCATCTGGGTAACCTGTCCTAGCATGTTACTACTCTCCTAGTGAGAGAGTTTTTCCTAATATCTAACCTAAACTTCCCTTGCTGCAAATTGAGCCCATTGCTTATTGTTCTCTTATTTGCTACCACTGAGAACAGTCTAGTTCCATCCTCTTTCAACCACCCCTGATGACAGACATGATGGACACTGCCTCTTCTAGTGCTTGCTGAAGCTAGGCCAATACTGGTACCTAAAGGCCAGCACCAAGAAGAGCTATATGCCAGCACTAGCACGCACCCTGGTATTGAAACCCACAGTACTTGTCCCCGTACAGATGTCTGGGTTTGTAAAGAAACCAGCAGATCTCATACTGCCTATGAACCTGAGCCCCTGATAATGGCATTGTCAAATGGTGATATCCCCTGTAACAGGGGGGCTACCGAGGCCCAAGCTCTGAGAGGCCCACCCACCTGTTCTTGGGCTAACCTCCCACCTTCTCACCTGCCATGCCTTGGTCTTAATTGATTAATTAATAGATGTAATTAAGCAGGAGGCTGCCCATTTTCTGCCCCACTGCTAGGGGGCACTATCTGTGGCTCCATTCCTCCCCCACACCGCAGCCCAAGCCTTGCTGATGACATCATGATATTCTTATACACACCAGTCCTCCACGATGGGGCCCAGAATCTTATTGTAGGACCCCACCTGGGTTCCTCCCTTCAGGCAGACTCTGCCCCCATCATACCAGGCTATATATCACCCTGTCATTGGTTCCCCTTCAGGTGTGCTCCCCTCACTGGGACCCTCAGCTCACACTAGCCCTGGTCCACCTCCAGGGCAGTCAGGACCCCAGGCCCCTGGCTCTTGGGCATCCTTCTTGGTGGGCCTCCTTGCCCTTCTGACCCTCCTGGTCCTAGCCCCCACCTGGGCAAGGCAGGGGAAGCTCTAGCAGGCCCCAATGTATGACTCATACTCTTATCCCAGGGTCCCTCTCTAAGGTACCCCAACCCACCTTTCACCAGGGTGGTAACTGGCCTGGCATTTCCTGGGGGCTCCCACACCACTGGGAGCCCCACCAGGCCACCCACTCCCAGCAGAGCATAGTTTCCAGTCATACCCAGGACCAGGAGGCTCCTACCATCCCCTCCCTTACCTCCAGATAAAACTCAACAACCCTTAGACCAGACCATGTTATTGCCTCCTCTCCAGCAGAGGAACTGCCTTGTTTATATAGGCAGCCCTGAGCCTAAAATGGCTGCCCTCATTAGGCACCTGGAGGCTGCCAGCTCCAGGGCCTTAAAGTGGTAGGCACACATAGTGCCCTGCCACATCCTCCATGCCAGACACTTCTTCATGCTGGAAGGGACTTCTAGAAGTCCCAAACTAATTTGTTCTCTATGGCCTGGTGGGTCAGAAGGTTCTGTCAAAAATAAATAGTACTAAAAATATCTGGATCTAGCAGTACATCCTGCCTTGCCTATTAGGCCCAGAGCCTACTGTAATAAATGAGGTGAGCTGAAAAAGTACTAGCACTTCTTGTCTACCCCATGCTGTAGAAGTTTCTATGTCTTTGCTGTCATGCTCTTCTCAGAGCTTTGGTTTCTGGGTGCTGGTAAAGGCCCTGATTTCCAGCTCCCTGATGCTTTATTCTTACAACCATCCAAATGCAGACATGGGTCACTTCAGTAAAATTCATGCCATGTGATTTGGATTTACATTTTGATAAGCCTTGCCCAAATCTTCCACGAAAAGTAAATACATTTAGATTTCCTTTCAGGAATAATATCCCTTGAATTTTCATCACTTTTATTGTTACCATTTCTAAGCTATATATTTTTTTATTTGTACTGAAATAATGGCTTTAATTCCCAACTAAAAGCCAGGGTCCCTAGTGCTAGGCACTATGGACATAGAAAAACGGTTCTAAAAGTTCTTCAAATTGACCTTGAGCACAGATGAGGTTAGACTGGGACTGGCAACCTAAGGCTCATGGACTGGATCTAGCCCACAAAGTGAAATCATCCTGCCTGCAAAGTCTAAATATTGGCAGCAGCATTTCAGAAGTGGGGCAGTTCAGCGCTAGGGGGATTCTGCGATGTTGGGTGGTGGACAGACACAATGTGCTGGCAGCTATTTGTCTACAAGAGGAAGTGGTGGTTATGGCTGGTTTAGAAGTGCTGCCCTGCCTCAGACCAAGCTGTTTTATTCCATCCCCCACATCCAAAAGGCTGCTGATCTCTGGGTTATTTAAACAGCAAGAAGGGAGAAGGAGAACTGGGGTAGATCACAGTCATGTGCTGGATGTAGTATTTCCATCTGTAAGGTCAGATTTAGTTTTCCTATGCTAAAAATTCCCATCTTCCTGTAAGTTATTTCTCACTTTTCTATTATAAGCATCCTTTTTCTAAAGTGCCTGGTTCTTAACTTCTATCAATGTGTATTTTACAAAACCTATAGTCACAGCCCTGCAGAGGTTTTATGGATATATTTAATTTTGCACCCTGTTGAGTAGAAGTACTGGTGGCAAAGGGAGCTGTTCAATCTGTGAGGTGAAGCACATCTGTAAATCTTTGCAAGGTCAGGGCATATTACAACCCTGCTTCTGTGGTGAGATCCTTCCCCTCAAGCCTTTCCCAAGGTTTAAAGAAACCAGTTCCCCTTTAGATACATGCTGTCAGTGGCAGTTGTGAGCTGATAATGTATATCATTCTGTGCACACACCTGGCTCAGACCAAATTCCTTTTCTATCCTAATAGATCTGTTTCTTACCAAGGTGGACATTGGGAACTCTCCCTCCTGAATTGTCAGCATAAAGGCCAGCTCTGTTTTTGACCCGCCTTAGCCGTAAAATGATTACATTGCTTAGTAAGTCTGCGCTGGTTCCCATCAACATAACATGTTGTCTTAGTGGATGGGGATGGTCTTATTATTTTAGATTATCTGTTTCAACTGCCCTTTACTTGTTTTGTAGCTGCTTCTTATAACAATCTCTTTGCTCCTCAAATTTCATACCTTCTTCCACTTCCTTAAGTGATCATTTTCATTTACATAATGGGGTTAAACAGAAGCCATTGTTTTAGCTGGCATTTAGCTTAGGTTGTATATGAGTCTTTCCCAGACTTGGGGAAGGGCACTTCATGCCCAGAAGCTTGTTTTAATATCTCTCCCAATTATACAGTCAGCCCAACAAAAGATATTTCCAAGTAAACCTTGCTTCCTAGTTTCTTTGTTACCTTGGAGCTTCTCTCGAGCTGCTTAACAACACGTGGTGCTTGATGGTGATAACTGTTTTTTTATGGTTGCCAGTTTTTGAATTTCCTCCAGTTTACATTCATCTGAGTTCGGTATTTCAGTTACAACTTCACTATGAGAAATAGGTAAGCCAATGCCGCAATCCGAGACTTTCTTCTTTCCAATTGTTTCCTCACATAAATTTGCTTGCATTTTCTGGACTGACTCCCTGATCTTTCACAAACTCTGCTGCTGAACTGAACTATTTCTTGTTGACAACTGATTTTAGTCTTCCAGTTTTTCACCTGCAGGTTTCATCAACAGATCATTTCCCTTCTTCTAACTCCTGTTCTGCATCTCTGCTCTCCTCCTTGCCCTTGGCATTTATCTTGTGATAAATAAATGCTCCCTTCACCCATTCCCATGCAGTTTAAATTTTCTACTAAGCCTCAGCAGCTCGATACTGAGGCATGATACTGATACTCCATCTGCTTCAAGGCTGGCTTTACCCTATAAACCCTGTGTGGGAACAGCATGGGTTGCGTGGAACAAAGACCAGTCATCTCATTTTTAGATATACTTTTTTTCTTTCAGTGACTGCTTTCATGTTTATTATTTTCCTTTCCAACCCATGCTGCAGGATGAAGCTGTTGTCAAAAAGAGACCAAGTACTTCCCCCACGGTACCTGGCCAGTCTCCCTGTGGCAGATGGGGAAGGGAAAAGTAGGGTGTACTGGCACTGGTCTTCAGCCATGGAGGCAGTGAGAGAAAACAAAGGGTGGCACCGCAGCAGCAGAGAAATCTCCAAGGGAAAGAAGTAGCTCTCAGGACTACTGTCACTGCATAGTGACCTTTTAGCTTGCCATTGGCACCATCTTGGCTATGCAGAAGCAAGTAACTCTGTGGCTCTTGGGCTGGGGTGGGAGAACTCGAGAATGGGTATATATGGTGGGAAAGCATGAGAGCATCAGGTCCATAGAAAGGACCATGAGGGATGTTGAGCTCTTGTGTGCATGTAGGTTTTTCAGTGAGTAATAGGGAAACAGGTTTTTTTTTCCCCCATAGTTCTTCAAATTTAAATCTTACCTGTGATATGACAAGGAGAGGAGTGTGGGGTCTTATTACATGGTAGCTGCCTCTGCAGATGGCACTGAGAGGGGATGGCCAGGGGCAGGAATACCACACTGATACCATGACACACTGACTCGCTCCTGGCATGGAAAGGGATGAGACAGGGATCATAGTGACATGACGACTGTCCAGGCACTTGCACATGGGAAATTATTACTAGGCTAAATGACTCATTGCTTCTATACTGCTCCTGATGAGCTTCTTAGGGAGGGATGGGTTGGGTATGATTTACAAGTTGGATAGAAAACAATCTGCTATGGGCAGAGAAAAAGAGTTGGCTGATGGGGGGTCTGGGTGTTCAATGGTATGGGGAGGAAGGAGTGTCAGAAGAAAAGATAAGAGTACTCATTGCTTGAGGGTGGCATAAGGAATGAGATTTACTTGGTGCTGAGGGCAGTGGGAGAAAATGTGCCTTGGGCTGGGTCTTCTGCAGGATTTCTTTTCAAAGGCCCAGGCACCAATGGGCAGAGTAGGTACAGACATCTGGGGCATGGCTTGACACTGGGTATACTAAGAGTCCCATGCCCCACTAGCAGCCCCCTCAGAGGCTGTAGAGCAGTGGGCCAATTGCACAGCCAGAACATCTCAAAGCCACATCCATTTTACAGGAGTTGAAACAAATATACCCATGTTTTATGTGAAGACCAGTATAAAAAATGTGGGTTTTTTTCTAAAACATGGAGGCTTGGGATTTGACAAAAAAAAATGGCTAAGCATTTGACTGACTCCTGAGGCAACAGTTGCTACTAAGGTCCCCCCTGAAAATGGGAATATTCTTTCAAAATTGGGTTCAGCTTTTTCACAAAATATAAGGAGATTTTTCTTGGTATAAAAAAACAGCCATTTCTCAAAGAAAACCCCAGGGTTTAAAAAAAATTCTGATTATACTATGCTGTAAGAGCACATTGCTAGCATCTTGCATAATGAATGGACAGCACACAGGGCACCACAGTGCCCTGTGTCCAGTCTAATCTTGCCTTTGTTTGTGGAGGACAGGCCTCCTTCTATTCAAGACTGGCACCTCCTGTGGCAGTCACTTCTCTCAGTTGTGCAGCTCTGGCAGGTGCCCTGTGGGCTCTCTCTCTGCGGCATGTTCTTTGTACTCATTATGGTGTGATGTTGGGCATTAGAGCCAAAGTGAGGTACCTGTACCCAGTTCAGGCTTGCATTTGCCTATAATTGCCCATGTTGCAAGGATAAATGCTGCAGAATATGGCCCATAGCAGTGACTACAGAAGAGACTGTCAGCAGTCTTCAGTCTGCATGAGGAGATGACACAAAACTGCAGACAATTTGTCCCCGTATCTCCCATGGGTTGGAAGGCTCCCTACTGCTTGTTACTTGTGGGTTTATTGCTGGCTGATGTGAAAGCAGCTGTCAGCAAACAGTCTGCATCGGCTGTATGAGGAGATGATGGGAGGGATGAGTACAAAATGACAGCTGTAGGAATTATGAATGGCTAGTTTATTCACATTGGGCTTGTATTGCCACCAGATCTTCAATGCTGTGGTCAATGGCTGAGCCTGAGGCTGTGTCTTGAGGACCCTCTCAAACAGTAACCTGGCTGGGTTAGCTGCTTGACCCCAGCCATTAAGCGAATGCTGTTATAGTCAGCAGATAGGGAGGTGCAGGAGGTGAGCCCCCAGCACTAGAGAGCCATTGGACTCTTCCTCCTGCCTGCAGCGAGGCACCCTGCTGCCAGCTCCCTTGACTGGGGAAGGGCCTGTCACGAGGCTGTAACCAGAGCTGCAGCTCCCCCTGCCCTGGTGCTTGGGGAGAAAGGGAGGGGTGGAAAGGAAGCCAGTTTGTTCTTGGACAGTGCATATTCAGTGATCCCTCCCTCTCAGAGTGTCTCCAGTTACAGCCTCCTGTGCCATCACTCCCTTGGCTCTTCTCAAGCCTGTAGCATGGTGGGAGGGGACCTTGGTATCTCTGGGTGCATCTACACATTCATTAATGCACCGTAGTTACTGTGTATTAAGTTTAGTACTTGGATAACCAGATGCTAACTCAATGTGCAGTAATGCTACTATGCAACAGTGCCAGTGCATAGGATTTTTGGATGTTAACTGTTCAGTAGCCTAATACTACTGTGCAGTAGCATATTAGCACAGTTTTGCCCAGCATGCTACTGTGCAGTGTTATTAGGCTACTGCACAGTTAGTGTCTCATTTAGACACGAACCAGGCAGAAAAGCTGCTGTATTCATACTCTGACCCCAGTCTATGTTTATGGTAGGGTAGGGCTGGCCTCCCACTTCCCTTTCTTGCTGTCTGCAGGATTTTTGCACCCAGAGCCCTTGGGAACAGATTTTCAGCCTCAGTCCCTGGTCCGTATAGGACTGTCCCATCACGCCTGACTCTCCCAGTGGCTGAGGCACCATCACCAGAACAGCCATGGCTAAACTGGGGAAGTGGGGTAGGGAAGGGCAAGCATGGTGGCTGGGGTGGAGTCCAGCCCAAGGATCTGTGCTGGCACAGCCTTCCTCGGCCAAGCAGGCACACTGAAGTCACTGGGGCTCCCAGTTTGCAGGGGGGGCCCATAGCAATCAGGAAGAGGAGCACACCTGGAGATGTCATCCATTGTGTTGAAGTGGGGCCATGCTGAACCCCAGGGATGAGGGAGAGGTGCAAAGGGAGCAGAGCAAGCAAAGATGAGGGTATCAAAGTCTAGCGGTTTTGTTTGGAAAATGTTGCTAATGGCTCTGCAGGGAAATGATCCCAGTACTGAGGCCCCAGTGGGCTTTGGGTGGTGGGGAAAGCAGGAGCAGCCAGAGCAGTCCCAAGCGTGTGAGGGCAGAGGGTGGGAGGCTGATTGTGCACTGGCTGGGAAGAGATGGCTCCTTCATAGCAGAAGTGTAGGGGGAGAAGATTCTGAACACGGGGGTGTGAAGCTGAGATACCAGGCTTCCAGATAGCTTGACCTCCTGGTTGGGCTTCACAGAGCAATCATAAATTGCATGCAGAAAGGCAGGGCACTTAGCAAAGGCTGGCCAGGAAGCTGTCAGCAGTGCAGTGTCTGGTGGCTTTGAGACAGGTTGAGAGGCATGAAATGAGAGGTCAGGAGAGAAGCAAGGGCCAAGTGGAGGGGAGCAGAGCAGGGAGCAGAAGAGGCCTGGTGTTAGCTGTTGGGTAGGGTCACCACTAAATTTTTCCCAGAAGGAGAGGAGGAGCCATGTCATAGACCTGAGCAGGGGGAACCCTATCCAGAAGGACAGGGGATGGGGCTGGCCGGCAGTGTGTAGGTGCATTGGAAGGGCAAGGGGTGTTGTGGTGGCTGGGATGAGGAAGAAATGCTGGTCCAGGGCAGAATCAGAAGGACAGGTTCTGGATGTGATGCAGAGAAATAAGGGCCTGGATTTAATGGGAGCTGGGGAAGGAGGAGAGAAGGGGGAGACAGGAGGGGGCAGAGATTGTTGCAGGAGGTGTTGTTGTCAGTAAGTGAGCAGGGCAGGGATGGCGGGAGGGGAGGGATGCTCACTAGAGGTGTACTGTGTCAGGTTTCTGTGTGGTGTCACTGCAAAGGCCCGGGAAGTATCAGGGTGGGTTATCTCACAGTCTGTTGGGACAGAAAAGTGCCTCTGAGGAACAGTGGGAGTAGTCTCCCTGACCTGAACCGCTTGGGACTCTTACAGCCCCCTGGAGACAGGCGGAGACCAGCAACTCCTGTGGATACAGCTGAGATGCAGCAAGGGAACAGAATGGCCTGGCCCCTCTTCCCTGTCCACTGCTGCTGTCACCTCCCCTATCCTGTCAGGCTGCTGTCACCTCCCCTATCCCATCAGGCTGCTGAGCATTTTGACTCTTCTCTCCTCAGTCTGCAGTATCTGGCTGCTCTCCCTAGGGTCCCTCAGGCCTGTCTTGGTCATGTCTCCTTGAACCGCTGTTCTGTCCATTCGCCTCACTCTGCTACTTCAGCTCTCCCTCAGTGCCCTTGTCTATGGCCTCACTTCTTGCACTCGTGCCTCCCTCCGCCCTGCCTCCTAGCCCCATAACAGTTTCTCCATCTTCTCCCATCAGGCAACCCTCTCTTCCCCTTCCAAATAATCCCTTCTCCTTTCTCTTCCTCACTTATTTCAGCCCTCCCACTATCCTTCTCTCTGCTGTTTTGATCAGACTGAACTCTAGAGCAGGGAACAAGTCTGATCTGTGTTTGCAAAGCACTGTGGAAACCAAAGTAACAATAGTGCCCTTCCTTCTTGTCCTATCCATCAGCTCAGTGGCAATGCCAGAGCTGAATTAAGTCTTGTCTTTGGTCTCTGCTCTAGTATGTGCTAAGCATTTGGTCACAACTCCTTATCTTGAGTCTACTGTGTGCTGGGTCCCTGCATAGCTTCCATCCGTGTATGTGAGCGAGACCAAACTTGCTTCTGAGATGAGGCTCTTTCAGTCTGATATGGTTGCTTCAGTAAACACTGCACTTGTAAAATAATGGACATTGGTATAGGTAAGAGGCAGGTCACGCAGTGGCTGCAGCACAAGATTTGGCATTGGGAGAAGCTGGCTTTCACACCTGGCTAACATAACGCTGGGCTTCAGTCAGCCTCTTTAGAGCAAACCTAATGACATGCCTCTTGCTGAAAAATTTTGGAACCTGCAACGGGAGAGGACTGTATAAGTCCTGTGTGTTGTTAATATTAAAGGCAAATGTCTGTAGTCTGTGTGTTTGCAGTTCTTGAATGCAGAGCTCTGAAGAGCCCCCACTGGACTGCTCTGTGCTTCAGCCCATCCACAACAAGTAATCCTGACCATGATTTCCACCCTGCGGCACTGTGACACTGGCAAAACAGGCTGTCTCAGCCACAGGGAAAAGTGTCACTGTTGGCAGAAGAAAATTCTTCATCCCTGCTTGTTCAGGACTTCAAGTTCAGGAGAAGCAAAGAGCTTCAAAAATGCTTGTTCTGTGTGCCTTCCACCTCCCCACCCCAACCTGGGAACAAACAGGGAACATCTGCACCATGGTGCCAGCTGCGCCCAGGGTAGCTCTGAGCACATCACACTCATCTGCTCTCATGGGCGTACTCCACACTCCAAAATATGCTGGTGGGGCAACTCCCAAGGGTCAGCTGCTCTTGAATTCATAGAGACAGGGTATGGAGAGCAAAGGGACACTTCTGAGCAGCCTCTCAAGCATGCTTTCCAGTTTGGGGCGTATCAGTGGGAGTGGATAGACAAGCCCACAGGATCATAAGGGAAATGGGCCTCCTTTAGTAGGTGAAGCTCACATTGGCCTTGCCCTTGTCGGTCCCCAGTGGCTGGGGAGGAGTAGGACTTCTCCTTGTTTTTGGTGTCACTCTACACTCCTCAGTTGTGCCTGTAGGACTTGTGCTTTCAGTCACACTCCCACTAGACTGAGCAGGAATTCACCGCCCCTTTCCAAGGCCTAGCATAGTTTGAGGGCAGATGACCAAAGGCATTAGTCCATCTCCCTCACTCTACAACCAGCCCCTCAGACCCAGGTTCTGGGAAATGACTCCTTCCCCACACCAAACCCCTTTCTGGTTTTTTATGTGCCCAGAGACTTGAGACCAGAGAAGAGTCCTCCACCAGGAAAGTCGGATGGAGTGGCAGAGTGGAGTTGGAGAGCCCCCCAAAAGGTGGAGGAAGAGAACACCTTGCAATACAGAGATGGATGGGGCCCAAAATATAACTTGTGGGGGCGGAAAGAGCTGGGAAAGCCCTCAAATGAATTATTTTTTTTAGTTTTCGATTGCTGTTCCAGTCAGGGTCGGACATTCCTGCAGAACAACAATTAGAGACGGAAAAGACCACAGAATGAGCCTTTTGCTGATAAATCTTTGTTTCCATCCCCCAGGCACTAGCCAAAAGGGGTATGCAGCCCCTTGCCACAGAATGAGTCTGTAATCCATGTACTTGTTCAGCCATGAGCTGCTGGGGTGCATGGAGGTCTCCTTAGGTGAGGTCTGCTGCCTGGTGCAATGCCAGAGTTCAGACAGGAAGGTCCTGAGGGGTCCTCCCTGGAATCTGTAATAATCACTGTAACAGAGTTAATCAAGGAGCCACTGGCTCAAGTGATTTTCCCTCGAGCAGGAGGATAATTGCAACTAGAGCTAGATCTGATTTTATGAGAGAAGGGAACATGTCCCTTAGATCTAAATGCTGCAGTTTGAGGAGCTGTTCAAGGAAGCCTTGCATGTTTATGAGGGGGGTGGGGTGTACATGGCATTCAGAAAGAGAAGGGGAGAATGCAAAAGAGTATGTGCTGAGCACAGGGCACCCTCCGTGAACTTTGCTTGTCCCATGTCTCACTAATAGAAGCCAACAAGTCATGTTTCTCCAGCAGACAGAGAACCCCAAATCACCTTCCCTAAGCGCAGGAACTCCCAGAGCATCCACCAAGTCGTTCCGGTTGGTAGAGAGAACTGCGCATTAAGGCAGTTCTGCTGGGCCTGCCTGGGTGACCAGTGATCTCTCTGCTGCAGCTGACCACAGTCAGAATTTATCTCTTTGCCTGGCTCTGAAACCAAGCAGTCATACATGTCATGATGTCATTATCCTGAAACGGCAGGCAACATCTGTTGTCAAAAGGCATTTGTAGGACATGAGCCGGTGGTGATGCAATCCAGGTTGTTTCTGCTTAGTGGAAACTTTGGGTTCAGCTTACAGAATGTGACACTTAGTGAAGATCTGGTAGCTCCATGGAGAATTGAGCGTCTGTTTTTTAACCTTAGGTCTAAGCCCATCAAATCCGCCTGCTTCATATAAAAGTGCCAATGTTCTCACCTCCTGTTTGCGTCCAGTGTGACAGAGGATGATCCATTCCCCTCGCGTGAGGATTGAAGGGCTCAGATTTTTGCTCACAAATAGCTGTATACCTGGTAGTAATAAAAGATGAAAGCATATGCCCCTTATTTACAGACCAGGATAAACTTGAGGAGATTAACAAACAGTGTTCCCTGAGATTTAATTGTACTATTGATTCTTTTGGCTTCTAGACACAAACTTCCTTTCCTGTTTGTGTTATGCTCCCTGTGCTGACATGTCATTTTCTATCCAGGTTTCCCACAACCAGAAGTGACTTGGTATAAGGATGAGGAGGAGATGGACCGGTACTGTGGTTTACCAAAATATGAGATTCTCCGTCATGGAAACCGCCATACTCTGCAGTTATACAAGTAAGAAATCCAGAGTGCCCATGATCATGACAGTTTAATCACATCCAGACTCCTTGTCCAAATGGAGGGAGAATACTCACTATTTAGCATGGCCCAATCTATCTGCGACCATCTGTATGAGTGCCAGCTTTAAGGCACACATGTCTCAATCCTGCCTTCCTTCTCCCCCTCCTCCCTTGTGCAGTCATGAGCTTTGAATACCTAAAATGGTCATTGCCATGCGATGTTGGCTGCTATCAGCCATTAGCAGCCTCTGCTAATTTTCCATCACCTTGTCCCTAATCCCTCCCCACTGTGGATCACATCAGTGTCATCTGTTCATATGACTCCCATCCTCCCTGCTGAAGGGCATGATCAGGGGCCCCCACTACACTAACCATTCTCTGGTGCCGCACAGGAAGCAGAAGGCATGAGAAGGCTCAGAGGGGCTCATGTTTTCTATGCAGAATAGCTCTGGTCAGCATGTAAAGAGGAGAACTTAGAGAGTGATGGAAGCTGTGAGAAGAAAAGGCAGGGGAAGTGACTAGTACCAACATGGGCAGCGGATCCAGGATTGTGGCAAGAGGAATGTGGCTCTGAGCATGGCTCCAGAGCTTGGAGTAAGCGCTGCCACTGTTTACTCTCCCTTTCTCCCCTGGTGCACTGAATTCAGCAGTAGGGTGCAACTGGCACCGCACCCCCTTAGATCTGTCTCTGGGCACAAATAGCAATGAAGACAACATTTGGATGAGACCAAATGAGAAGGGTAGAAATGTCCTATTGTGGCTTTTAATGGGCTTTGCTGGTAGAGAGATAAGGACCTCATCCAGATCACAGGGGAGCCACAAGAAGGCTGGAGGAAGGGAGGTAGAGGCAGCTAGGACACACAGCAGGGCGCTTTCCCATGAGCCAGAGTACTGCTCATAATGCATCCCACAAACTGGACTCTGATTATCTGACCCCAGGTGAAGACAGTTGTCACAGCAACTTGAGCAAATGGTCAAAATATCATCACATGGACTCTGCTGGGCTTGTGGGCAGGGTTATGTCAGGATAAGTGCTTGGGCCCCCAGCTCCCAGTCACTAGGGCTGTGCGAGGCTTCAGACAGAGCTCTGGATCCTGAGAAGCTTCGGACGCTTCAAGGTCCAAAGCACCACGTCCGGGTTGAAGCGCTGCCTCGTTCGGCTTCCCAAAGCGCTTCAGAGCCGCCTCGGAGATCTGGCCATAGGGTATAATGGGGAAACAATAAAATATCTATAACTTTGTTGTTTTTTGTCCGATTTGGATGAAATTTTCCACGTGGTAGACTCTGCAGATAGTATGAAGCCTGCCAAGTTTCAAGAAGTTTGGTGCAGGGGTCTGGGGGAAACAGCACCGCAAACTGTTGAAAGCAAAACTCCTGTCACGTCTGTGTGTTACACCACAGGGGGGTGAAAACTGCAGGACTGGTAGCTCTTGCTAAGGCCACAAAGCCTGCCACGTTTCAAGAAGGTCAGTGCAGGGCTTTGGGGAGAACTGTGCCTCAAGCTGCTGACAGACAAAACTTGGCAGTCTGAGTGGCAGCCTGCAACCTTCCTAAATCTCCTAGCTCACATCAAGCTTGCAGGTAGAGATTTGGTACGCTTTCAGATGCTCTGGATTATTGCAGAAGCAGGAGGCCTTGTGGATCACTGTCTGAGAGGCACCTTGGAGCTCGGGGGGCAGAGAGAAGTGCTGCTAGGGTCAAGATGTGCCTCCAGCCCCATGTGAAGTGGGCTGCAGAGGGGTTCATGTGATCTTATCAGACTGGGTCTGTTAGGGCAGAAGCCTAATTGAAAGAAATACAGGTTGATGGAGCTTTGTAGAGCCTGAGACAAGGAGCCAGTGTGGGGATTCACTTGGTCTGATTATGAATTCTTGGGTGCTAGCAGTTCCTCCAGTGCCAGTATTACAGCTCAGGCCTCCTGCATGTGGAAATTGTGGCTGCCTTGAATGGCTGTGTTAAGGAAGCTCTTATCTGGCTGCCTGTTCAGGATCAGCCATACTTTTGTTGCCACTGCTATGAAGTGTGGGGAAAAGATGCCTATAGGCATCTGAGTGCCTTTGGTCTAACTTGCTGGGTGCTCTGTCTTTGTCTGTAGGGCAAGAAGGGGGAGTGCAAGGCCGCATCTCTACAGCTGATGAAGCAGTGACATTAGGCAGCCATACAGACTCCCCAGAGACTCCTCTGAGGCAGCACCCTCCACAAAATGTAGAGCCATGGGATATGCGAAGTTCCTGCATAGTTCTCACTTCACCCAGACACTTCCCTTTTCTAGACATGGATTTCAATGGAAAAGGCTTTGTTCTTTTAATCAATGTTAGGAGAGACCAGAACTGGGTTAGTAAATTCCTGGCATTTCACAAAGACTCGGGCTTCAGTTTGACTCTGCCTCATTTGAGCCCTTTAGTACTTGCAAGATCCAAGCTCCAAGACTGCTGCTGTGAAAGATTCAACTGAATCTCTCTGTTCAGCTTCAAATACATGCATCTGTTTTATAGTTGGTGGCAAGCTGCTAGCTAGTCTTGGATACTTGAAGAATTCTCTGTAGGAAGCCAGTAGTCTGATTAGTATTTTTCCATAGGATAGGGGATAGACTTGCAAATAATAGGAGTAGGGATGCTGGGGGGGAAAGAGAAAAGAAACCTTTCTGTTTCTTTATAGGTTGTGTATAGAACATAACACAAGACCCTATGAGCTGCACACTGGGTCAGACCGCAGCTTCATCTAGCCCAGCAGTCCATGTCTTACAGTGGTGCAGAGTGGGTGCTAATGGGGAGAGTACATACGGGCTTATCCAGACTGATAAGCCCTACATAAATATAAGCCCCTACCCTTCTTCCTTTACAGCTTCCAGCATTCAGAACCTAGGAAGTCCTAATTCAGAGCTTGTACCCATAACCATCATTTTTAATACCCACTGATACATCTAACCTGCTTGAATTTATCCAGTCTTCTTTCGAACCTGGTTACATTGCCAGCCTCTACAGCAACTTGTGGAAATGAGTTCCACAAGTTAATTACACACTACATGGAAAAGCTTCCTTTTGTTTGTATGAAACCTGTTTCCTAATAATTTCCTTCTGTATTCCCTAGTTCTAGTATTGTGAGAGATTGTACATAGTTATTCCTATTTATTTTTTCCACCCTATCCAGTATTTTATAAAGCTTTATTGTAACCCCCCCGCCAGCCATTTTTTTTCTCTAAGCTGAAAAGTCCCAATCTATTTAGTTTCTTCTCGGATGGAAACCTCTTCATGCCCCAGATTACCTTTGCTGCCCTTTCACTGTCCCTTTTCTAGTTTTACTGTATTCTCTTTCAGGTTGGGAAGACCAAAACTGCATGCAGTATTCAAAGTGTGGGTGTACCATGGAGTTATACAGTGGCAAAATAGCATTTCCTGATTTCTTTTCATCCCTTTCTTCCTAATTCCTAGCATCCTTTATGCCTCAGTGGATGCTTGTCAACAGCTACAGAAAGGACTCTTTTCCAAAGAATTTCATTGGCATGTGTGTGTGCATGTACAGGTGGGCACAGTTGTGTGTTCAGACAGTGCCTTGAGGCAGACAGATGAGACTCATCATGTTGTGTTTGGTCCTCAGGTGCAGAGAGGAAGATGCGGCCATTTATCAGGCCTCAGCTAGGAATAACAAAGGCATCGTGTCCTGTTCTGGTGTTCTGGAAGTGGGAACCATGACAGAGTTTAAAATCCATCAGAAGTGGTTTGCTAAGCTCAAGAGAAAAGCAGAAGCAAAACTGCGTGAGATTGAGCAAGGGAAAAAACGAGGGAAAGAGAATATGGAAGTAGAGAGGTTAAGTAGAGTCAGCCCAGAAAGATTCCCCCGAAAGCGGCGGCTGACAGGGGATATGAACCCCAGGTCAGGTGCCTCGCTCTGGGAGAAGGACGACATGGCAAAGGTGCACGTTGTGGATCCTAAATCAAGATTACATGAAGAAGCTACTGAGTTGAAGGAACCATCTCTAAATGCAGTGGCTGGGTTTTCAAACAACCTGATCACAAAGCCTCTGAAAGCAGAGGTGACCACCAATGGGGACTCCTCTCTGGAAAGTGCAGAAGAGAATGGGAATGGCTTTCTCACATACATCTATGAAACAGTGGAGGAAATGACTACCAAGCCCATCGCTAAAGAGTCCTCTGCAAAAAAGAAAAAGAAAGACAATGAGCCTCCCAATCTGCTGCCATCTAAACAGGAAGCTTCAAGGCGAGAAGAGAGTGTGAGAGGCAAGGGAAAACCATCCCAGAACCCAAGATTTGCCCCTTTCACCACCTTGCCCAGGAGACCTCAGGCAGTCACAGCAAGTGATCTCAGGGTTGAAGATGTGCCAAAAGCCAAGGAACCAGGGAAGCCTGTGAGCCAGGAGGCCAAACCTGGCAAGCATCAGCCTTGCCCCCCACCTCCCCAAGGTGATGTATATTTTTCTTTGAAAGAGATGTTTCTTGAGAGCAGAGTGAAACCCATAATGGAAGAGAGGGAGCCAGGATCCCCGGAAGTTGAGAATGAGGCTGATCTGCAGTCTCCAGCCATGGACGTTGACAGTCAAAGGAAGACTTCATCACCTGCAACCAAGGAGTTATCGGCAAGGCCTGTGCCAACTAAGGAGCAAAACAGCCACCCTGCAGAGCAGAAACCAGAGGGGAAGGAAGCCATGGATACAGAGGTAGTTACAATACATAGTAAACCATCCAGGTATTCCACTGGGAAAATATCTGAGCCCCCTAGCTGGACCATGGAGCCAGCTGGTGAAAACATCCGAGCGACAGACCCTCTGGACTCTGTTCAACCTTCCACAGAGCAACCCCTACAGCCAATTACCCTACCTGTGAATCAGATGGCTCCAGGTCGAGATTTGCCCCTGTGTGACCAGGAGACCAGGGGTAGCTTGCATCAGATCTCCTTGGAGGAACAGCTGGTCCCTGGAGTGCCTGCTGAGGTACTGTAAGGTCTATTTTTTTTTGTGGTAGTCTGACCTCATGCAAAATGTTTCCAAATCAGACAAGCAGCAAGCACTGAAGGCCTGAGCACCTATTTATAGTTGGGAATGAGTGTTGTATGCGTATGACAAGCAAGGACGATGATGCCATCTGTTTAGTTTAGCGATGAGCCCAAGCCCCTAGGTGGTCTATTTAATGAGCCTTTATGTAAATGAAAAGTGGACCTGGCAGGTACACTGTGTGAACTTCATTAGACATCACTGGGAATTTTGTTTACAGTGAAACATGTATACAGTAGACTGGGTTGGTTTTTGGCTCCGTCTACCCTGCTGGAACAGGGTGGACACAGAAATCTTCCTGCTGGCTGCTGGGTCAGAGCAATTGCATCTGCTCCTGACTGTCACCATTTCCCTTCAGCCTGTGTCTATTTTTGTCATTTTATCTGGAGCCTTTTCCATGAAGTGTAGTGTTAGGCCAGAGGTTGCATGTTTGCCTGTTCACTCAAGTTCTGGCCTGGGGTCTTCTAAGACAGATTTCAGGGTTCTGGTGGGATTGAGAATCTGAATTACAGGACTGATATTCAGGGATTTCTTTTTTTCAGTGAAAAAGTAGGTCTGTAGAGAAATAAATTTGAGGCTCTAGGGCAAAGAGAGTAGCCAGGTGCCTCTATGCGTGTGACCTCAGTCTCCTGTTCCAGAAAATTTGGAAAAAAAACCTAACCTGAGGTTCCAGCTTCTTCACTGGACAGTGTTGCAAGGGGCTGGTTCTGCCAAGTGATACATAATCTTTGTGTGATGCTGTTACTACCTCAGCAAAGATAAGCACCCCAGCCCTGAGACTACCCTTGCACAAACCCCATTAAGTTCCCTCTGTGGCACAGCCCTGACTCTAGTCACATGCTTGGCAGGAAATGTAGCACCTCTACACATGCAAGACACTGGTGTTGGAGCTGTCAGGTGTTCCCATGGAACAGGTGCAGGCATTTCCTGAGCCTGGCATCTGCTTTCCTCTTCTAGGCTTCAGTACAGACACGCAGCCACAGCTAGGGCCAGGACGCAGGCTGGAAAATGCCTGTGTCTTGCTAAGGAGTCAGTCAAATTATTTGGACAAAACCTGCACAAAGAACTGGGCACCTGGTTCCTTGACTCATCAGCACAGCACAGCACAGCACTCAGGGTCCCTTCTGTAGTGTGACAGTTCAGCCTCACCTAATGGCCATAACATCTACCTTATCATCGAACAACTGCACAAACCCTTGCTGTGCCACAGAAACCCACAACAATACTCTTGAGCATCTCCATCTCCTTCTCCATGCTCCTTGCTCCCAAATAGGTAGAGTACAGTGGTTTCCAGCCTCCACTCTTGTGCTGTCATCTGTAAGAATTTCCCTATATCTCATTCATGAAGTTCATTGAGTCCTGCACTCAAAGAAGCCCTGTCAGGTGGCACCCCCCACCACTGCCTTTATGGTGCTTCCATTTAAGTTTAATGAGAAGCGTGCATATGGATCTGCAAGCAGTATTGAGAGTTGATGGTGGTGATTGGTCCAAAGAACCTGGGAACGACTGAGGTCAATGTTTCCTTGGTTCCAATTCTGGCTTCATCACGAAGTCTGAGGGATGCCCTCAAGTGGGATTTAGCTTTTGTGAGAAGTGTTTGTAGAAATTCCCTGCAGTAGCCAAGACATAATCCTTTCTGATCCAAGAGTAGGAGGAAAAGTTGGCCTTGATCTAACTAATTCTTCACTCTGCCAATAGTTTCCCTGTTACATAAATCACCATTCTTGACATAACATTTCTTCTCTTCCAGTCTCCTAGAGAATTGCCCCATGTGTGAGTGCTGTAGGGCTAACAGCCTCTGGCTGAAGAAGGTTTTTTGCACCAGGTTTTATTGTTAGCACCTCCACTGAGGAGAGTCTAACCAGCTTTCAAGCTGGTTCAGCTGATCCTGCTTTCAGAGCAGAGGAAACTGTGACATTGGGTCACTCATTTCAGCCACCCAGCCTGCACTCTACCTTTGGTTGCCTATGTACCTCTGGCACTGAGTCCTGCTCTTCACCAGACAGGAGGTGACTGGGGACAGGGTGCAAAGTCAAAGGGTTAATCACACTTTTCCCATCCCTCATTCTCTCCTGTACAAGAAGCTGAGCTCTTCCAAAGTTCCCTGCCATGTGCTGTGGCCTTTCTTGCTGCCTTCCCCCTGCCCTCCCTATTTATTCAGTAATATTCCTGTGCCAGCTTCAGAGAAGGCAATATTGGGAGGGCCTGTCCTTTACCATTCACCTCTTACAAATGGGTCAGGCTGTCCATTGTGATCCAAGGGAAATATTAGCATATATTCCAGGGCTAATGAAGATGAACTAGCTACACTGACTACCCATTTAATGGTGTGAATCAGACTCCTAGTGTGCAGCTCTTTTGCACAAAGGTACACAGGGGCCAGGTGCTGCAGAGAAAGGTAAGGTCCTCTGCCATGCTAAGCATCTTGTGCCACTCCCACTGGGGCAGAGTTAAAGTGATGTAGAAAGTATGATCTTCACCCTGCTGTCCTGGTTCTGTAATGCTGGTGTTTTGTTTTGTGATATTTGGTACACACTTTTGTAACGTTTGGTGGATGGAGGACCCCAGCTCAGCCTGTTCTGGTTTTCTAGCACCTGAAATTAACTTCTCACATACTAGAAAAGGAGGAAACACAGAGCAAGCTGTGGGCTGTGGTGTTTTCTCCACATTGACACAGTGTGTAGGTGTTAACATTAAGACTGGAGTGGAACATTAGTCCCAGCTTCTTGAGGAGTCTCTGCTTCCAGTGGTTGCTATCTTGAAGGAAGCTCAAGGGTCTGTATGTTGCATGTTCCTGGGTGCTGCATGGCAAAGATGTGCTGCCAGCAAATCTCTCTTCCCTTTGATTTTCAGCCACTCAGCAGTGTTGGTCCCCCTTCACTTCCTGCAATCAGAGGTCACATAAGCAGCTTATCAGGCTCTTTTAAGAGGTTTTCACCACTCCAGGGTGCATGGTACCAACCCTACAGTGCCTTGAATGGACTGCGCCTGTAACTTGCCTATATAAGGAGATGTGGAGCTGTGAGCAGGCTTAGCCCAGAGAGAGGAGGGTCTCTGTCCCCAGGTCAGAGGGAGCTGGAGTCCCAACCAGCAACCTGTTTGCAGTCAAGACCAATGGCTGCTGACTCCATGCAGACCTCACTGCAGGAGGAAGGCAATAGCTAATGGTCACATGGGCAGGTGGCATATCAGCATCAGGACAGCTGCAACCCAGACCTTCTTCCCATATCACTGGAAGGGCTGAGGAGGGCAATGGCCCTGTAGGGAGGAGGGGAACATGCCAGGGTGTGTAGGGACAGAATAATCAGAAGGGCTTATATATCTTCCAGGGCTCTGAGCCAGGTGACTCAACTCAGGAGAGGGATGGGGGCATCCCTGTAGACAGCTGCAACAATGCTACTCAGTGTGCAGTCACCACCCAGGGAACAGCCAAAGTTTCAAGCTGCATAATAAATGACGTGGTGGATAACCCAGAGCATAGTGCAGTGCCCATACATGAATCAGTGGGCACGTTAGTGTGGCTCCTGCATGCAGTTTTGTGGTACCCATCTCCCGTGGGAGATTGCGGAGGTGGAGGGAGTTAGAGACAAGAGACAGAAATGGTTAGGGGCCTGGAAAATGCTTCAGAAGACAGGGAAGAGATTCAGTGGTCATCAGGAAAATGAGATAAAAAGAGCGGGGCATGATAAAGATATAATTCAGATGATGCAGGCACCGAGGCACGTGGTTGACAGCTCAGAGGTTGTAAATCTGACACCATAGCAGAAGCACTCATGGTGCAACCCTGTCAGATTTAAATGAATCTGCAAAATTCTGCTAAGTAGTAAATACCTTGTCACAAGGACACAGAAAAGGAAAGTAATTCTAAACTAGGGTGCTATGAGATCCTTTTAAAGGTGCTGCAGGGTGCCATTCAGTATTAGCATTGTTATATGTACAAACATCTGCACGATTCACAAGATAAACCCAGAGATTTTCAAAAGGAATCCATAGTGTCAAAAGCATCCTGACCCATGGCGGGTGTTTCTGAGTTCTTTGCAATCAAAGAATTGCTCCTAGTATTTCTCCATATTCAAAAATGAGTGAAAGCAAAGAACTAGCATTTTCCAAGGCGTGCCCTGCATCTATAACAGCTGAGAATCACTGGTCTAATAGAACAAAGAGTGGTCTAGAGAAGGGACATGGGGGGAATCACTTCCCCCTGACTCCCAAACCAAGCACAGGTCCTTGTAGAGTGTACAGTTTGCAACTGATAAAATAAACTCCTTTTCCCTGCACCATAATCTTGGACTGTGGAATCCACTGCCAGCCAGGCCAAGAGCTCCGCGAGGTTTTCAGAGGCACCAGATGCTTGTAGCAGTATCTGGAATATCTCACTAGAATATAGAATAGTTAATGTTTAAAAACATTTTAGAAGTGGGGATAAACCTCCTGGCTGAAAGAGTTTAAGTCAGTCCCCTCCAACTCGGGGCTAGAAGGAGTCCCTTGCTAGGGCAGCAGAGAGCCGGCAGCCGAGACATTCTGCGGAGCCATCTGGTGTTGGCTGCTATGGAAGCAGGGCCTCGGGTTGGATCCATACCGGCCGTCCCAGGTCTTTTCTCACTTGAACTGTTATTCAGTGTTCGAAGGGAGGTCAGAGCGGGCACCTCTTTTATCATGGTCTCAATATTGACAGTCAACAGTGAAATATCGTTCTGCCTTGGCAATAGACTTCCTCAGCCATTTGGGCTCAGTGTGTGTTTTTTCTGGACAAGTTACGTGCATGTTATGGAGTGGTGTTGTAGACTTCACATGGCAGGAGCACAGCCAGAGAGGAGGAGCCTGATTTTGACAGGTGCCAAGCCTTCACAAATCTAGTGGCAGCCAAAGCAAGCCCACAGAGCTCAACACTGATCAAAATTAGTCCTTGATAGTTAGGTTTTGTCCACAGAGGCAGGATCAGACTATGATTCAGTCTGATTCCCCAGACACTTCAGGGTAAATGAAGGGCAGATGGGCCCTAAGTGTTAACCTGAAATACCAGGGGGATCCAGGTAGTAAAATAATCCTCATTTCCCTTTTGCTTCTAGGCCCCAGAGATGGCAGAGCCAGTGTTATCACCTGCCAGCAACTACCTGAAGCATCCATCATCAGAACCAGCAGAAGATACTAATCAGCAAGAGAGCTGCTTAAAAGAGGTCACTAGCATGGACACAGAGCAACCTGAAGAGCAGGAAGGCCCCAGGCCAGACCTGCAAGAACCAGGGATGCTGACACTGAGCCAGGAAGGCATTCAGCAAGCACCTGAGGATTCCCAGAAGGCTCCAGCTGGCTCTCCAGGCCTCCCACAGCCTGTCTGGGAAGAACATCTACCTTGGAAAGAGGAGGAGACGGGACCTCCCCTGACTTTCACAGGCAAAGAGACCCAACAGAGACCTTTTCCAAGTTGTGATTCTAAGGACATGGGTTCAGTCGAGCCACTGTTAAAGGAAGCAAGGCCTCCTGAAGACAAAATCACCCTTGAGCAAGGTGTCCATGAGACTGAAGTGGAAGGTGGGAGGATAGACCAGCCATTACCTGCAGAAGCAGAGACACCTGGAGAGTGGTTAGGGGACAGCATTCTCCGCGCAGAGACTGAGGGCAGACAGGAGGAGCCCAGCTCCCATGAGACTGACCAGAAAGCACCAACAGTGGCAGAAGAGACATCCTTGGAGACTGAAGTGGCAGCTTCTGTTTTCCCCCAGGTCTGTGAGGAAGAGCAGCCACCTGCTTCCCCAGCAGAAATATCTGTGCCTGAGGAAGCACCTGGCTTAGCTTTCCCTTCTCCAGTCAAAGAGCCCCCAAGCAATGGGACCCCGTCTGTGGTCCACCTGCTGCGGGATATGAAGAAAGAGATGGAGAATAAGAAAACAGATGAATCTGCACTGCACTTGGCAGCCATTCCTCAGCAAGATAACTTTCCCATCAGTGCTGCTGAGGAGGGCAAAGACAAACCAGTGTCTGTATTAGTAGCACCCCGACAACACGAGGCAGGCGAGCAGAGAGCTGTGACACCAAGCAAGAAGCAGGCTGTTGTAGCTGTGAGAGGTGAGATGTCCTCTTCAGATATAGGAGTTGAGGTCCATCCAGTATTAAGAAAGCCACTGGCTCCTCAGGCTGTACCTGGCTTTGAGGGGCACCAGGAGGAAATATCTATGGAGCAGAAAGTACAGCACAAGAATCTGGTGTCCTCCTTAAAGAATTATCTCCTTCTGCTTTTGAAGATGTCAGATAAAGGCAAGGACAGTGCAAAGGCTGGAGCTGAGCCAGAGGAGAGTGAGGCAGGGGAGGTCCCGCCTGCCACTGAGGAGGAGGCCCTGCCAGAGGTGGGCATTGCAGGGCTCAGCCCCAGAACATCCAGGAAGATCTTTGAAAAGGTACAAACCAACCAACTGTTCCAGACAGCAGAAAGCTTGCCTCTCACCCCCAGGACCTCCCGAAAGATCACAGGGATGATTAACCAGGAGTTAATCACTAGCCAGGAGACTCTGGTAGTCAAGCCTGTTGCACCACTGAGACGGCGTGGCCGGGTGGCTTCTGAG
Source organism: Crocodylus porosus (assembly GCF_001723895.1). NCBI lineage: Eukaryota > Metazoa > Chordata > Crocodylia > Crocodylidae > Crocodylus > Crocodylus porosus. The sequence continues at coordinate 50,565 of NW_017728911.1, read as the reverse complement.
ACTGAAGGGCTGAGCCTGTTGACAGTGCCCTCCATTGTGGTGGGTAGCGTGCCCGCAGAGAGTGCTGGTCAGGCAGAGAATGAGCCTCCCACCCTGAATCTGGAGAGCAGTGGGAAGGAGAACCCCGCTGACTCTGTGGCAGTGCTGCCATGTGCCACGCCAGAGGAGCTTGCATCTGGGGCACGGCGCAAAATATACCTATCCAAAGCCAAACAGGCAGAGGAAGCAGAGGGGGCAGCCCCCGAGGGCCCAGTGTACCTGAAGAGAGAGAGCCCCACTGTGTCCCCACGGCAATCCAGAAAGAACACGGCCCTGCTGCAAGCCCCTGTTCCAACCCCGTCTCCTCCTGTCGAACGGCGCTCCCCAACCCTCACCAGAAAGATGGCCACATTGGAGGTTCCCAAGCTGTATGAGGAGCATGTGGAGGAGAGAAATGATAACCATGAACCCCCTGCTGACAGTAAGCCAGAAGTACAGGCAGAGGAGACTAGGAAAACAAATGATCCCTTTAAAGGTAAGAAGAAAAGCTCCCTCACCTCTTGCCTCTGTGCACAAGAGGTGACGGCAGCATGGGTAGGCACCTCCTTTCAAGTACTTCTCATTATGTGGCTGTGAAATGACTGTGGATACCCGCATATGAGCTAAGCCTTAGTGTTTGAGGAATCTGCAGCAGTTTCTTCTGTGTGAGCATAAAGGACAGCAGTATGCAGCTGCTGGGACCACGAGCACACAGCAGTGATGAGTTCTGCAGGCACACATGGGGCAGGAAGTTACAAGTTGCCACATGCGAAGTAGGGACTATGAGCTCCTCTCCATTCATCAAACCTGTACAAACAGATCCCACCCATCTTTTAGTCTAGTGCTGAGGGCACTTGGCCAGGAAGGAACCTCGATTCTAGGTCCCCTTTCTCCCACAGTGGGTCTGAACCTGTGTCCTCTGTTTCTAGCCCTTCTACTGAAGCTAGCCCACTGGGCAGCCAACAGAGAAAGGTATGTGGGGCCCAAAGAAGAGCAAGTAGAGGGTGGGTGTGCCACTCAGTAAGATGGATGCTGCTCTGGAAGGGAGGGGACCTGGGGTCTAGCCATTCATGTCCTGTACCTTGACCAGAGAGAGCAGGAGACAATGCTAGAGGCACCAGCACCTTTACTTAGGCTGTCTAGTGCTACTTCAGGGAAGAAGTGTGACCAGGATCTAAGTAGGGGTTGAGACCAAGTGTCCAGCAGAGAAGGAAACCCTTTGAGAAACTGCCATTGGCCACACTGCAGCTCACTGAGAGCTCATGGAGCTAGAGGCATAGTGACTGTGTTTGCTGTTACCAGAAGTGGCACATCCCCTCCTCCTGGGTGCCTCAGTGAAACCCAGGCTTCTAGGATGCTTGTCCTGGTATTTGCTGTGCTGCACACTGACACAAGGTGCAGTACAGAATGAGAAATACCTGATTCTCTGATATTGTGGAAAACTGTGGTGCATCTTCACTTTGCCTTTTTGCTTATGTCAGCTAAGGGAGACTGGATCAGAGAGGATGTATGCCCCTCAGTCCCTGGCGAATTAAATTTGATGCTTGAATTGGCACCCCCATCTTGTCTCACAAAATGTCTGGGAAGAACCTAATGATAAAATCTGCCATGGGGAGGAAATGTGGGTGTCACTGTCTAATCCCTCTTCTGTGAGGGCAGTGCCAATGTGAGCCATGGGAAACAGTGTGCCACTGCCAGTACCAGTCGTCATGTCAGGAGCAGCGAGCAGGGGTTTCAACACCTGGCAACTTTCTGTGGCATCTTTCACAGAAAATAGGATCTCCCGAGCAAACTTCCATGCTGCTCCTCTGTGTTATGAGTGACCCATCAGGTGGACATGGTGCATCTGTCCATTCCTTTCATTGCTGTGCAGCATTAAACCAAATGCTCTGCATATCCCAGAGGGGGATTCTCCTTTCCTGTCACATGTGTAGGAATTGGTCCAGCCCTTGGACAGCAGGTGCCCACCTTTCCCAGGCATCAATTGAGAACCATCCAGTAGCAAGGGCCCAAACACCACCTGCAAGGAGCACGTGAAGTGGAGCTACAGCATGCAAAGCTTGTCTTACCACCAGTCTTTTCTTTTTGCCCTTCTCCATAGCCCCCCAGGTGATACGGAAGATCAGGCCAGAGCAATTCTCTGATGCATCAGGAAACCTGAAGCTGTGGTGTCAGTTCTTCAATATTTTGAGTGAATCCAAGCTGATTTGGTACAAGGATGAGGTGCCTATCGCTGAAGCCAGGAGGAGGTAACCTGCCACCGTCTCTGTGTTTCACTCATTGTATGGAGCCCTTGGCTGATGGATTCAGTCCAGCCCAGCACTCAGCATTTATCAGGCTCTGATAACATAACAGCCTTCCTCAAGGTTTAGAGGGTGATGGTGCCTCCTGTTAACAAAGTCACAACATCACAGAAAAGTCAGGCTTAAGGGGCTCCCAGAAAGTCCTCTAGTCTAGCCCCCTGCTAAACCAGCCTAGATAAGTTTATGTCTATCTTATCTGTAAAACTGCATGAGCAATCCTCCCGCATAACTACCAGGCACAATGCCTCAAAACCATCTGTACTTGCCACCACTAAAGCAGGGGGATGAATGTCCTGCCACTGCAAGGACAAGTAATAGTTCATTAAAATACGCTCAGGAGATCCACAGAAGAGGATCACACCCTGCACTTTGGAGGAAGGCAAAATCCCCCAGTGCCCGTCAGATGTTAGGAAACTCAGCCCTCTGGGCTGGGAAGAGCTGGGGAGGAAGAAAGTTCTGGAGGACCCAATATATTCCAGAGATGCCACCGCTCATGACTCCATTGCAAGCTCTTTGAGGCAGGGGCGGGTGTGTGCAGCCCTGGTCTACTGGGGGCTGTGTCCCTGACTGGTATTGTGGTACTCATCACGGCAGGGCTGCTTGATACAAGGTAGCTCTGCTCTCTTGCAGTGCTGGCGATGAGGGGCAAGTAGCCTTAGCCATTGTGCAAGCGTCCCGAAAGGACTGTGGTGTCTACCAGTGCGTCATCCAGAACGAGTATGGCACTGACTCCACTGACTTCCTGCTCAGTGCAGAAGGTGAGCTGCCTGCCTGGCCTGTGTCCAGTGCAAGCCCCTCTCTGGACCCAGTGATCCCAGCTGCATGGGCCCTCCTTGCCTGCAAGCCCCCTCCTGTACACACAGACACTCAGGGTCACAAGAGGGCACCATGTGAGGTGGGCATGGTGCTTGCCAGGGCGTGTTGTGTGGGCAGAGGGCAGGTAGTTGTGTGGGAGGGTTGTGGCACCAGCACCCCCTGCAATAAACAGAATGATCCCCTACCCCAGAAAGCCTGAGCAAGTGTGAGGGGGGCAGGTTCACCAGGTGGTGACTGGGAGGCAGGAGAGCTGAGAGGGGGGCAGGTGAGGCACTGGGGGCAGGAGAGCTGGACTGGGCGGGCAAGTGTTAGGTCCCAGGACCAGGTTGGGCATTTAGGGAGTGGGGTTAGTGCTGGGTGCAGGGAGCTGGAGGGAGAAGAGTAAACGGTCATGTACAGAAAAGATGCTAGAGCGTGGAGTAATGTCGTCAGGAGCTGGCTGCAGGCAGCTACCTCCTGGGGTGGCCAGTGAAGGGCACCCCTGATCCTGGAGGTGGCCTGGGACCCCATTGCTGTGATACTTGGACAGTCTGGGCAAGGCCTTGCTCCACAGCACTGTACAAGAAGGGATGGGTCAAGAGGAGTTGATCCGCTCTCTGTGCCCTGAGACCTGCATGCTCCCAGACCTGAGCCAAGGCCTGGGCTCTGGCACCGGGGCCACGAGTCTGTCTCAGGCCGGCCTTACCCCCAAGGCCTGTTCTTTGTCCTGTTCTGTGGGAGGGGCAGGCTGGCCCCTCCACTGCTCACCCTGGCTTGGGGACTGTGGGCCAAAGGGCACTGGTTGGGTTCAGACAGCCCCATAAAACCCTCACACAGAGGGCCCGGTGCTGCAGCCCAAAGAGCCAGGTCGTGATGGAGCTCCAGCAGCTTATTAGAGCTCAAAATTTCTGTGTTGGGGCTGGCTCAGGCATGTCAGGCAGCTCTGGGGCGTACCTGTCACCAGTGGGCCTCTGGGTGCATCCCCAGGCAAGCAAAGGGAAGCGCACAGAGCCCTGTGCGTAGTGGTCTCAGGTTGAGCACTGGGTAGTGGTCCCCACCCCCAATACCTTCATTCTCACTCACCCCTGGGCTTTGTATCCCTCTCAGTGCTGTCGGGACTTATCTCAAGAGAAGAAATTGAAGGTAACGTGAGCTGCTTCAGGAGCCGTGAGTGCTGCCCCGGCCGCATGGCCAAGGCCCTGCCAAAAGCCAGCACTCCCTTGCTATGAGGGGTGGCACCGCACTGAACATAGGGAGGGCACCCTGGGGATGGGGAAGGAGTACTGGGCAGCTAGGCAGGGTAGGACTCAGTTGCTCCTCCCTAGCAAGCCACCACCCCATGTGAAAGCAATGCTGGTTAACACTGGCAGGACAGGAACTGGCTGATCACAGGCCCAGACCCTGCTGCCTTCTGAGGCCCTGCAGCGTGGAAGCAGGTGGGAGGGCTGCAGCACCCCCAGAGCCGGCTCTGCTCCAAGGTAGAGCCCATCTCCCCTGCCACCTGGAAGCTGAGCCTGCTGCCCACCTGCTGCCCCCTCTCTTTTGGGGTCAAACTAGCTCTGCCTTCCCTCTTAACTTGGGACACCAGGGGAGGAGACACCCAGCCCTGCCTAGTAGGCCTGTGCAAGTCGGCAGTGATTCGATCCGGCTTTGGATCCAGCCACTTCGGATGGCTACAATCCGATCCGAGCTCAGGACCGGGTTTCTGCCTCGATCTGGCCGAAGCTTTGGAGCCGCCTTGGAGATCTGGCCATGGGGTAGAATGGGGAATCAATGAAATAACTATAATGTTGTTGTTTCTTGTCCATTTTCAATGAAACATGCAAAGACGGTAGCCTCTGCTGAGAGCATGAAACTTGCCAAGTCTCAAGAAGATTGGTGCAGGGGGTTGGGGGTAACTGGACCCCAAATTCTTGAAAGCCAAACTCCTGTCACGGTTACACCACAGAGGGGTGAAAACTTCAGGGGTGGTAGCTCTTACTGAAGCCACAAAGTCTGCCAAGTTTCAAGGAGATCAGTGCAGGGGTTTGTGGGGAACTGCCCCTCAAGCTGTGGACAAGCAAAACTCGTGCCATGGGTGACACTGCGTGTGCTAAGGCACAGCGGGGTGACAGCTGCAGGGATGGTGGCCACAACACCTGCCAATTGTGGAGGAGATCGGTGCAGTGGGGTCCCGGAGCCCTGCTCCCCGAGCTGCTGACAAGCAAAACTGGTGCCAAGACCGACTGTCTTGGGGCAGTTGATTGTCGGCATTGATGCTTTCCTCTCCTTAGCCTGATTTTGTAGGTGTTAATTGATGGCAATTAAGTGGCTACATTAGCTAGGTCCTGTGTATTGAGCTGGTCCCTGAGTCCCTGGTCCCTGAGTGAATCACGACTGATTGTTGGTAACTGGGAACACAGCAGCTCAGCAGCCAGGCCTGCAGCAGTGCCCCCCTCCCCGCCCCAAGACAAACACCGTCGGTCCCACAGGCACCCAGGGCACCAGTTTTGCTTGTCCACCACTTGAGGTGCAGTTCCTCCCAAACCCCTGCACCGATCTTCTTGAAACTCAGCAGGCTTTGTGGCCTCAGCAAGGCCTTTGCAGTTTTCACCCCCCTGGTGTAACACAGATGTGACAGAAGTTTTGCTTTCAAGAATTTGGGGTGCTGTTCCCCCAAACCCCTGTACCGATCTTCTTGAAACCTGGCAGGCTTCATCTGCTCTGCAGAGTCTACCACTCCTGTAAACTTCATCCAAATCAGACAAAAAACAACAAAGTTATAGATATTTTATTGTTTCCCCATTATACCCTATGGCTGGATCTCCGAGCCGGCTCTGAAGCGCTTTGGGATGCCGAACGAGGCACCGATTTGACCCGGATGTGCTGGTTCGCACCCCAAAGTGTCCAAAGCTTCTCTGGATCCGAAGCTCTGTCCAAAGCCCCACACAGCCCTACTGCCCAGCTCCTGGCCTTTCCCTGCCCAGCCTGGCGGTGCCGGCTCACATTCTCTTCCCTCTACCAGTTGGTGAAGAGATCGAAATGACCCCCATGGTGTTCGCCAAGGGCCTGGCCGAATCAGGCTACTGGGGGGACAAGTTCTTTGGGCGCATCATGTGTGAGGACATGGAGGTGGGTGACGGCTTCCAGCGCAAGGCGTGCCGCGTCCGGGCCATCTATGGCCTGGAGCCCATCTTCGAGTCCGGCAGGACCTGCCTCATCAAAGTGCACAACCTCATCATCTTCGGGACCAAGAATGAGAATACACTCGTTGAGAAGAACTATGACATCACCATTCAGGTGGGTGCTTCACCTCACCCTGCCGTGCCCCGGTCCCTCTGCCTGCAACCTGGTGATGGCCTGAAACCCCTTGCTTGGTGGGAGCTAGGGGATATGTGGGATAGTTTCACCTTCTCTGCCTGACCTGGTATTTCCCCACTCCTGGCGCTGCACCTGCCCCGTTCCAGCTCCAGCTCAACAGGCTTCTCCCACCTGGCCTGAGCCCAGCAGGCTGCCCTTTCCTCAGCTCCTCCCTGCTCCTAGCTCTTGCCCATCAAGCCTGATCAGTTCCCCTGGCCTCTGCTCACCTGTTCACTGACAGCATCTACTTAGCTGCCACAACATATTTTTATGCGTGCCCTGTCTGTTTGCTCACTGACTGGGTACTACTGCAAGGCCTACCCTTGCTCTTCCCAGCTCCCCACTTGTCCAGTGCTCACACTTACCCTGGGCAGGCTGGGTGGCTGGACCTCTGGTGGGTCTGGGTTCAGCCCTGCAGGTTGGGGTGTTCTATGCTGCCCCGTGTCCTCTGGGAGGAGAGCAGTGAACAGGACACAGCAGCTGCCAGGTCACTTCCCATGCCAGTCTCCAGTAGGTAGGAGAGGCTATCTGAGCAGTGCCCCACGGGGCTGGCAGGCCTCAGGGAAGGGGAAGGGCAGGGGCAGTAACTTCTGTGCTTCAATCCCAGGAATGCAAAATCCAGAACTCCAGCCGGGAATACTGCAAGATCTTCGCTGCTGAGGCACGGGCCATCTTGGACTTTGGGGCAGTGCCTGAGTAAGTCAGGACTCTGCCTTTCCTTCATGGACCCCTACTGCAGGCCAGGGAGGCAGGGCCCCTTTCTGTCATGGGCATCTCTGTAGGAAGATTGAGGGACATCAGCCATAGGTGGCCTAGCCCCCTCCTACTCCAAGTGTCACTATGAGGCTAAATGAGCACCATGGTCTAGCCAGGCTGGGAGAAAAGTCCTCCACCCCAGGGGATGGGATACCTGCTTACTGCTAGCATGTCCAAGTGCTGTGGAGCTCAGGGAGGCTACTGGGCTGGAGGACCCTTGGGTGAGCCCTGCCTCACCATCCCATGCTGACCCTGGCCACTACCCCCTGCCCAGGATAATCCCGCTGTACCTGATTTATCGACCTGCCAACAATATTCCCTATGCCACCATGGAGGAGGACCTGGAGGGGTCTTTTGAGCGGTACTGTGTCAGGGAGCGGGACGGCAGCCTGGCCATGAGGAGCACATCAGAGATTGCACAGAAATGCTGCTCCTTCCAGCACTGGCTCTACCAATGGACGAATGGCAACATCCTGGTGACAGACATGGAAGGTAATGGCAGGGGCTGCCCCCCAAGCAGAGAGGAGGTTCTTGCTTCTCTGTGCCATGCTCCAGGGCCCAGCATGGTATCCGCCCCGGGGGGAGGAGGCCTCTGCCACCTTCTGGGAGACTCACCCCTGGACGTAGGCTCCCTGCAGTGGCTTGCTCTAAGGCAGACTGGTGTTCCCTTTCATTGCAGGTGTAGGGTGGAAGATCACCAACGTGAGGATAGCCACAAAGCTGAAAGGGTGAGTGACTCCAGGGAGCTGAGCCGAACTCCTGCCTCCTCACAGGGACTGAGCAGCCTCAGCCAGGTCCTGGCTGCCTGCCCCAGGCAACAGGACTGCCTGACAGCCTCTATACTTGGTTGAGGGAGAAATGATGGTGCAGTCAGGGGTGTAACCACCCCAGTAGGCATGAGCATGGGCCCCCTGTCCTTGCCCCTCAGCCAGCTGGGCACCACTCGCTCTATTCAGTCTCCAGCAGAACTCTGCATCCTGTCGCTGCCGTTGGGAGTCAGTCCAGCATCTCTGTGTATGGTGGTGGGTGGGAGGGGAAGTGAAGGGATGCAATGAGAAGTGGGGCATGCATGAGGCAGCTGATGGCAGAGCACCATGGCCCATGATGAAACGCCATGGCCCATGCTAATGAGAGTGCAGCGGTTCCCTAGGAAATGGGAGCCCTCGTAAGCAGAGGGGATCACAGAGACCCCAAGCATCCCAATCAAGGGAGAAGGAGCCCTGGGCAGCTGCCTTCAGAGCCTGGGAGCCCTTTTGCACATGCCTGGGTACTGAGCATTGCTGTTTGCTGGCAGGTACCAGGGGCTGAAAGAGAGCTGCTTCCCCACCCTGCTGGAGCAGTTTGCTGTTACCCACCAGTGTAACCACTACTGTGAGATCCTGGGCCTGAAGACCCTGGAGACTGTGCAGCAGCCAGTAAAATCCAAGGGCTCCAAGAGCCCATCGATGGGCAGGAAGGCTTCCTCAACCCAGTCCAGCCCCCAGCTGCAGAAGAAGGGTCTGGCGAGCCCCCAGGGCACCCGCAAGGGTACAGTCAGCCCTAAAAGCTCCCGGAAATCCACTGAGTCAGGGGAGGCCCAGCTACCCGTGAAGTCCAGAACTGGGGAGAGCAGCAGGTCCAGCCGGCTGCAGTAGGCAGAGCCTGCCCGGCGGGATCGCAGAGCCCACGGGCCGGGGGAGGCAGCCTGCTGCTGCGCACACTTGGGAAAAGGGACCCCTACAGCAGCGGCCAGCGCATCTCCTCCCACCAGCCCCCCGCCGTTTGCATCCTGTGTGTGGTGTGCTAATGAAGCAGCAACCGGGCCAAGGACACTCTAGAGCAACCTGGGAAGTAGCCTTGTGGGCCAGAGCTGGCTTGCTGCATGACTGGGCCTGCGGAGGGGGCAGGGGGAGGGGTCTTGTTATCTCACACGCTGCTGATTTATACCTCTGTAAAGGGAAAGCCAAGCTGGGGCAGCCGAGCCTGTGAGGCAGGGGTGTGGGGACAGCCCACTGCCTGCTACTGACCCCGCGGGTTCATCTTCCAAAGCCCCTGTCTGGGCCGTGCCGGCTTTGCATTCCCTGCCTCGGCTCCGACACTGAATCTGGTGCTCTCCGGACTGCTGCAAATGCCCCTGCTGCTCCCCCTTCCCCTCCCGTCAGGGCTGTTTGGTGCTGGGTGGATCCAGCTGTCCAGGAGGGCAGGCAGACAGACTGGCAATGGGTGCGGCCTCTCCCTGCCTGCATCCCTCCCTCCTGAGCAGTGACCCAGCACAGACGTGGGCTCCTAGTCAGTGGTATCTCAGGTTGTTTCCCTTGGCTCCAGCTTTTCTCTACTTGGGTTCGTGGTAGCCTCGCACCCCAGCTTGGATGGTTCCTGCCCTGTGTACAAGCCCCTACTACATTGTGACCCATGCCAGCACAGACAGGTTGCACCACCCCTGCATGTCTAACCCCCTGTGCCCTGCAGGGAAGCCCTGAATACTCACATGGAGCCAAACAAGAGCATTTGGAGTGGCAGCCGTCGTGGTGGCCCACGAAATGCAGCTGTGGAAAGCTCCCAGTCCACCAACGTGCTTTGCTGGTGCTGGTGCTGGTGCTGGTGCTGGTGCCTAGGGAGTTTGTGTGCGTCAGCTCATGCGCCTGTCACCCTGGTAGCTAGGTACCAGCCGTACCAAGACAGAGAGGCAGCTGCTTGCCGCAGCAGGCAACAGGGAGTTCAAGTCTCCCAGGAAAAAAGTGTCAAGTCTCTTCCTCCTCCAAGTAGAGATGGCCTTCCTGCTGAAATCCTCAGCTTCCCCTTGCTGTCAAACCGAGGTCCCCTCCTGAACACAGTGACCCCAGGCTGCCCGGTCCCCCACAGGGCCACTCACTCTGAATGCTGCCAGCAAAGGGGATGAGCAGCCCAGACCCTGCTTGCTAGGATCAGTGCTTGCCAGCTGCAACTTCCCCTTGTGACAAAGTGCCCTGCTGCTGGCAAGCCCCAGGTTGTACTTGCCCCCTCCAGAGCCAGCCCCCCAGGGGTATTTTAGGGCAGCAGAGAGGCAACTGGGAGCTGTTACCTGTTGGTGGAAACTAGTGAGGCCTCAGGGCTGCTCTACCTCATGCAGAGGCCAGGTCAGTAGCCAGGCTCAGGAGGAAGGGGGAGAAAGTCACTGCCTTGTGTGCCAGGGCTGCTGTGAAGAGCCAGGCATCATGCCTCATCAGTTAGCTATCTGAGAAGGCAGCAGCTTCCCTGCTTACCTCACTAGGAGCCAGGGAGGGCATGAGTCCTTTTTCCTGCACCCTTGCCCTGAGACACACAGGCAGGCCCTGCCTTGCCTACCTCCCACCCTCTGCCCTGGGGTGAAACAACATGAAAATATGAACCATGGGCTTCTTCTTTGGGTCTTTGTGACAGACACTGGGGCAGGTGATCTGCTTTGCTTGCTTGCACCATCAGTTGTGCAGGCCCTGACTGGGTTGAGGGCATCTCCCTGATGCAGGGAACCAGTGAAAAGAGGACCTGCAAAAGCTAAGCACCCTGGCAGGGGAAATACCATGACCATGATGGTAGCAGGGGAAATCCCCTGACCTATGTAATACAATTAAAATGGCACTATGTAGTGGAGGGTTGCACTCTTGTCTGCTTGTGAACAGGACCCCCTACTAGAGCCTCATAGTTAGCTTCCCACTAGCCAGCTTCCAGTGGGAGGATCATGGCTACATGCTGACTTTGTGGAAATGGGAGACATCTCCCTAGCTTGCTCCTGAGGCCATATGGCTGAGGGCAAGCAAAACTCGAGGGCTTCTGAACCCCAAGCCTCTGGGCGTGGACCTGCACATAGGATGCCTGCCAAAGGACTTGGAAGCATCTGAAGCCCAGGCTGGAGCATCTGAAGCCCCTTGCTGGTAGTAGGGCCACATATGGTTCCTGGACGTTTCAATAAGATTTGGACCAGATTTGGCTAATTTGACCTGGGACACAGAAAATTGCCCTTAAAAATAAAAAAACCCGCCAGGGCTCGTCTGCACGAAGCCATTTGCTTGCTAGTGTGGGGTGGTCACCAGGTGTGGTGCGGCTGCTGCCCCTCTGGAGGGATCAGAGGCAGGTGGCTGATGGTGAAATGGTAATGCAGATGCACCCTCCCTGCTGGAGCTTAGTTACACCCTCTGGTTTCTGTTTATCATTTCCTTTCATTAACTGGCTGGTAATGAAGAAGAAGGCAGCTACAGACTCAGGGCCCCACCTCTGTTGTGGGGATGCTGTGAGCTGCCACCACAAATGTGCTTGGAGCCCTGTAGCAAATCTCAGCTGAGCCAATTTGCCTTCAGGATTGGAGCAGAGCTGGCCAGAACCTGAAAAAGGAAGCAAGCTCTCCCACCCCCTTTCCCTGCCCCAAAAGAAAGCAAACCCCATGGCAGGGAGCACTTATAGGCTCCAGCTTTGCTGGGTAAGAAGGCATGTGCTTTTGCCTCAGGTCTGCAGTTGTAGCATGTCAGGGCCTCCCCCCAACCGTGCCTTACATCTGCTGACTGGTGGCTAGGGGCGCCGCAGGCTGCTGGCTTTCATGAGGCATCTGCCTAATGGCCACTGTGTCGAAAACACACCTTTCTCTCTCAGAGCTGCCCAGTTACAGCAGAGAAGAGCTGGCAGCTGTGGGAAGAACTATGGCAGGGAGTCACTGTTGTCACAGGAGTGGTGGGGATGTTCCTTCAGCTTGTGGAGAGGGCTGAGGCAGGGACAGGGATCACTGTGTCCGCAGCGGAGGTGTCTCTCTCCGATGGCGAGGAAGCATGATCCATGTGCCCCAGCTGCCACGTGGCGAGGTCCAGCAGAGACCAGGTGGGGCAGTTTCTTACTGTGGCGCTTTGCATTCCGTGGCTGTGGCTGCGCTTGTCTGCTCAGGAGTGTACATTTCCTGCTCTTGTTCAGATAGTTGTAAAATACCCCTGTACATACTCATCTGTGTATTGGCAAATGGGTGTGCTCGTGTGCAATAAAGTGAGAAGGACTGGTCTGCTCTCCATTATGTCGGTGCGGCTGGCAGGTTGGGAATTCTCACCATAACAATGCCATTTGCTAATTTTGCTGACTCCCAGCTCCCTCACCCTTCCCCGATTGGTAATAAAACAACATGGGACCTAGCACACACACTTGATGCTCCCATCAACTTTGACCATGATGAAAGTGACCATTTAAATCCACTCTTTGGCCTTTGGCCAACTCCTGACCTGTGACTGTATTCACCTAGGGTGCTGCGGGCCTCAGATGCCCTGGTTACAGCCATAGGGATCACAGCCATAGACTAGCCAAGCTGCGGAGCTCTGTCCTGGTACAAAGCTGCTACATAAGGTAGTCAGTGAAGGGGATGAGGAAGGCAAAGGGGACTTATGAAAGGGAAGAGATAAGGGTGCAGAACCTGCAGTTGGCTGCCAAACAGGGCCCTGACCCCTGATGCAACAGGAGCTGCTGGCCATCGAGCACCTTTGACACCCAGGTTCCTACTGAGGGTGCTGAGCTCCAAAAATTTCAGCCTTTAGGCCTAGGGCAGGGGTCCGGTACAGGGGGGACTCCATATCCACCAGCACTGTCCAGCCTAGAGAGGATGGCCAGAGGCAGGGACACTGCAGTTTCCGTGGTTTGATCAGGAGCTGTTATTGACTTGACATTATAAAGGAGGGCCCCTCATATGCCTAAGTCAAGGCCACGTGCATGAATCAGGGTGGAAGAGAAGCCAGTTCTCAAGGGCATGGGAGCCAGTCCTCAAGGGCAGGACATCAGCTGCTGCCGTGTATGGGATAGCAAATGTCAGAAGGAGCAGTCAGGAAAGACCTGGGCTGTGGGCTGGGCCCATCACAAAGTAGGGGGAGTGCTCAAGAACCCCCTGTGGCTCACTGATCCTGGAGCCAGCCCAGGGGCAGTTTCCACAATCCAGGCTGGTTGTGTACAGTCTCTGGGGGGCTGCGAGGGGAAGTGCAGTGCAGCTAATGGGAGCTGAGGAGGAGAAGCCCACGGCCCTGCCCCTGCACCACTCTTTTGTGCCTGGCAGAATGGACTGGGAAGGTGTCAGGCCCTGAGTGTCAGGTCCTGATTGATTCTTGCACAAGCCCTTGCCTTTACAGTTTGGGCATGTGCCCATGTAGTTATCCAGTCCTGTCACCACTTCACAACAGCTGACCTAGGGTTGCCCTAGACAGGTCGTGTGGTTGTAGTGCCCGCAGCACTGTGTCACCGATGCCATGCTGGCCTCGAGTCCTGCCCAGGCACCAGTGAAGGAGAGGGTCCCGTTGTTGCTGAGCATGGAGCTGGAAGAGAGGACCATGGTTGGGGTGAGCCACATGTCAGCAGACACTTGTTGGCTGCATATATCCCTGGGACAATGCGGGCCTGAGACTGCCCCCTCCCCTCCTTCCTCTCTCAAGATGTCATCCCTCTCTTCACTGGCCTCCTCTCTTCTGCCTAGTCCCCAGCTCCCCACAACCCAAGGCTGAAATCCCCTCCTGGTCCCGCTAAGACAGTTTCACTCTATTTAACACTGCACCAACCCAGGGACATTACTGCCACCCTCCTCTCACCCAGGACTGCCCACACAGGTGAGTTCTTCATGGATCTCCTGACATCAGGTGTTTTCCTTATAAATGGTGCCTGGAGTCCTGTGACTATCAGAGACTCTCAGCTGTTGCTGGCAGAGAAAATAATGGATGTGGCAACCTCTCCCTCCTACCCCTGGCAGCCTCCTGTCATGGTTAGCACAGCCTCTCCCAACCTGGAAACATGGCCATGAAGCTACTCCCTGGTATATCCTTCAGCCCCTGCTCTTAAGCCTTCAAACTCTAGCAGAACAAGAGAAGTCACCAAGGACAACCTAAGAACAGCTTCACCAGCACATTGGTGGGAGCAGGTGACTGGAGTGTGCTGGGGGCGGGCACGTTCTGGCTGGGACGGGCAGTGTTGACATACCAGTGTTCAGGCCTTTGGATTGTGAGGGGAAAAAAGCCTGAAGGAGGCAGTTCCCTGAGCTCCAAACTAAGGAGGCAAATAAAAAGCACCCACATGTCTTCTTTTTATATAGTCATGATTTCAGGCAAACTCATGGGGCCCTGTATGTTGGAAGGTGCAACCCTGCCTCCTAGTCCAATCTCTGCCCTCCCATCTAGATCGACAACCACAGTTTTGCCTCACACCCATAGGTGTTGACTCCATGAGTGCTCCAGGGCTCAAGCACCCACCAAAAAAAATTAGCAGGTGCTCAGTACCCACAGAGCTGCTTGCAGATGTTAAAAAAAATGCTCTACTGAAAGAAGCAGGATGTTACTTCAACCCAGCTCTGCAGCATCTGTAAAGATCAGGTGCATCAGCAGGGCTTTTTGGTGCTTTTAGCTAAGGCTGATTTAAGCCACTACTGGATAAAAGTGTTAAAAAGTCCCCATTAAGTGCCCAATCTTTACAGAAGTTCCAGAGCCAGGTAGAAGTAACGTGCTGCCTCTTCTGTGCATGAGTGGGGCTGAGCACAGGAATATGCCAAGTTAAAAGTAAAGTGATGGTTTTGTTTTGGGTTTTTTTTTTACACCTGCAAGCAACCAGCAGCAAAAAAAAAAGTTGGTGCTTATGTTCACCCCCCTGCATGAAGCCTCCTTTCCCCACCCCAACCTGCCAAAAATACCCCTTCCTGCCCTCTCCACAGCCCAGCACTGTTGTCTCCCCTCCCACAATTCCTTGAGCCTCAATCCTCCCTCCTACCAGCAGGGTGAGACTCATAAGAGACGTTTACTGGGAGGAGGTCCTCAAGAGCCAGGGAGCCCTGAAAGGGTATCAGCTGCTGCTGCATACAGGACTATGGTCCCTTGAGGACTGTAGGTCCATCTTTCCACTCTCC
>NW_017728911.1:22954-35223 GCF_001723895.1 Crocodylus porosus | reverse complement strand
TTTTTTTTAAATTAAGGCCTAGGAAGGTCTGATTCAGAGGCTGTGCCCCTCACTCCCGTGCTCAATAGCTACTGATGCACCTTTTGCTCTCCAAGCCATTCCCTACAAATCTATTACTTAAGCTACTCAAATAACCTATTACTTAAGCTACTCAGTCAATCCTGTTGCCCGGCTACAAGGCATAGCATCCTGTGGTGCCACAGGAAAAGCAGGGGGATAACAGAATTCAGTGCCCTGCTGTTGCAAAGATAGTTAAGAGTCATCCGTGCAGGAAGCAGGTTAAAAGTAAATTTCAAAGCAATCTCATTAAAAATGTTGGTAGGAACCACTGTGGAGACTGCAGTGAGATGCACCCCACCCCCACACCCCCCACAATAGGGGGTCCAGTTTGAAACAGGCAAAGCAGAAACTATGTGGAGGAGATGGTCTGGGAAGGTGATGCTTTTCCCGCGGGCATGCATGAGGCTATGCCCCCAGCAGCAGCAGGCAGGACTGCACCCAGCCATCAGCTACCCTGCTGCCCAGGCTGGGCCATGGCTCCACCCTGTTCATTCTGAGGTGACGGCTGCGGCCAGCACAGCCGCTCTCTGAAGCTAACGTGCAGCCTCCCCAGCTCAGCAGGGCCCATCCAGCCCTATGGACATAGTTGAGGACCAGGCACAAACTCACTTTGCGAAGAGCTGCTGGCAGCACATGTAGATGTTGTAGCTGGTGCTATTGAAGCCCACGGTGCTCAGGAAGGTGACACAGTTCTCCACTTCCCCTCTGGGCACGTACAGGATGCCTGGGGGGAAATGAAACACAGCCATGGAGATTCTTTGACACTAGCCCTGGCACGCACCCCTGCCCCTGTCCCTGCCAGCAAAGCCCCTCTGTTTGGCCCTGGTCACTCCCTGCTGCTGGTGAGGCAGGGGACCCATGGGAGCACAAACCTGCCTGTGGGTGGGCAGGGCATGCCCAGCTCTGCTTGGCCAGTGGGTAGTCAGGGAGCACAGCCCCACAGAGGGGTTGGGGAGAGGGGCAGGACAGCTTCTCTCCTCTCCTCCCTGCCTCCTTCCCATTTTCATTCCCAGTGGAGTTTCCATCTGCCCCAGGTCTTTCCCTTTACCTTCCCACACCCATCTCTGGCAAGGCCCTCCCCAGCAGGCCCCAGGGCCAGCGAGCATGAGGTTGGGACCATACCTGCCACACAGGCATTAAGCATGGAGACGCAGGCTCCGGTGAACAGAGCTCGCAGCACGATGCTGGCGAAGTCACTCTTCCTCTGAGGAACCATGGATGCTGCACGGAACAGAGCATGGCAAGAGCCCGCAGTGGTGAGGCCTGGAGAAGCCACCCACCGAGGGAAAGACCAGAGCCCTGGCTCCTGCTGTCTGGCCAAGGGGGAGCTGCCTACAGCTTCCCACCTCTGCCCAGCACTGCAGTGTCCCTTCAGCCAGCTGACAGGGAAGTACTGTCGCCCATCACTGCAGAGCAGTATCTCACACCAGGGGACACTGTTCCAGTGCAGGAAAAACCTGCAAAAGTCAGCTGGACAGCGCTGCTGGGGCTCTAGTAGCAGCACCTGGCCCTGTCTCAGCCAGGATCCAGCATGATGCCTTCTCTCACATTGCCCCCAGTATAGCCCCTTGGAGGGTGGGGTGTTCGTGATACCCGGGCTCCTCCACTGCCCTGCCCCAGCACCTGCTGCAGCCCCTTACTCACTCAGGCCTCCCAGCATGATCCCAATGGAGCTGAGGTTGGCAAATCCACAGAGGGCAAAGGTCGTAATGATCTCAGCTCGCACCTAACGGACACGAGAGCAAGTGAAGGGTGCAATGAGGACCAGTCCCGGAGACAGCCACCCCAGTCATGGTGACACCCTCACCCCCATGCTGACCCTTTGGCCTCTTGTGAGCCAAGAGCCCAGGCTATGGAGGTAGGGCGCTGAGCAGCAGCAGAGAGGCCAGACCCAGCCCTGAGATGGCCCCTTCCTGCAGCCCCACCCCTGAGAGCCTGGAGATATCTGTGACAGATGCTCCTGGCAAGAGAAGCTGAGCAGACGGTACATGGACTGTGGTAAGGTGCTCCCCTCCTCCCTGCTCCACAGCCACTCCCCTCCCCCAATCCCTGACTGCAGCAGGGTCCCAGGCAGGGAGGTCTGCAATGCCTGGAGGCCTGAGCAGTACTGCGAGTCCCCAGCCCTGCTGCTCCCAGCCAGTTCCTTTCCTCTGCCCAGACAGAGCCCCAGCTCCGCTCACCCCTCCCAGCTCCCTGCCCCGTGCCCGCTGCTGCCAGCTAGCCCCTTTACCAGCCCTGTGTGCTGACACCAGCCTCTCACCGAAATCCACTGCTTCTGGCCGCCCTTCCACTCCTCCAGCCCCGCCAAGCGATTCTTCTTGTACATGGACAGCCGCTCATAGGCCACAAACTCATTCAGGAAGATTTTGATCCCCAGGAGCTCAGCCACCACCGGTGAGTCTGCCCAGTCGGCCCCCATCAGAAAGGCCACAGGCATGAGGACATAGGAGCAGATCAGCTGAGAGCAGAGACCGCCCACACATATCAGCATCACTGTGGGAGTGTGCTCACATGCACACCTTCCCACACAGCCCCAGGCAGCCACCTCCTCCAGTCCTGTGCAAGGTGAGTAGGCAGAAACAGTGGGCAGCTTGTGGGCAGGCATCCCAACAGCAAGAGGGAGCCTATGGAGGACTTAAGGTGGGAGGGGAGGAGAAAGGCTGGAGGGAGGGAGGCAGGGAAGGAGAAGGTATTTTGTGAGGGGCTGGTAGTGCTCTACCTGGAAGGAGAGCCCCTTGATGTCTACCATCTCCCCAAGCCAGGAAAGCGCAGCATTGACAAACTCCAGCACGGCCAGGAAGGCGATCAGGTTGGCCGCAATGTTGGCCACCAGCCCCACGGAAGTGGAAGCACCATTGCTGGCAGCTTCCAGGATATTCTGCTCTCCCCTGGAGAGACAAAAAGAGTCAGCCACTGAAAGAGGTCCCACATGGGCTCAATGCTCCCTGTTTGGCCAGTCCCTAGGCACAGTTCCCTGGGCCTGGCCTGGCCTGGCCTGCCAATATAGTGGCCTTCCCATCCTTTGTTCATGGCCCCGGACACAGCATGCTACTCCATCACATCAGTTCCTTGCCCCAGCCTTCTCAGATCTTGCTTGGGGGCCCCTGCTGCCCTTCCCAGCTCGGTGGGATATCCCTGCCCTGTCTCCATCCCCTTGTCCCCGTGCTTGGCAGCCCCTGGACATCCCACCCTGGGCTGATAGAGCCCAGCCCTGCCTGCTGCTCACCCGTTGCTAATTATCACGCCGTCTTTGCTCTTGAATTTAGACTTCTCCACCTCAGGATAAACCAGCTTGGACATGGCGAGAGCACAGGGTGCAGCCATGACAGAGGCTGCGATCAGTGATGATGCATCTATCTACAACACAGCAGCACAGGGGCAATCATGTGGCAGGGGCCTGGTGTCTCCCCACGGAGCCAATAGCAGAGGGGCTGACCTGGGGCTGGCAGTGGGGAAGCAGTGAGTGAAGGGCAAGTCTAGTCCTCAAAAAACATCTCAGCATCTCTACAGGGGCCCCTATTAGGGTGCAGGAAACTCATAAACTGTGCAGTAGGGTAGGGCTTATAAATACAAGCCCTGTGCTGCTATGGAGATTTTTATGCACAGCAGTACACATGTAGAGGCTGAGCTGGCTGGTTGGGACACAGAAGTGCTTCAGTGCAGGGGCTGCCTGCCAACTAGCCCTGCACTGAAGCACCCTCATACCCCAGCCAGCCCCTCCACAACATATTCAGCTGCGTCAGGCCTGTTCCAACCTGGTTCAATGTACTGTGGTCTGGGCACACATGCAAACATGCACCCAGCAGCAGTTAGCTCCAGAGCTGATTTCTGCACATTAATAGGCATGTGTAGTGCCTAGGGTGTCTAGGAGAGGACGTATCCATGGGGTGAATGCCTCTCACAGCTCTGAGCCTGTTCCTAGAAGCTGCAATGTGTGACCCTGATGGGTATCTCCTGCCCCCAGGCTGCACACAGCTGCACTCAGGCCACGAACATCAGCAGCCACTGCTTCCAGGCCTCTGGTCTGAGGTACAGGAGACCTGATTCCCTCGAATCTCTTTAGAAGGACCTAGAAGAGGCAGTGATGGTGCAACACTTCATCCCCTCATCATTATGCCTCCCAGCCAGACAGTCATGGTGCACTGAGCTCAGGTTCTCTCCTTCCTTTATTCCTGACCCTGACACAGCCCTTGGGCTGCACTAGCAACTCTTATGTGGGCTGATCCTATGTTTCTGTTTCCCTCTTGAACCCTTCCATGAGTGTCCAATGTCAAGGGCTGCTGTAAAGTTTTCTCAACACTTTCCCAAAGCTTCCTGAAAACAACATCTCACACAGCTCATTGCTGGCACGCTTCTCAAATCTCAGAGTGGCTGTCGGCAAGAACTAGGGGTCTGCCTGCACTTAGCAGTGAGGCTGCAAAGAAGTCAGGAACAGACAAAGCCCACCCTTTGCTGTTCCTCTGTCTCCTGTCATGTGTGCATCTGCCTTATTCAGGGAAGCAGGATCCATCTTTAATGATGATAGTGATAACCGCAGCTCCAGTCCATCTCAGCTGATGGGTTTTTTCCCCCCACAAAAGTCAGTAAATATCAGATTTAACACCACGGAAAAGCCAGTCCTTACAAAAGCTCTCCTCATCTTAGAGGAAAAGGGCTGAGGAGCATTGTTCAGATGAAGGCTTCACTTCATATCAGATATGAATATGTTTGAAAGCAAGGTGCTGAAGATGTTTAGTGGGGCTGGTTGCTCCTGGGCTCATGGTGGCTGAGTGGTGAGGGTGCCTCTGTATGGCTCTGGAGCTGTGAGTTTATGATCTGTTGGAGCTAAAGGCTGCCCAGAGCTGTGAGTGGCCCCTTGGGGAGTCAAAGGCAGCTGGATGTGGTGCTGGTTACATCATTCCTTCGCATGCCTTTGGCAGAGAAACTGTTGTGCTTTAACCACAGGAGCCCAGTTGACTTTTAGACTTAGAGGGACTTTCCTTCTTCTTGTCATTGGACTAAGAGCCCACTGAGGTTTCAGCTCAGGATCTCATGTGCTCTTTTAACTACTGAAGAGTAAACAGTGGCAGGGTCACATTTATACTCTGCATCTCTAGCAGTGGGAGGGCCCACAGGCATGGCCTGCCAGTCTGCACAGGAGCTGCCCTGGTGCATTCTGTGCCTCAGGTCTAATCAGTCCAGGGGGGCTCTGCCTGTCTTTGGGCAGAGCTGTTTTCTCTCCCCTGGGCCTCTGTGGTCTTGCAGGGACAATCCCCAAACCTGTGCCCAGTATGCTAAGGCTCTAGATGAGGGGATCATTAGCACATGCAGCAGGGAGCACCCACCCAGGGGTGGCCCCATAATGGGGCCTGCTGCACTTACCCCGAAGGACATGTAGGCTCCCATCACACTGCCGGCAATAGTGGAGAAGCCCCCAGTCATCACAGCATGGATTTCTGAGTGCGTCATGTCCTCTAGGTAGGGACGGATCAGCAGGGGAGCTTCTGTCTGCATGACAGGAGAAGGCAGTGAGGGCTGTGCAGGCTGCCAGAGGCCCGTCCTTGGTTGGGGGTCATCCCACAGTGGTGCTCTGGGGCCTCACATCACCCCACTGCTTCCCAGGCTCAAGGGAACTGGGGGATGGGGGAGGAGGAGGGCTGAGTGGAGCCTTGGGAGCCCTTTGATGGGTATATATCAAGGACCAGGTTCTCTGAGGCCTGCCCACTGGGGCAGAGGCCTGGGGCTATGCCTCCCTGACGGCCATGCCTCCACAAAGGGTTGTGAACAAGCTCTCATAGACCTCTGTCTGCACACTGTCCACATACAATGGCTGTGAAAAGGCTTGGGAGACACCCAGAGCAGCAGCAGCCTCCTGCCCCAGGGCACAGCTCTTTGGACAAGACCAAAGCATGTTCCTCCCTGCGGACAGCTGTGCAGGCCTTGCCTCACTTACCTGTCCCACAAAGATGTTCCCTGCGACACTCAAGGTCTCCGTGGCTGTGGTGCCCATGGTGACCTGCAGCAGCCAGGAGATCTGGAGAGAAGTAGGACAAGCCTGTGTCTCAGTGCCAAACCACAGCATTTCAAACAGCTTGGCCTCCCAATGCACCTGGACTCCTGCCTTGCTCCAGGGTCCAGCTCAAGGCCTGTGGCTGAGATCCAGGAGTGCTGGGGGGCAGAGGTGTGGCTGTAGAGATCTGTACTGCCCCAGTCAGTACCAGGTTCCCCATTCCATTGGGGCCATGCTTACCCCTGCCAAGCCAAGGTACTACGTGGGACGAGTAGATCACACTGCCAGCCCCCAGCCCCACTTGGGAGGATCCAGAAAAGCTGGGTGTTACCTTCAGGATGATCCACTGCATGAGGCCAAGGTAGTAGAGAATGGACATCACGCAGCTGAAGAAGACGATGATAGGTAAAGCCTGTAGGCAGAACGACAAGCCACAGGCTGAGTGTAAGAGCCCAGCAGTGCCTGCTGGTGGGATGCTTGGCAGGCCTCAGGTCAGTCTGAGGTGTTAGAGCTCACCCCAGCCCCTGCAGCTGAGCATAAGGGCAGGGCATCAGTGCCCACAATGGCTTCTAGCCTGGCCCATGAGCTCTGCAGTGCCAGGGGGTCAGGGTGCCAGCCCTTACAGCCAGCCTGGAGTGGCAGAACACCAGGTTAATGAGCAAGTGTCTGGGCTGCTCAAAGCCCCACAGTCCCCCTGTCCTTGCCTCAGGGTTGGTCCCCCTGGCCTAAGACTCACCTGAAAGGCAAACGCCTCTTGGATCAGCTTGTTCCCAAAGACAAAGCCGGAGCCAGCTGTGGTGTAACTCAGGAAATACTGCAAGGGAAGAGGTCAGAGATCAGAGAGAGCAGGACCCCAGAGAGCTTTCCTCAGGCCTGTTCCAACCTGCACTGTGATGGAGGATCCCTGCAGACACCTCCTCTGCACTGTGCTCCAGTCCTACCAAGGGACCACACCATGTGGAAACCTCCAAATCCACCTGGCTAGTATAAGCTGGGACTGTACAATGCAGGGAAGCCACAGCCCAGGGACCTACTCCAGAGACAGCCCTACCCAAAATGCCTCCAGAGGGGGAACTGAGGAGGAGGAAGAGGAGAAACTGAGAAGGGCTGGGTGGGGGGTACGGTGTCTTTGGCCTGAATGGTGACCAAGATAGGGAACCACCCAGGATCTCTATTCAAGCAATGCACCCTGATAGCGGGGTAGCGGGTCCATGGCAAAGTACTGGCTCAGGGATGCTGCGTCCTGGCAGAGAGGTGACAGGAAAGGCAGGTAGCCTCCCATTTGCTAAAGAGTTCCTGGGAACCAGTGACACAGAGGAAGGGGCCAGAACCTGCAGGGCCTCGGGCACGGGCAGTGAATCAAAGTAGGTGCCACATCGTTCTGACACCAAACAAAGAGCTCCTCTAGTCTGATCCCTAGGGCTGCTCAGTGTCCCCCCACTCCAGCCCATCCCTCCTCCTGCCTGGCTTCTTGCTATGGATGTAAAGGACCAGGGCCCATATCCCCTCATCAGGGACCCAGTGACAGCAGGGTAGCTCCTGCCCCTGGGCCTTCCTTTCACCTGCCTCGTACCACTTCCCTCCTAATTTGAGAAATCAGGGAGAGTTAGAACCTACCCCCGCCCCACGCCTCTCCCAGACCCCGCACCCTCCCTCTCCCTCAGCTCCCCACCATCCCACACACCAGCTCCTCTGTCCCCCAATTTCCAAATCCGATTTCCACAGCCCATTCCTTTCTCTACCCCCAACTCCATGTACCATTTCCATGCCCCACTGCTGCCCAAGCCATGTGACCTGGGAAGCCAAGGCCCAGACTTGTTGCAAGAGGCTCCAACCCTGGCACCAGAGCCTCCTGGGTCCCATCTGTGTCTCTCTGTTGTGTCTCTCAGCTTTGGCCTCAGAGACCCACAAGGGAGCTAGCCTGATGATGACTATCCCACCTCCTGGGCACTGGCTGTGCCCTGTGATGCTTGCTGTTACCTGAATCTGACTGCCCAGCCACTGGAAGGCCTCAAATCCAGGGTCTGTCCTGATGATGAAGATTCCCAGAACAAACTCCATCCCAAGACCCCAGAAGACGGCTCTCCAGGACACCTGGACCAAGGACAATATGGGGCCCTGTGAATTAATGAGTTCTGCAGCCTTCCCACACCAGTACTCAGCCTTGCCCATGAGCCTAGATATCACAGCATGGGCCAAACTGGCAGACATGTGGCTGCCATGGTGGTGCTTTAATAACGCTGAGACAAACAGCTCAGTGCCTGGGGAAGGCTCTTGGCTGAAGGAACATCTTGCAACATCTAAATCACTTCTCTGCGTGGGACTGTCAACAGGCTTCTGACTGACCAAAGGGCTCAGTGTAGCTCTGGAAAAGCAGGCAGAGGGTGTGGAAAGCAAGGGGGAGAATCACAGAGCAGAGGATGGGGCAGAGGGGGAGGTGGCAGGAACCAGGGAATGGGTGCTGGGGTGTCCTCATGTCAGGGAACAGCTCCCCCAGAGAGAAGAGCACATGGGCCTTCATATCTGGGCAGGCCACACTCTGCTTCTAGCAGCACCAGCCTCAGCCAGGCAGTGTCCAACCAGGGACTTAGGGGTGTTGCATCACAGTCATCCAAAGCAGAAGCTTATGTGGGTGACCCTTCATGGCCCATCAGGAGGGCAGGGACCACAGGGGTTGTACAAAAGTGATTAAGCAGGTGAGGCTGAAAGTTAATGGAGGCGGGTGTCTAAATTACTCAGACACCTTCCCAACTATACAGCTCATCCAATAAAAGATACGCCTCACAAAACTCCTTGTCTAAATCACTAGGTTGTTTTGTAAAACTCCCTCTGCACCTATCTGAATGGACAGGGCCCTGGGGAGCATTTCAGTCCCTGTGACAAAAGAAGGCATTTGTGGCATTGACTGCCCTCAGGTCAAGGTAACAGAGGTGTGTTATGAGAGTCAGGAGTCCCAGGCTGGCTCTCCAGCCCTGGACCTTGCCATTTCTCTGCCCATGAGGCTGCAGGTGGCACGGCCTCCCCCATTGTGTCTGAGGCCCAAGGGATTCTATTTTCTTTCTGCTGTGAATGTCAGGGGACAAATGCAAGCACATTGGGTGGGCGGTTGCTTCCACAGGACTGTATTAACAGCAGTCTTGCTTCCACAGGTCACCTCTGTCCACAAGCCCTGCTGCTTCCCACCCTGGGAGGGTGTTTCAGAACCAGCTCTCTCCCAGTGGAGCACAGTGTCTTCAGCACTGGGCCCAGGGAAACACCTTAACTTACTGCGCCATGGTGCTTGGAGCAGGCAAAAAGGACCAGCACAAAGACACAGATGCCAGCAAATGAGATCAGCTGCTCCGGATTTTTGGCAGTATCCAGAGCCAACCATGCGACCAGCCCACCCAGAACAGCCAAGCAGAACACCCTGAAAAAGAAGCACCAGACGGCCTGTCACACAGGAGATGTCACTGCAGAAATACGCGATGACATGTTGGTGAGGCGACATCACTGCTGGAACAGCTGCCACAGTGTCTAAAATATCAGTTAGCTCATCAAGGAAAGCTACTAGGTTATCTGGTGTGACCTGGCCATGGCAAACCCAAACCCAAACCCAAGCTACTCAAGAGGTGGGGATCACTCCAAAAGGCAACCAAGCTGAGCAGCCTTTTCTGGTCAGCACTGACAGTGCCAGCGCCTTAACGACCACCTTATGCTATCACCATCCTTTTGCAGGCAGCTGCAGCAGTCTCCTGAAAATCCTTGAGGCTAGCTTTGCCCAGGGCATGAATGGGGTGAGTGAGGAACAGACTCCTTCCCCCTATACCTTGATAAGCAGGGCAAGCAAGCCCAGTCTGTGCATGCAAGCAGTACCTCCTCGTGGGCACCCACCCAGCTTCCATATGCTCATCAGGGGGGTGATCAGACCAAGACAGAACTTTTCAAGTGGCCAAGGAAAACAGGCATGTGCTCACGTCATGGGGCATGCAGTGCAATCTGTTCTCCAGCTCACCATTTCAGCCATGGCCAGGACTTCCGGAAGCACCGTTGACAAGGGCTGAAGAGCCTCACCAGCTTTGCCCCATAGTGCTTCTGAATGAAGTCATAGCCCACAAAGAAGACAACAATGCAGGTGATGACCACCAAGGCAAGGGCATGCTGGAAGTTCAGGTAACAGGCCGCAATGAAGTAGCACAGGTAAGCTGGAAAGGAGAGGCAGGGACAATAAGCAGTGTTGGAAGCCAGCAGACAGACTCAGCTCACACAAGCCCTCCCCTCCACCTTCCCTGGACCCCCCTCACTGAGCCCCACCGCACACAGTGACTGCATGGAGGAACAACACCACACCCGCATGATGGGCAGATCTGTGGGCTTGTGCAGCCACCAGCACATTGCCCGTTATGGGCTGAAAGGAGTAAAGATGAGGAGGACTGTGTGTTCACTAGGCAGGGAGACAGGCACAGGCTAATGCTGTCCTGGTCCTGGTGACATGTGACCCCCTGGTGAAGAGAGCAGTGGGATGAGAATAAGTTAGGCCAACTGCAGCTGGGCAAGGCTATGCTAAAACATGGTCTCCAGAAGAAAGGTTGGTGTCCCACCTGCTTGGCACACTGGAATCAAGAGTAGCCAAAGGCCTGATAGAGAAGTCCCCTTGGGCCATGGGCACTCTCTACCCTGATGTCCCTGGTTCCCAGGATGTTTCACCTGTACACAGGAGACCCAGGAAGATCTTCTGGAGCAAGCTGGAATGAGTCTTGCAAAAGTGCCTTGCCTTCCCCATGGGCTGTGTCACCTTCCTGGGGAGAGTTAGACAGAGACACCAGTGCATGTCAAAGGCACAGCTAAGCCTGTCTCCCCCCTCACTGTGGGACACTTTTGCCTGGTAGGGTTGATGGGATCCAGCAGCCAGCAGCTCCCACACACTAAGCCTGGGCAGTCTCACAAGAAGCTTCAGCTCTCCTGAGGCTTTGGAGAAACAATCCAATCACAGAGAGACACTTCCTGCCCCATGCAAACCTGCCAGGTAGTCCAAATGCAGGTTCATACACTGCAAGCTCAAAAGATCTTAGCACATCTGTTCCCCATACCTCTGTTAATGCAGCCCTTGGCATCCCTTATGAACTGAGCCTTGCTATGGGGGGCAGGACTATTATCTGGAGATTAGATAGCAGAGAATGTGTAGGAGGCTGCTGCAGGCTGAGCAGGCATTGGGACTTAAGGCTCTGCTATAGCAGAAATGACTCTCAGCAGCTTTGCCTCTCAGGCTGTCAGAAACAGCCAGTCAGTGAAGGTGCCCCAAGTGTCTGCCTCTCCATGGAGCAGAGGGGAGGTTGGTCCTCCTTGGGTACCACAGCATGCCTCCCATATCCTCCCTGTTATTCAGTGTCAAAGGGATCTGAGGGCTGTGGGTCACATTCTGGGGGGAAAAATGGATGGCAGAGCCTGGCATTACTGTTGGGTGTCCAAAAAGGGCCTGGGGTAGTCGGGCTGCTAAGAGTTGTTTTGCTGTGACCAAGAGATCTCAGTATATCTGTTGCACAGACCGCTGTTAATACAGCTATTGGTATCCTTGATCATTAGCTTAGCCTTGCCATGGTGGGGCAGGGGGGACATAGACACTTCTGGCTGGTGGGGCTGACAGGATCCAGCTGGGCCAACAGTGCCCACACATTAATCTCAGGTAGTCTTACAGGAAGGCCAATAGTTTCATCAGGGAGAGCTGTCCAGGAAGGAAAGTGATGCTCCTCCCAACAATGTAACTCTACCTCCAGCAGGAGGGGCATTGGGCTTTCTCTTCTTTCTCACTCTCTTCAGGTGGACCATCGTTTCCCTCAGGTAGTTCCCCCTCTTCCTGCAAAACACCTGGTTAGTCAACGCTCCCGCACCGCTCTATGGTGTCAGCACAGGAGAGAAGGGGAGGTGGGGATTTACCATCAAGTCAAAAGCTGGGTTCTCCGAGCCCTCCTTGAGTTTGCCCAGTGATATTCTGCCATCTTCCATCTCCAGATGTGCCCCACCTGAGGGAAGAGGAGCAACGAATCCCTTTACTCTTCAAGGCCTAAGAGAAGCGCTCCAAATGTGTTCTTATGCCATTAAAATTAATGAATGTGCCTGTCACAGGAGCACTTAGGTGTCCTGTTCCTAGATAGGAAGAAGGGTAGTTGCCCATCACCAGGGGAACCTAGGCAATGGTTGCCGGGACAACCAAGCTGGTCATGTGACCAGAAGGGGGCGGGGG
>NW_017728911.1:0-21962 GCF_001723895.1 Crocodylus porosus | reverse complement strand
GAAGAGCAGTGAGGCTTGGGGCGTGCTAAAGGGGAGGTAGGAGGCACACATAGCCCTTAAGGCTGGGGTGTACCGAGTCACCCCATACGGAACAGGGGATAGTTCAGCATATACCGTGTATTAGGAGATAAAAGGCAGCCTCCCTAATTGAACCATAGAACAGCAAAGACATGGCGGGCGAGGATAGAGGGTGCTGGATTGCCTAATTGACACGGTAGGGGGCGCTTGTGAGATCACGGCCGCTCCTAGGCCCCATGCCATGACAGTGCCTCAGAGGCACAGGGCTCATTATCTCCCTTGTTCTTCCCCACTTACAGAAAAGGAGCCTTTGCTTACTTCTAACCCCAACAAGTGAAAGAGTCTTGAATTACCTCCTTGTTTCCAACTAAACCCTGTATTTCTACCTGTCCCTGATTTTCCTTACAGACCATTGGGAGACAAACAGCCTTGCAGTAATTTTTAGGCACAGTGAGCCCTTCTCTATGAGATGAAATGCCCTGACCCTCATTTCCTAAGCTGTATCCCCTGATGAAAATAGCATTCAGCTGGAGATAGAGTTAAGAGCACAAAGTAGTACAGGGTTTATCCCCAAATAAGTGCTTTAAAGCCAAAAAGTTCAAAGCTAAGCTTAAATGTGAAAGAAATCCAAGCATGCTAGAATGTGGGAAAACCCAGTTAAGGCTCCTGAACAACCTTATCACTGAGCTACAGTCAAGCCATACCATAACAATGCCATTAGGATTAATACAGAATGGTGTTTAGGGCCCCAAATTGGATTAAACCAATGTCTTAAAAGCACATTAGAGTGTATATTTTATGTCCTTCATGGTGTTACTACAAAAGGTGGGTTGGGAGCCTTAATTTGCCTTTTATCAAGAATCTAGAAGGAAATATAAAGTTACTGGTGATAAAAATGGCAGATAACAGAAAAATTGGTAGAGTGAAAAATATTGATCAGGACACATTATGGATAAAGTGTAGCAGTCTGGATTTCTCAGGAAGGTGGGCCTCTTTGAACAACATTCATTTTAATACGGATAAATACCACGTCAGAGAGCTAGGAGCATAGCAGGTAGATCACATTGGTTGGATGAGAAATGCTACAATAGTGAGAAAGAAGTAAGGATGTAACAAGAAGGCATGGGTCCACATCAATGCATGAATGTCACTTCATTGAGTAGCTTCCATTTTTAATCTTGAGCTGAGCACAGGGCTACTCACCAGAGGCAGACCACTGCCCTGCCCAAAACCAGAAGAGTATGTGTGACCCCTTTGGCACCTACAAGCCATCACAGAGCATTCTGGAGGTGACAACTTCAATTGCTGATTCTACTCTGTGGCCCAACAGGTTTTCTACATTGCATGGCTGGTGGGTCTGCAGCTTCTCAGCCTGGGCACATGGCAAAAGGAGAGAGACTGAGTTAAAAGAAGTGTTGGCTCTAAGGATCAGGGGACAGACTGTTGTCCCAGTGGCTAGCCCAATGTCTAGAAAGAGGATAAGCAGGCATGAATCTGGTTAAGACGAGAAGCACTAACAGGCAGGGGAAGGAGCATGTATAAATAATGGTGGATCTAGGAACTTGAAAAGGTATACACAGTCAGGATTTGGTCCTTGGCCTCCAGGGCTGCCAGGGTGTGGCAGGCACTACTAGCTGCCTGCCTACTCAGGATAAGGAGCCTGGCAACTCAACTCTGGCAGGGTCAGGCCCTCAGCTTCCTGGGATGGCAAGAGTAGAGGAGGAATGGAAAGGAGCATGTCATGTAAGTGAATGGGAAGGTTCATCAGTGGAGACACCAGGGTCAGGGTCTGAGACAGCTGTTTAGCCCACACAGGCCTAGCATCTCAGGTCTGAGGCCCAGACTGTGCCACATAGCCAATGACAGCAGCCTACCCAGACCCCAGCTTAGAAGCACATGAAACCTTATGACTAGGTCTACTCAGACTGGTAACTGTTTCAGGAATGGGCCAGGGCCAGCGACCAGCTGGACATGAGTTCCCCTTCCAAGCAGGTCAGGGATTTTCAGAAATCCAGTTTTTCTGCTAGAAAATGCCTATGAAACAAGTTTGTATGGGCACCTGTATGCAAGTGTTAGTGGGAAACACTTCCTGGGTCCAGGACAGAATTTCTGGTGAAAACCAGAGAGAAAATTGTGATCTCCCCCACACCCAGTGAGAAAGGTAACTGATGGGGCTGTAGACAAGCTCTGTGCTCCTTTCAGTGTCTTGTGTTGGAGCAGTTCCTCTTTGCATTAATCAATGAACGTTCATGGCATTGCAGAGTGTGAGAGTGGCTGTTTTTATACAGGCTGAAGACCTGGCTAACTACCTCTCTCTGTCTGTCTTTATACAACTCAATATTTAAGGCACTGGGTTGGACCATGAGAGGCAAAGGTTCAAGTCCCCGCTCTAATCAGCATAAAGCAGAGCGGTTCTAGCAGGAAAGACTTACCCCAGAAGAGCCTGGTGCCTAAGGCACTTACCAGGGCTGGGGTTCCACTTCTGAGCCTGGGTCAGGTAAAGAAGAGGCAGCAAATTCCACCTCTGAGAAAACAGTACCACATCCTGATCATCACTGAGCTATCAGCTCTCTGGAGCTATGTGCTCTGCTTTTTTCATAGTAAGCCTTGAAAGGCACTACTTCTCTCTTGATTCAGGATGGGAAAACACTGTGATCTCAAAATTTTTTGCAGGACATGAAAAAAGTTTCCTACACAGTAATGCTTCCATTCCCACGGTGCTGTCTGTAGCTAAAGTGATGAATGTAGCCTGTGATGATATAAGCATGGGAATATCAAGGGAGGCATTACTGCCTCTGACTTGGGGGGTCGCTGTTGGAATAGCGTGAGCAGTGGCAGCACGTGCCCTTCAAAACAGACACTGGTAAGGGTTCAGAAAAGACTACACGATGCATAGTCTGGGAACTGCACTGGTCAGCAGGTGACTTAAGAAACTGAAACTGAAACAGTCAAGGGGTGACTTGATCAGAGCCCATAGGGTTCTCATCAGAGGTATTCAGGGGTTTCAGTCCCATTGATTTCATTTATTTCAATGGCAATAAACGTCCATCAAGATGTGGGCCCATGGTCTTGCATGAGGAGGAGGTTTCTGACACCTGGGGGCTCCTCACTCCTGCAACCAATCACACAATGAAACCTGCACTAGAAGCTGCCTCTGCTGAGCAGCCCCCAGCTTCCCCCTCCTCATTCCCTACACCTCATGAGTCCAGCTCAGTAGCTCTCAACCCTGTTAAACTGTAGGTCCCCCTTGTTGGACTTGAGGCCTCCCCTGGAAAATGCCAGCACTTGGATTTCACTCTTTGTTTGACTACAAAAAAATAACAGCAGATTCTTCTGTTGTAAAGGACCCAGAAAGGTCACAGCAGGGCAGAATGATTTTAACTGTTAACACCATTACTTCCTGTTTGAAATCTCAGGGTTTATCTTGTAAAGTATATGCAGATGCTTGCGCATCTCACAGTGCTAAGACTGCATGGCACCCTTAAAAGGACCTCACAACACCCCAAGCACTGCCGCAACCTAGCTGAGAATCAACTGGTCCAGCTCATCACTCCTCTGTCCCCCAGCCCCACTTCTGCCCGTGCCCTGCAACCCCTGCCCTGCCCCCAGGTCCCTCTCCTCTGTGCCCCTCCTGCAGCTCCCAGAGCTCTTTTCCCCTCTCCTGTGCTCAGGGAGGGGGCAGCTGCAGCAGGGTCGTCTTCTCTCCCATCCTGGGCTCAGGCTCAGTTCCAGCCCCAGCCCCAGCCCCAAGGATGCTGGCTGACTCCCTTCTTCCCTGGGCTGGTGTTGCAAGGAGGGAGAGGGCCAGAGGCTGGGCAGACCAGCTGCTCACAACAGAGGTGGAGGCAGAGGAACACCCAAGGCATTCCCATTTATAGTCAGCTGCTACTTCTCCTTCCTTGACCCCTCAAAGCTCCTTTTGTAAGGGTATGGAGGAGGCCGTGATTGGCTTCTCTTCCCTGACAGGAGCCAGGCAGTGAGGCAGGCAGCCAAAGTGCCAGTTCCCTTAACCCAGGGCAGAAACTGTCTCTTTTTATGGAGACCCAGCTGATATGACTGACAGGTGGGCAGGGCAGGGGGCAGCCCCATGCACTGGTGATCAGGTCTCAGCCCTTTGCAGTGCTCCCCTACCACCCCATTAGAGCTGAACCATTCACCCTACTGAACTTGGCCAGGGCATGCAGCTGGTCAGGAGCAGAGCCAGGGATGGCGCCCGCACTCCTGAGTGCAGCCTGTCACATTCACCCCCAGATCACCCCAGGATACCCAGGCAATCCCTGCCACTGACCATGCTGTGGAAGAACTGCTAAATCTGAGCTAACAGCCTCCCAAGCAGAATAATTCATGCAGAGGGAGACCTCAAAACTAATTCTGCATGTGTGGCTTGCAAGGCCACTTATCACCCCTCAAATCCCAAATGAATCTACAATGACGTCCAAGCTTAAAGGATGGTGCCAGCCAAACCCACAAGAGTCCCCCAACATTTGAACACAACGCAGTGCAGCCTACACATGCTCTTCTGCACTCCCCCTGGCACTGATCTTCCCTACTGACACTCCAGCAAGGCCTCAGTCTCCCCCACTGCCTTTAGGGGAGACTGTTTCTTTCCCTTTGTCTCCCATTTTCCTCCTCTCCCCTCCAGTGAGCAGATCTTGAGCTCATTACAAACCCTGCCCTGAGCAATCACATTGGTAGGCCTGATCCCACATTGGCAGTCACTGTTTCAGCTCCCATCAACCCCTTTGGTGCTTTACTCACAGCAGGCTTCTGCTCCAGGGCTGAAGACCAGACCCTCAGCTCCCTTGTGCCCACAGAGGGTCAGAGTCACAGCTGTTGCCTTCCCATTTCCTTCTGCCAGAGGCTGGGAAAGGAACAGGTTATCAATTAACAGCACAGTCCAAAGAACTGAACTAGGCACTTTGTAGCCTACCCAGACACCCGTGTGCTCCTGATCCTGACAATCAGGATCATGTCCTAATTTCTCCACTTAACAGTAATCACAGAGGTAAAGCTCATAGCCCTGCCCCTGTAACCAAGGCCAGCTCAGCCCAGGCCAGGCAGTGCTGCCACACTATGTAAAGTTGCCCTGACTCATGGATTCACCAGTGTAGTGTGCCAGTGCTTGGGTGGAGCAGTCATGAGGTGTTTATAAGTTAAAGGAATCTGGGAGGCATCTTGGGTATGGTGAATAGAGGGGGAAGGGAAAAAAATCTAGCACAGAAGGGCAACAGGACAGCACAGATGAAATGCAGGCTCAGACAAAGCTGTACAGGCTGGGAAATTGAGGCTAGGAAGCCTGATACTAACAGGGTGCTGGGGGGAATCACTAAAGGAGAGGGAAGAGTATGGGATGGAGAATGAGTTTAGCAGGGGCATTTCAGAGAGACTGGAGGGACCAAAGGGGTTGCTGATGAAACCAGAGAGTAGGAATTTATAGCAGTCCAAATGCAAGAGTTTCCAGACCGGGATAAGGGTTGGGGTGACAGCTATGGGAACAGAAGGATGTCCAACATCGCTCAGAGATGTTTGTGAAAGAAGACACAGCAGGATTTAGCACCTTACTGAATGGCAAGGGTCCAGGAGCCAGGCATGTCACTAGGGCCAGCAGCTTGGAGAATGGGAAGGTACCTGTCATGATGGAAAGGAGAGAAGGGTGGGCAGTGGAAGAGGAGGCTCCTGAGATTTTATTTTAGGGTGGTGGCAGGGCTTCCAGGGAGAGCTGAGAGGCACAGGAGCAGGTACAAGACTGAACAGAGAGCAGAAGTCAGGGTGGGGCCACACCCTCCAGGATGATCAGCACAGAGTGGGGGCACCAAAGCTACTAGGGTGGATAGGCCATAAGCAGGGAGTTTCATGTTGGAATTGCTGTCCTGGTCTGGGGCACTCTGGTGCCAAGGTGATGAGTATAGTACAAGAGCATGGATATGACAGAACTGGGGAAGTGCACACAAAAAGGTGAAGCCAGGCATATGGAGGGACATGAGAGCTAACAGCCACAGGCAGGCCCATTGATCAAAGTTTCCCTTCAGCATTGATAATCATCCCAGAGATAAGTATATCAGAAGAGTCTGCACTGATGTACATGCCCTGATTTAAGGTACTTCACTGATAAAGCGTCCTCTCCATGTTGGACAGCACTGCTGTCATAAAAGCCTGTTATGCTTTGGGTGAGTCTGGCCATTGCTGTAATGAAGCCTTTGTAATGGCAGATGAAGGGATATTCTAGCCAGTTCCTAGTGTGCACTAAACTAAATCAAAGATTCACAGCATTGATTTTGAACATGGGCCCAACCAGGATATATGTGTGTGCAGCCACTTCAGCATTACCCAGCTATCAGAAGCAATAAATCTGACCTTTAATCCTGGAGACTTTTGTCAGGGGAACATCAGCCTCCAAGTGCTGCTCCAACACATGTTCCACCCTGCAGCTCCAGGGTGCCCATAAAGAGATTCAGGAGACGTGAGACCTTGGAGTGCAGAGATATGGTATTGATTAGGCTGGTATTTATTTCCTTGGCAATTCGTAACCCAGGCATCAAATGTCCGTACTGCAGAACTATTTTTTTATAACTGTTATTTGAAATGATTGCATGTTTTTTTAGAAAAGAGAGTAGATAAAGGAAACCTGCGATCCCCTGGAGAAATGACTTCATCACATTAACTACAGAAGGACTTGTGTAAAATAATCCATGCTATTGACTCATCACTACCCCCATTTCCTGCAAATCAGTTCAGTATTTATTAGAGATTGTTCAGGACTCCGAGGTTACTTCTGACAGGAGCTTATTCCAGGGTAGAGTGCTTATGAGGCCAGAAGAGACCCTTAGATCATCTAGTGACATCTCCGGTAAGACTCAGGCCACTAAATAATTCCCGGATTGAGCCCAAATAACTGGTGCTTAGCCAGAAAGACCTTGAAATAGGACATTCATCTGAATATGAAGACCTCATAAAATGGAGACCCTATCACTTCCCCTGGGAGTTGGTTTTAGTGGTTAATCATCCCTGCCATTAATAACTCATTACCAATTCATGCTTCTGCAGTTGCAGCGATTTATACCAGCTAAGAACTGAACCAGGGGGTTATTGTTGGGGAGGGAATAATCAAACATGCCACGCGTGTGAGTCCACCAGAAAAAAAATTGTGGACTAGCACAGACCAAGGGGGTGGAGGGGTTGGCTCTGCTGAGAGTGGTCCCAGCTGAAGTGGCGGCTAAGGAGACCTCGCACGCAGATTCTTTTGGACCCTCTGAGCTTTGTCTAACAGGCTGCATGAAGCAGGCCCAAGCGTTGGAGGAGGGATCTGGAGAGCCTGGGGAACAAAAACCACCTTCCCTGCCAGATCCACAGAGGCATTTTGTCCTGCTGGCATTTCTACAGCCTTGAGGGGCAGGAAGATCTCTCCTTACGTGGAGTCAGAGCCACCGCTTAGAAATTCAGCCCCTGGGATTAACCCCAGTCCACAGCTGTCTATGCAGTGTGAGGTGTCCTGCTCTATGGAGACTTTCCCATGTTCCTTCAGGACTGGGAAGGGGGAAGGAGGAGAGTCACACTGAGGTGCTCTGGGAAGGGAAGGGAACCCCTGCTTGGCACGTTGGTGAGAGGAGAGAGAAGTCCTGGCGAGGGTGACAGGGAGTGGGGCCAGCTTTGCCACAAGGGTCACGCTGGGAGGTACTGTGGGGAGGAAGGGAAGGCAGTAGGGGGCAGCGCTCAGAACTGGAAGTAGCTGCACCCAAAGCGCGACATTGTAACTTAGCCTAGCGATACGATGCATATTTCTGGTCCTGACATCACTGTGAAGAAGCCACCATGAGATTATAAAAACACTGATGTTTCTATGTCATCCAGAACCCCCCTGGTGTCTGTGTCATGCATTCGCACTAGTGGTCTGTGGGGGACAACAGCCTACAACTGCTGCTGGTTCCTGGAATTACTGCTTTACCTTGTCACCACGCTTTTGGAGTTAACAGTGGAGGCTTGAGGCAGTCACTGACTCGTCACACCTTGGCTGCAGTGCAGTTCACCAGCCTCTGAAGGGAAGCGGTGGGTATGAGAACCTAAGTAGTTATGTGCATCTCTTGCTCATGGAGAGGATGCTGGAGATCAACATGATGCTCCACAGCTTCCAGAACAATAAGACTCCTGGGGCGGATGCCTTGCCCAAAGAGTTCATGTTGCTTTCTGGGACCAGGTGGGCCTGGACCTGCCAGAGGTCTATAGGGAGTGCTTGTAGGAGGGCCACCTCGGAGCGGGGATGGAGGAAGGCCTCATAACCCTTCTGTACAAGAAGGGGGAGAGGCGGGACTTGAGCAACTGGTTCCCGATTACACTCCTGAACTTTGATTACAATGTAATAGCTAAAGGCTTGGGTGAGTGTTTTAAGTCTGTTATAGGTGCAGTGGTCCACGAAGACCAGGCATGCGACAGATCCACGATGCCCTGATGCAGCTGCACGATGCCCTACAGTACCAGCAGGAGAGAGGACAGAACGTCGCCATGCTGAAATTTGACTTGGAGAAGGCCTACGACCAGGTGTCTCATCACTTCCTACTGGAGACACTGAAAAACAAGGGAGTCTCCGCAACCTTTGTCACCTGACTAAAGGCAGCACTGTGCACCAACGTGAGCAGTGGGGTCTTGGGGAACGGGTCCCTGAGAGTCCCGACTGCAGTAGAATTGGGTGTCAGGCAGAGCTGCCTGCTCTCCCCAGTCCTGTTTATTTGTGTAGTGTAACCACTAGCACAATGACTCAGACGGGACCCCCGGATCAGTGGAGTGAAAATCCCCATGAGGAATAGGGAAGAGATGAAAGTCCTTGCATACATGGATGACCTGAACATCATATGCAGGGTCAAAGTGTCAGTGGAAAGAGCACAACACACCCAGGTATACGGAGCAGCAGCAGGGGCCAAGCTCAGCATGAGCAAAAGCACATGCCTAGTCCTGGGTAAGCTCAGGGACCTGTTGCCCATGGTGGTCTCCATCTCCCACAAGGGAGTAAAGATCCTTGGGGTGGGGTTTGACCCAGAGCTGACAGGGCAGAGGGCATGGGAAAAGATGGAGGCCAAGACCAGTCAGCAATGGAGAGGGAGGGGGAATGGGATATAGAGGGATGTGCTGTGGTTTTCCTTCTCTGTGATGAAAAAATGAAGCCTGAAAGCTGTTTTCTCAGTGCACTTTGTTTTCCCAGCTTGGCTATTAACCTTGCAGTCACCAAGAGCAATAAGCTAACATTTCTAATGCAATAAATTTAACATTTCTCATGCAGGGAAAGAACAGGCCGGAGAGATGCTTGAATCCAGATCCAAATTGAAACTAGCAGCTGTGGCTAATTAGAATGACCAAATTACCCAGCAAGTCCAGCGGGCATCAGTGTCAATGACTATCTTCAAAATGGGCAGAAGTGCTTTCCGCATGCCCTCATCCATGCGTGTATGGTCGTGTTCTGGCTCTCTTGGTTCTCCTGGTGCTTTTGTGTACGTATGCATGTTCTTTTTGTGCATTTATAAATTCATGTGTGCTCACATCAATAAACTGTGCCTACCACATTACGGGTTTTACTGAAACTAATGTATACTTCAGTTAACTTATATTATCTTTGCATTTTCTGTTCTCCAAGCGTTAAATTAGTTTTACTTTAATTCATTATATCCCAGTTTGGAGAGGTTTAATTCTAGGAGCATTTTGTATCCAGAGCACAAGTCACAGCCGGTCAATGTTAACTCTGCGTTAGCAAAGTTTTAAGGCTGTGATGTGTGGAGAGAAGGATTCTCTGGATTGTCTGGGGAAGTGTCAGGGTCATGGCACCAAAAGCTCCGTGCAAGTAACACTGGATTGATGGAGGAAGGTATCTTAATATGAATGTCTGGATGTTTTAGCTTGCTCAATCATATTGTCACAGGTGTTTAACTAAAATACCTGCTCAACAATGTGAAGAAAAGTGCTCACTGTTAGAGTGTCATACCTCTGTCACTTTTACTTAAGTGCTATGAAAGCTTCCCACTCACATCTCTGACTCATAAAGATATCACTCCCCAGCATGATATTTTAAATTAAAGGGAAACATTTCCAGTCCCAAGGATGGAAAAAGGATAAAATAAAAAGGATAAAAAATATGCACAAACCTTCTCTCCTTCCTTTCAAAGGTTATTTTTGGAATCAAAGAGCCTAACACTAAATTTGGACAGAATATAGGCCCCTCAGTCCAAGAGTGCATTCTTCCAGATCTTCAACTACAGTCCACACGTGCCTCAGTTTTGCTTGTAAAGATCCTCAGGAGCCTAGAGGTCTGCTTATGGACACGTTCAGATCTGCCTGTTTTCACCGGGTTGAAAAACTTGGCCTAAGGTCAATTGGGATCATGGGCACATATCCTTCAGCTCTGTCCCTTCTGCAGCTTGATCCTCTGGGGTGTGTCATGAGCAGTCCTAACACCTGTCCAGAGAACCAGCTTCACAAATCTCAGTGGCCATGGCCACTTCATCCCAAAAGTGGCCAGGGGAGGAGGCAGTGCCCTATTTTTAATTTGGTGGTTAGAACACTCTCAGGGAATGAGAAACCAAGGTTCAATTTCCTCCTTATCTTGAGGGGTTTCAAACCTGCCTCCACTGCCCAGGAGAGGCCCCAAACCTCCACGTGCAGGCTATTCTGCCTTGTATGCATGTATAGAGTGGAGGTGGCATAGTCTCTCTGGAAGAAGATATTCTAGTCTGGAAGAAACAAAAAAGATGTGGAGTGGGAAGAGAGAGAGAGATGTAGCTCAGCAAGAAGGGAGAGGTGGGTTTTGCTCTGTATACCAATGGTTGCTTAATGTAAACTGAAGGATTGAGGCCTGCTCTGCTTTTCAAAGGGACAATGTCCCTAAGGCTCTGGGCTGTGAATCCTGTTCAGTCACATCCCTGTAGCCCTGACACTGGTATCTAAGCCCAGGAGAGGAGTGGGATTGTAGCCTGGCCCCTGTCCTCCGCATTCTCTAAGGACTAATTCTGCACAGCTGCAGGCTGAGCATGGATACCACCATGCTTAGGCACTTAGATGTCCTCGTGCACAGAAGAGAGAGCCCAGGTGACTCAGGGGGTCTGAATTCCACTGCTGGGCCCTAAAAGTTAGGTGTTGTGATGCCGAGTACATTACCCAGCTCCTGCACAGTGCTTTCATTCTTACTATCAAAGCACTTGATCAAAGAGGGCACATGGGTGACTGGTGCCGCCTTAGTAGGGGGGCACATGCCCCCCCTGCTACCAGTCCCACCAACTGGAGGTGTATGGCCATCAAGGGGTGCACCCCCTACACGTTGCCACTGGAGGGCAGTATTATTTCCCCCCATTTTGCAGCGTGGGAAACTGAGGCACAGGCTGGGATGGTATCACCCCACAGGTCAATAACAGGCTGGGGCCTGATCCCAGTTCCACCAAATGCTAGGCCCAGGTATCTTCTACTGAGTCCTCCGCCAGATCCCATCTTATCCTGACACCCTGCACAGCCCCCAGCAGTTTCCCCTCAGAGCTGTACAGCACATCTCCTTTTTACCCTCCTGTACAGCCCCCAACCCACATCCCCCACCTCCTTCAGCCCTCCCAGCCCCTACCAAGCCCCCTAGCCTACCTTCCTGTACCCCCTGTAGAGCCCCACCCCACCCACCCCTACCTCTCTCCATTAGTATCAAACTCATCTTGTTCCAGTCTCTCACACTACCTCACAGCTGGTCTCCTTTGTGGTTCTCTCACCAGGCAGGCTGCAGAAATCCCTGAGCTACATCAGCTCAGGATGGAAGCAAGCATGGCCACCTCCATACAGTAATGCCAACTCTCATGAAAAATTCAGGATACTCCTGATTTCCAAGTCAAATTAACTGACTTACAATCTCCTGATAGACAGAGAAAATCTTGGAATTTTTTCTGTAGAGAGCGCCAAACTGGTAAGTATATAGAGGAGAAGGGGCAGGGAAAGAGGGAAGGGGTAGATGGGGCAGATCAAGACCCCCATAACAAGGGAGGGAGTGGGGCTGTGGCTGGGGTGAATGGGGCCCCGGGGCTGGGGCAAGTCATGCACCCTGGGCGGATGTGTGTGTATGTGTGTGTCTACCCCTCACTCCCAAGCCACAGCCCTCCCAGCCCTGCTGCTGCCCTTCACTCCTGACCCACATCTCCCACACCTTCACAAATAACACCCCCTTGCCCGACACACACACTTCAAAAATAGCATCTCATTTATATTTCAAATCTCTTGATTTTTAAGTTTGTCTTGTGATTTTTGACGTGGTGGGGTTGGCACTACTGTCTATGTGATGCTGGGCCTAGGCTCACAAGCTCTGCTTCTCACTGCAGCTAAACGGCCTGCTTGAAATGGGGCAGGAAAGCAGCCTTGTTCTTTCCCATTCAGAAAGTAATCTCCCAGCATGGCGCTGCCTGGTGCAGCCACCAATGGTTGTGGCACCTCTCACCCTCACTGGTGGCACACAGCTTAACAGTCAAGAATCACTAAGATGTGATTCTCCTTCCCTTTTGGGAACAGCTTCACTAGTTTAGATGACCTCAGCCAGGGTATATGATGCTGATTTTGGGGCAGTGGAACAGCCCGAGGCCATGACCCCATAAGTACCCCTCAAGCCCAAGTCTGAGATCTTTGGTGGTGGCATGTAAGCAGTGCTGTCCTGGGGCTGCCTCTCTGACCTGTGGTGAAGTCCATCCTCAGTAGCATAACTGAGAGGGGAAGACCAGGGCTGCAGCCCCAGGCACTGCCTTTATGCAGGGCAGAGAAACAGTTGCCACCACAATGGTCACTGGCCACACCACTGCAATCAGTGTGGCAGGACATGGTGCTGCCCTGGACCTGCCCTGCTACACTTCTGCGGGCAGGATTGAAGATTCATTCCACTCAGGGTTGCCAAATCTTGCATTTTTACGGTAAGTCTCAATATATTAATTTTCTTAAGCGCTCAGGGCCCAGAGTAACATGATTAAGTGAGAATCTCAGCTTGCACTAAAAAAAACCCAACAACCCCCCTGAGGGTCTCATCCTTGTGGGTGCAGAGGAGAGTACAGAAAGATATCTGAGCATGATAAACACAAAAAGCAGGCAGGCAGGGTGTGCCAGGGAGCAGCTATGCCAGGGACAGCCAGGGTCACTGCAGATAGACCTGCTGGCTCTCATGCCCATATATTTCTGAAGCCAAGTTGGCAGCATAAGGTTGTAAGGCCCTTACTTTTCAGCCTGCCTCCAGCCAGAGAGCAGAAGGAGGCCTATTCACTTATCTTCTACCCTTGGCCAGGAAGCTGGGGTGGGGGAGACAGGCAGGTCAAGTACACAGGGGAGTGGTGAACTAGTCCAATAGCCCTATCCCCACGCAGAGAAGCGGAGGGTGAGAGGATGAGAGTGGGTTGGGAACATGCATTCTTTCCCCATAAAAGATGTTGATGAAACTATATTTATCTTTTCATTGGCCTCAATACTTTTCTTCGAGATATTTTTGTGTTTCTCTTGAAAACAAAATCAAACCCCAAACCCACAAATGTAGACAACTGGAGGCTTTAAGGTTTTTTTCTTCAAACACTCCCCTCAACGTTCCCAGCAAAACTGGACATCTCTCATAAAAAGGTCCACTGGGCTGAAAAAGCCTGCAGTTGTGGGAGCCCCATCTCCAGCTGTCGGGAACATTCCCTCCAGAAAACACTACAGTGACAAACTACCCACCAGCCCCCATGCACTTCCCTGAAGACCTCTGTGCTCCTGACTCTTCCTTGGGGCGGGGTGTAATCCTGCAAACCTATCCTCCCCATGGGGCCAGCAGCACTTGGGTGCTAGGTTTGCTTCACAAAAGCAGTTCTGATTCCTTCAGGGGGTATCTCTGGTGCTGGTGGCTAGACTGATGTTGGGCACTTGGCTCAGTTGCTGCAGGGCCTTATGACAGTAAGCCATGCAGAGACAGACACATGCACATGGGAACACAGACAGGTTTAACCAGCAGCATGTGCCCTGGATGGCAGCCCCAGACTCTAGCCAAAGGAAGGAAGGAGGCAGTGCAGTTCACAGTCTGTCCGGAAGCGTGGCCAGGGAGCTCAACATGGGCTAATCATGGAGCCCTGCCTGTTTCCATGCTGGGCTCTCTCATATCCTGAAGCCTCCTTGTCTCTGGACCAGCAGCCCAACAAACTTTGCTTCACCTGACCAAGGCCGTGGTACA
This sequence comes from Crocodylus porosus, assembly GCF_001723895.1. NCBI lineage: Eukaryota > Metazoa > Chordata > Crocodylia > Crocodylidae > Crocodylus > Crocodylus porosus. The sequence continues at coordinate 7,762 of NW_017728911.1, read as the reverse complement.
ATGATCAGCAAAGATACTGGAGAAGCTTGACAAGCAGCTGTCAGACCACGTGGAGGACCTTAAAAACAGTAACCCTTCTGCCAGACACTGGACAGCAATAACAAGGGCTGAGTTTACTTTAGGGGTTTTACACAAATGGGTTTATGTTGGCCTGAGCCCAGACCCAGAAGTCTGGGGAAATAACTTCTGCGCAGGTGTTCCAACGGGAATAAATTTCCCTTCTTGAAACCAGTACTCATCCCCTCCTCCAGTCAGCCTGTGGAGGGGAAACGCACCGAATTACCAATTTGGTGTAGGCCACAATCCATTTGGTACACTGTCCTGATTTAGTGCCTAAACACTTCTCAAGTGGGGGAGGTTTATAGTTTACTCTCACAAGTCTGTGGCTGTCCTCAAGTTCAGGTGAAGCCTACACCCCTTTTTTGGGTACACATTTCAACTGAATATCACTTGAAGGCAGATGGCCTGCCTCCTGCCTTTGAAAGCATACACTTGTTTAATGATCCTTTTTTTGTTTCAATTGTTTGAAAATGTTAACAGGGTATTGACAGGCAAGGTTCTTCAGGTAGATGTAATATCTTTTATTAGACCAACTGAGCAGAAGGAAAAAAGTTCTTTTCAAGCTTCCGGGTGCAGTCACCCTTTGTCAGGCATAGGCAGCCTACTGCTCCAAGACTTCCTATGCCTGACGAAGGATGACTGCACCTGAAAGCTTACTAAGAACTTTTATTCCAACTGTTTAGTTGGTCTAATAAAGGATATCACATCTACCCAAAGAACTTTGCCTGCCTGTGTCCTTGGAACAACACAGCTACAACCAAAAGCCCAGCAGGATATTGATTAACTCAGAGCACTTGGGGGCAGTGGATCAGATTTTTAGAGATTATCTCTTCCTAATGGTGATTTTAAAGGAAAGCTGGCCACAGCGGCAAAGCAGTCAAGGTGTCTTGCTATAGCTGCATAGGCAAGAGCCCTGTATTGGCGGTGGGAGCCGTTCCCAGTCAATCCAACTGGACTGGTCATTCAGGCTGAGAATTCTAGAGCAAGAGAAAGGAGCAGGGGATGAATTTCTGCCTTCTTTAAACAGACTAGGGAGGAAGGGCAATTACGGAAAGTTTCTCAAACAAGGAAATTAAATTTGCTGGTTTGATCATTAACCACTATCTCTGAAGAAAACAGCCTGAACTCTGCAAGAGCCTGGTAAGGAAAAAACTCTGGGGAAAGGAGCTATTTTGGAGATTTTGAGTTTGGTAGAAAGTCTTTATTACTGACAATGGAGTATGTTAACTACAGTTGCCCAATGGCCCACTAGACTGATGAAAAACCTGGAACTTCATCTGAAAGGAACATAAATGACCAAACTTTCTGTAGTTGCTCACCAACCATTCATGCTGCACCAAAATGAAAGCCCTGGAGTCAAAATGCAGTAGGTGACCTCTGTGTAGGGAACTGGAACATTTTGGTGACATTTACATTTCTTACCTTTGTGCTTCTGAAAAGACATTTTGCACCCAAAGTCCTTATGGAAACCTGAGCCCTGAGGTGGAAAGCTTGCAGGCAGAAAAAAGGGTTCAATCTGTTTACCCAAGATTGAGACAATGCGTGTAGACAGGTCTCTGTGCTTCAATGCTGTCACAAAATAGATTCTTTAGTCTCCACACACATATGCTCTTCTGACCCAACCAAAACTTCATCTCTTACCATATGGGTGAGATGGCTATTTGTGTCTGACAGTGCCTTAGCACTCATGGGAATGGGCGTTTTGCTCAGCTGATTGTGCCCAGCAAGCCCAGGCCACGTGGATGCCCCAGGCACGCCATAATTTTATTTACTGCTGTCTTTACCCATTAGTCCCCACTTGGTGCTATAACCCAGAGCCCAGCAGTCCAGCACAGGGTCACAATGCTTGTACCACCTGGGTATGCCGCTTGTTATATGGGGCAGCAGGGCACCTTCTCCACAGCAGACACGCAGGCTGCGGGCAGTGCAGCCTAAACCACTGGTGGGGAAAACAGACTGAAGGCAGCAATCCCGGAAATGGAGGGGTGGGCAAGCCTCCGCGCAAAGGGCCATTCTGCTGGGTAGATGGTCGACTACTGCCATTCGGGGATATGCGGTGTCTGGGGTGGGGCCAGTCTGGGGAGGCTGAACCCCATCTGCAAGGGAGCAGGCAGTCCCAGCTGGGCACTCCTGGGGGATGCAGCACTACCTGCAAGGCCATGCCCTATCCTGAGACTGCCTACTTCACCTGCCCCAGACAGGCCTCCCCAGCTGGGTGCAAGGGCTGCCCGTGGGGGGACCTGCACCCAGCTCATCCCAGGCAGGGAGGCTGCCCGTCCCCAGCACAGGGCTGCGGGCAAGAGTCTGCAAGGCACCTGCCCTGGGCGCTGCCCGCGGGCTCACAGCAGGGGGCGCCCTCCCCTGGCTCCTGCCCTCCCTTCTCGGCAGGGGGCGGGATTTGCCGCTGATTGACACGGCACGCGCATCACGCACACCATCAAAGCCACGGAGCAGCCTGCGCATGTTCAAGCGCCGCTCCCTGGAGTTGAGGTAGCAGGCACGGGCTTACCCAACCCTGGTACATGCGCAGTCAAGACACAGAGCGCCACAACAGCGCATGCGCAGCAAGCTGCCCCTAGGTAATACAGAAAAGCGGAGGGATTGGTACAGCTCGATGACGTCATCGGTGGTGCAGTGAAAAGGGTGGGTGGCGCGACGTTTGCACGTAGCCCCAGTAGCTCGCCGTGATCGTATAGTGGTTAGTACTCTGCGTTGTGGCCGCAGCAACCTCGGTTCGAATCCGAGTCACGGCATCGCCTTGCAAGCGGTGGCACGGCACGGGGTTTCGCCTTTTGATGCGAGCAGAGGCGCGGCGCAACCTGACCTGCTTTTTACTGGCCGGATGCACGTGGGGCACTGGGCACAGCCAGCTTCTGCCCCAGGGAAGGGAGTACGGCCTCCCTTGCCTGTCCTGGCAACTGCTCCTTGCACGTGCTGCCCTGGCCTGGGGCCCGGGAGCCCTCCGGCAGGGGGCATGGGACTGGTGCTGGGCACAGGGGCCATCTGGTGCTGAGCGCCCACGCTGGCCTGGCCCTGCGGGGCTGAGGGGGGCACTGCCCACTGAGCTGGGTACATGGAAACCTTGCAAGTGGGACGGGTGGGTGCCATCTGAGCCAAGGTGCCCTCAGCTAATGGGTGATTTGGGCTTGGGCCACTCTGCAAGGCTGCCCTAGGCACTTTGGTCCTTTATTGACTTACTGCCTCAAAGATGCCACCTGATGCCACCCCCAAGCACCCCTAACACTGTGAATTGTTTCCCATTCACATTTTACAGACCTAGTCCAGACCTCAGGTGATTCCCTTGGAAAGTTGAGGCCAAATGACTGCTGTTTTGTCTGGACCCCCCACCCTGAGCCCTGGATGTACTAGGAGGGGGCAGGACAGCCTTGTCAACAGTCCCTGAAATATTTTAAGCTTCCTCCCCCACCGGCAGTGGCCTGGCTCTGAAGGACCTGATGAGTTTTCAGACAGCCAAAGCCTAGTTAGGGTGATGCTGCCTTTTGGGTTAACTGCCTGTTGGTCACCCACCCCTCAAAGCTTCTGGACCCAGGCTTTACTGACAGAAATGAGACTAGTATCTTCTGTAACTCTTTATTATAACTGTCAAACAAATTCAAGACAAGTATGGTTTGCTGAATGTAATACACCAATAAGCAAAACTCTTAATTAATGACATAATATTAATAATAGTGAGCCAAACCAAGAACAACACTCAGATCAACAGCCATTCAAAGTTGGATCGATATGTTAGTCTCCAAGCTGGGTTGAAATTAAATCATCATATTGTTTAAATCAGTGAATTAACAATAACAATATAACAATAACCCATCCACACACAGTCTAAGGAAAAGTCATAAAAAAAGGGATGTCTGCTCCATTATAAATATCAATTAAAGATTTTTGCAAAAGTCAACCAGAACTACAGCTGAGAGCTTAAAACTGCTTCACATTGAATCCAAATGATCAAATGTCTAAATCTCGACCACTGGGCCAGTTAAAAAGACTTCTACTTCAGACTTTCTTTTTATGTAGTACCTAAACCTTTCCTTCCCCTCCCCATCTTACAGTGCTGAGTTTAACACAATAATGGGATAAGCAGACACCTTTTTCTTTAATTCATGAGAGTTACATATGAGAATCTTAAAGCTTTCAGGACTTTTCATCCATTGACACAGAACACACCCTAATCATTTATGAGGAAATGTTGTTTCCTAGCATCTAACAAGGCTGAAATCTCTCCAAACTGATAACACAGAAAAAGGAGAAAGGTGGCAGGGGCTGTAAATGTTTCAGCTGCTTCAGCCTTTTGGACTATCATTAAGCAGAAGGTAGGACCGCAGTCAAGGAGCCAACCTGTGATCACAGCACTTCTGCTCAGTTTGTTGGCTGTTGTAGTGGTTCCCTTTACCCAAAGTGGTAAATCTTGGAGACTGAGGAGCCCTGGACCCCTCATTGACCCTGAAGGCAAGACTTCCCTGTATTGCCTTTGAGTCTTTTGGTCTATGGATTTCAGCTGCTTTGCCTTGGAGCACCTCTCTCCAAGATTTTTGGAGAAATAGATGCTAGGGTTTTCCAGTGTGCTAAGGGTGCTAAGACACCCTTAGCAAGCAGCAGGTTGAAATAAGTCTGTTTAAATCAGCAGACAAGGTTCTTTGTGATATCTTTTATTAGACCAACTGAGTAGTTGAAAAATCAGCAATTTTTAAAAGTGATTTGATGGCCTGCGTGCCACAGAGACATTACAACTTCTCCCCTGTATTCAAAATCTATAATACTACTTTTGAGGAGCTGGCATGACCTTAATCTGGGTGAAAGGTCTTCACCAATTGATGCAAATTTCTACATAATAATCCTATAAAAACAGCTACCTAGAAGAACCCCCTACCAGCAAAACCAGTCTTCCCACATTTATTCACTCCAAAATTGAAAACAAGTTCAAAGTTAAGATCAGTTGTGACACTTTCAGCTTCTTTGTTTAGCAGAAAAGAGGCTGCCCTATAATGAGTGCCTCATTGCAGACCATGGGGCCAGACAGATTCTGCCCCATGCTGTGGTCCTTTTAGATTCTGGCTGCTCTGGGACCAGATACACTTCAAGGGGAGAGCAGTGGTAAACGCTGGGGAAGAAGAAGTGGTTCTGGAAAAGAGCAGTACTTGAGGGAGGGGTTGAGGAGGAAACTCAGACTACTGCTTCTTTAAGGACCTGGGATCAGGTGCCTTTTAGAATGGCTGGCAGAGATGTCCCCTCTCTCCTTGTCACCCAGGATATGTGGTGGAACAGGGCTGTAGATTGCCTCTGTCATCATAGTGAGGGGAAAGCACAGGAAAGGAGGTACAGGCAGTCCTCGACTTACAACGTTTTGAGTTACGAGGTTTCGCACTTACAACGTTTATAAATTGACACCCTGTTCCAACTTTATGACATCAGTTTCAACTTTACAGTGCTTGATCTGATGCAAAGCCATGCCACGCCATGCCAAGTTCGCTGTGTTGCTCATCTCCCTGGAGAACATCTGTCCAAACTTCCTTGGACACTTTCTTCAAGAAAGCAGAAAAGACTCCAGAAAAACCTACAGCCAAGACTCCTGAGAAGACTCCAGCCAAGAAGCCTTCAAAAAGTCCAGCTAGGAGCCTTTCAAAAAGTCCAGCAAAGTCAGCTCAGAGAAGTCCTTCCAAATCAATATGATTGCTATTTACAATATAAATCCATTAATGTAGCTATATTACTCATCTATAATTGGTCGAGTTCAAAATTCTGGGGTATTTTTAGTGAAAATAGGGTATCAGGCCTTGGTTCAGGAACCAATACCCCATTTATAACATTGTTTCTTATGAGAAAATTGGTTCCGGGTTATAACGTTTCGACTTAAGATGCAGTTTTCAGGAACCAATTGTGTCGCAAGTCTAAGGACTGCCTGTAGTGGCAGATCGAGGGAGAAGAGGCCTGGTGAAGAGAGTAGTTTCCTGGGGAGATGAAGCAGGTTAGACATGGCACCCTACAAGAGGGCTGCAAAACACTGAATCTGGGAGAGAGCTCATACGCTGGGGAGGCCACTACAGGAGAGGCAGCCCCATGACAGAGAGCGAGGGACATCTATACTGAAAAGAAATGTGAAATGCTAATGTTAGGGTTTTCCTGTATCACCTTGGTGTCCTCTTCCCATTCCATGTGTAGAAGCATAAACTAGTAGCATGTTCTCTCACTGCTTTGCAGCTCCAATGAAGTATCACACCATATTTTCCCTCAGTCTTCACAGTCTCCAAAATCTCCAACAATGAAGCCTAAGGTGCCAGCCCTCCCTTGAAAACTGTGACCAAGGCCTGATGCACACTACAAAGTTTGTCTTTTGTTGCCAGCTGAGAAAACCCAGCCTTTCCATCCCCTAAAGTTACCCCCCAATTGACACATGACCTCAGCTGACACACAGCAGCTGGCACCAGGCCAGGGCAGGCACTGTCCAGCTCCACAGCAGTACCCACAGGTATAAGACCTGGGCACCTACCTATGTTGCATCATGGCTTCTGCTGACACAACTTCACACAGCAAGTGTGTAGCACTGGCAAAAACGGCCAGATGTGCGTGTGCCTTAGCCATGTCAGCGTCTTCAGGACAGCAGAAGTGCTGGCAGTGAAACTTTCTACGTGGCCTTGGTGTAGATACAGCCACGCGCACTACCTGCAGTACGTGAATGAGAGAGGACGTGGCCTCTTCAGACCTGAGATCTGGCTAAATGTCTGTTCTAAAATTGAATTTCACGCGTCCAAAGTTCCACGCGAAGCCTGAAAATCAGGGCAGGGGCCGATTCATATGGAAACTCCACAGTCTTTTGCATGAGTTTTCACAGCTGGGTCTCTCACAAGGTTCGGTTTTCAAAAGCCTAATCTGGACCGCAGACATCGGACAAAGGAATTAAACGTTCTCCAGCAATGGTAGCACTCGCAGGCCCTCACGAGGTTTGGGGCTGGCAGGTGTCTCCTGACACCCAGAAATGGTGAGGGAACAGATCGCCCCTTGGCCTGGCAACGACACCCACTGCCCAGGCGGATGCAGCCCCACACAATGAGACCATCCCGCTCCTGTACTGGGAGGGCCTCAGCAGACACGATCAGGGCTGCAGAGTCCGTGAGAGGGCGGCACCCCGAGGGAGCGTGCCCTTTTTGGCAGCCCCGTGATGGCCCGTTATGGCAGGAGACAAAGGGCTGCCAGGCAAGCGGTGTCTCGGGGCTGGGGTCCAGATATGGGGTCTGTCCTGGCTCCACGTCAGAGCTCGTCCGGGGTAGTAAGCAAATCACCTAACCCAGCCTTTCACCAGAGGCCCCCTCATTACGCCGCTCGCGGGCTCGGGGGCTGCCTTACAGGCGCGCCGGCTCCACGCCCCGCGCGCCGGGAAAACACCCCGGCAGTCCAGCAAGGGCGCATGCGTGGAACTCACACAGCTCTGAGCCCCTAACATCGCGCGCACCCGAGACCAGCATTTTATTTGGGGCGCATGCGCAAGAGACGAACCGACCAGGGAGGGGCGGAGCCAGCACTCCGGGTTGTCCTTCTTAGTGATGTCAACACTGCCGCAGTGAAGAGGGCGGGCGGCAGGCTGGGGATGTGTGGCTCCAGTAGCTCGCCGTGATCGTATAGTGGTTAGTACTCTGCGTTGTGGCCGCAGCAACCTCGGTTCGAATCCGAGTCACGGCATCGCCTTGCAAGC
>NW_017728910.1:45354219-45393205 GCF_001723895.1 Crocodylus porosus | reverse complement strand
TGGTAGTCCTCCATCAGGCGATCAGGGCTCCTCCTGGCCGCATCATTAGTACCCACATGGACTAGGACCATAGGGTAATAATCGGTGGGCTGGATTACAGTCTGGAGCATCCCTTTCATGTCCTGAATCCTCGCTCCAGGTAGGCAGTATACCTCGCGTGCCGAGGGGTCCCGGCGACAGATGCGGCCCTCCGTACCTCTCAGGATGGAGTCACCAATGACGATCACGTGACGCTTCTTCCTCCTGGCCTTCTTGCCTCCTTCGGCTTGCACGGGACGCGGTGTGCGTGGAGTTGCCTCCTCCCCGGTTTCGTCCTCTCCGTCCTCCTCCTCCAGGGCTGCCAGAGCTTCGTACCTGTTCTCCAGCCGGACTGTAGGAACTGGTGCTGCCATGTCTCAGCAGCCCTTGCACGGGAGGTGACTGTCTGCCACTTAGCAGTGGAGGGCTCATCTTGAGGTGTATCCTCCTTGGTCATACAACCCTGCAGGGAAAGAAAATAGCTGTCAATTTCTTGACATGATTTAATAGCTGTCAATAGCTGTCGATTTCCATGATTGACCACAAGATAAACATGAACCACCAATGCAGTGTTGCAGCTGGTAAAGCAAACAAAACTCTGGCTTGCATCCATAGATCCTTCTCAAGTAAATCTCAGGATGTCATCCTCCTACTGTACTCGGCTTTGGTGAGGCCGCAGCTGGAGTACTGCATCCAGTTCTGGGCTCCACAATTCAAGAAGGATGTTGAGAAGCTTGAGAGAGTCCAGAGGAGAGCCACGCACATGATCAGAGGGCAAGAGAACAGACCTTATGAAGAGAGGCTGAGAGGCATGGGATTCTTCAGTCTGGAAAAGTGCAAGCTTGGGGGGACCTGGTGGCTGCTTATAAGTGCATAAAGGATGTACATCAGGACCTGGGAGAATATCTGTTCACCAGAGTGCCCCAAGGAAAAACAAGGACCAATGGTCATAATTTCCTCCAAGACTGTTTTAGGCTGGACATAAGAAAAAAATGTCTTTATTGTCCAAGCCCCCAAGACCTGGAATAGACTCCCTCCAGAAGTGGTGAGACACCTACTCTGGACTCATTCAAGAAATGCTTGGATGCTTATCTTGCTGGGATCCTTTGACCCTAGTTGACTTCCTGCCCTTGGGGTAGGAGGCTGGACTTGATGTGGTCCCTTCCAGCCCTAACATCTATGAAATCTATGAATAAATGCTCCAAAATACTGCCTGTTAGAATATGGGCAGACCTAACATTTGACACATTTCCAAGTCTCTCAGCAGTGTTGTCAGGCAGGTCTCTGGTCTCATGGTGGTGGCAGCAGGGGTGTGGGGGTCTTCTGGAAGTGGTGGTGGTGGTGGTGGCAGAGAGGGTTTGGGGGAGATGGTCTCTTAGCAACAGGGTGGTTGCATCTGGGGAAAGGACGGTCTTGAGTCTCCCAGTGGTGGTGATTAGAGCACAGGGATCTCCCCACAGTGATGGCAGTGGGGAGGGTGTCTCCAATTTCTTGGTGGGAGTAGTAGTAGTACAGGAATCTCTGATCCTTTCAGATACCCCTGCATCGTGGGTCACAATTGCTCCACCAGGAGACTGGAGACCTCTGCTCCCATGCCATCATTGAGAGACCAGAGACCGCCTTGCCACAGCCATTGCTGGGTGGTCTCTGGTCTCTCAGCAGTGGTGTTGAGGTTGGGGGGGAGGGGGTGTCTGGTCCTGTGGTAGGAGTGAGAGTGAGGGTCTCCTGCTGGTGATGGTTGCACACCTGCCTTCACTGCTGAGAGACTAGAGACTACTTCTGCCAGGAGCTGGAGACCCCCTTATGGAAGTCCCACAGCTGTCACCAGTAGACTGGACACCCCTATAGTCTTGATGCAGCTCAGGGACTGGAGACCCCAGTGCCCCACCATGAGAGGCCAGAGGCCCTGTACCCCCATGCCAGCTGGATGTGGTGGAGTTTCCTTGGTCTGTGCAATGTCTATTAACCCTTAAACTCCATGTGACAGGACCAGGCCCCAGGGGTGGCCATGATGCCCCCTTGAATCCACATGGCTCCTGCCCCACTCTGGCTCCTCGGGGCATCGTCCCTCTTCCTCTCTCCTGCCATACCTTGATGGAGTTATTTTCAGTTGGAGAAGGCAGGCTGCCCCAGAGTCCCTGAGCGAGCCCCAGCCTGCTTTGGCCAGTGGGTCCATCCCGTACCCAGCTGACACCCCTAGTCCTTTCCTCTCTGCCTTAAGTGGGGTCCCTCATGGCCCTGTTAGTGCCTTAGGGCACCCACTGCCTTAAGGGCCATCCATAGCCTCTTTCTTCCCTACACTGCATCCATGCCTCACAGCTGTCACTCTATCCACAGTTACTCCCTTGTATAAGCTTCGGCCTTAGCCTACAGGTGACTCTGGCTGCAGACTGCTAACATAGACCCACTGTTTCTGGCATAGCCTTTCAGTCCCAGCCTGTCATTGGCCCCTGGCTCCCTCAGTCACCCTCTCTGGTCTCAGGCTGGGACCAACTTGGCTTCAGGCTGCTTCCGTTCCCCTACACTCAAGTTCAGGTCCTGGTTTCCTTGGCCTGAGCTTGCTTCTGTCTTGTGCCCTGCCCCGACAGGGCTCCAAACTTGATGTGCCACTCTGGCACCCCTGCAGCCTCTTTTCCCACCCCTCCAGCCACACCCATCATCCGGTGTGAACAAGAATGAAAATCCAAGCAATTGCATCTAACTCGCACACTCCCTCTCATCATACTACAGCCCAGCCACCTTCCCACTCTGGCTCTCTCAACCCTGTGAGTACCATGCCATGGCTTGCAGCACCCACAGCTCACCAGCCTGAGCTGGCAGAAGCTCCTCTCCCTGCCAGTGTCAGAGCTGCACTGCCCCCCCGCCCAGGCCTATATCCCCTGGCTCCTCCCTTTCCAGTCAGGTGCTCCCCTGGCCCACTGCAGGTGTGCCACCTCAGCCTCCAGGGAAGCTTACTGCCAGCACCGTACTTGTTGCCTAACCAGGGCTCTGCCCTATTCTCCTCCTGCTAGCTCCACAGCCAGCTCCACAGTAGACACTTGTAGCCTACAGTCCCTGGCTGCCTACTCCCCTGAAGCTAGCTCATAATGTGTGGTCTTGTTCCACCTGGGAACATCCCTACTGTAGCTTCTCCCTTAAGCTAACAGAGCCCCTGGCTCCCTGTTACACACTTGAATTGCTTTTCTCACATCTTTTGTCTCCTTTATTTTAGTAGGAACAGGATTGTGCGGGCAGAGCAGTCCAGGTACATTGCTATGGTTCCAGGGGCACAAGTCAAGCCCTGCCTGAGACACACCAAAGGCTCCTCCCACTGAACTCAGCTGAGTACATTGCCATTTGAGCTGTGGAGCTAAAGGTGGCCAGATGTGATACTAGTTATATCCCCCTCTCATGTACTGCTGGCTGTGGAAATTGGTGCGCCTTAATCATGCTGTGGACCATCAGGCTCTGGAGGACCTTTGATTTCAGTGGGACCAATCCTGGTTGTAAAACTGGGGCTAAGTTTGCAGGTAGAGCCTGGCACTTTTATTTAGTAGGACAAAAGGATGTGGCTTAGGCTGCGGCAGTATCTGTAGCTGCAACGGCAAGAAACTCAGCCTAAACTACTCTATCTGCCTACGTTGCAGTGTAGGCATACCCAGAAACTGCCACAGTGCCACAGCTTGTAGTCCCTGATCCTGACAGTGCCTGCTGTCTTAGTTGGGAGGTCTCCATTGCAAATTCCAGCAGACATAGCTCTGAGCTGAGATGCATGTCATTAGAAGAGTCATTTCACTGATCCTGTCATAATTCTGTGATAAAATCAGGGGGCAAGCAGGTCAGTGTGGATCATTAAGGCAGTCCCTGGTGGGTGGTCTTCTCCTCTGGCAACCTCTTTTGTGGTAGAGCACAAACATTTGTTTTACAAAATAGTTTACAAGAGCACATCTACCAGAGTATCCAACGTCACATGTAGGATGAAGTTTACATTATCCCTATGAGAAGTCAGGGTATATGACATCAACTGCTAAGTAATGCTGCCCAGATGGTTTCATTCAAATTAAACAAAATGGCTTTTTCCTTCACAACACGGATTTACAGCCAATAAATTATGAGCCTGGGATGTCCTTGCCACACTCTGTGGAAAAAAGAGTGCTCTCTTTGGTGCTCTTGTCTTGGGCTTGGCCTCATGACTGATCATAGCTCTAACTGGACATGGCACATGGTATATCTTTTCTCCAGGCTTGGATACCCCAGGGATTTTGCTGTGGGCCTCACCTATCCCAGACTGCAGCTTCCTAATGTACCCATTTTTCCCTCTACGATGCATCCGACAGCCCCCTGTTGGGTCCTGTCCCCCTCCACCACACAACCATGATATACTCCATAAAATATGATGAGTAAAATATTAATTGCTAGCAACATCTGTGCCCATAAAGTAGTGGCCTTACCAGAAATTGTCTTGGTCAGACACTAGGGGATGGAAGGGAGGGAGCCAACTGCCAGTAAGTACCAGGCTTTCAAGGGGCCTGGCTATTAGGAAACCATACTGATACCGCTTGAAATAATGGGTGATTGGGGATGGAGTGGGATTATTCCATTGCCTACTACATTGTACAAGAAGTGTAAGCAAAAACATGCAGATGTTCCCTCTCTTTTGTGCCCATGTAGATGCATAAAAATGGGACGTGAGGGAAAATGATGAGACAAAAACAGAAGCTAAAAAAGGAAATGACCAAAGAGGCTCTTTTGGGGCAGACGCCTTCCCTGAATTAACTGGCAGTTTAAGGAACCAGAGATAAAAACTGTGAATAATCCAATAGTATCCTAGACAGAGTCACTAAGGAGAGACTTGCAGGAAGAGAGGCCAAGACCCAGTGACAGTCAAGGAAATGAAGCTGAACCTTGCTGGGCAGATGAGCTTCTGACAATGTCGAGAGAGAGCAATCTGCAGAGGACAAGCTGGGGTCCAGTGACAGCGAGAGAACTGAAGGCAAGGTAGATATGCACATTATAGACTACATAAAATGTAGAAAGAGCAAAGCCAGTCTGTCTGGCAGCGATCCTGCTCTGCAGAGCAACACTATTCTCTAAAGAGGAAAAAATGTGAAGGCGAAGCCGGAGACCCCGGGACCTTACTTCAAGAAGACAAATATTCTTTGTGTGGAAATATTTTTTCACTGGCAATCTACTAACTGTCCTTGCCACTGAGCTGATGCTTATAAGATACTGACTGACTGTTTTCACACACAATGATAGGATTAAGATCCTCAGAAACAAAGCTGCAACAACCCCTTTCTTTTCCAGTATAGCCCAAGGTGGACATGATGGTATGTGTCCCACCTCCCTTTATATAATAAGCTAGTGGTTAGAGCACTTGCCAAGGAAGGAGAAGACCTGGGTTCAATGCCTGTCTCTAGCTGAGAGGGTTCAAATCCGTGTCTCCTAGGAGAGTAATGAACAGGTTATAGACTGGTGTGAGTGTGTGGTTGGGGGTGTGGAAGGATTTTCCATTCCTCCTGTTGAAGCTGTGCCAATCCCAGATCCTTGCATTTTGCAGTGTCTTACTCAAGATTTATTGGGCCAGTGAGAGAGAGAACAAGCATGCACATCTCTGTAGCCTAGCAATTAGGGCACTCCCGCTGGAGGCGAGACTTGGGTTCTGGTCCCTGATCCCATAGCTATTGATAGCCAATGACGGTTCACTGTTAAAGAAACAAGACCCAGGAGCTGGTGTGGGGACCCTGGACTCCACTTCCCATGGGATTGTTCAGTTCCCCGGCCACAGATTCCTCTTCCCTCTCTGGCCCAAGGGATCATGAATTCTTCTCTGCGCAGTGACACAACTTCATCAGGAGAGCATCTCTCCACTGCAGGCCACCCAGAGAAGCATGCAGCCCATTGATCAGGATGCTCTCCTGAGAAGTGGGAGTGGTGGGTTTGACCCACTCCATCAGGCTGAGAAGGGACTGCACCTTAACATTTTGGCCATTCTACGTCCTATTCTGAAGCTTCTCTCTCTTCCCAAGCACTGGACTTCTAGATTCCCCTGCAGGGTCCATCCCCGCAGTCAATGACGTCACTTTGTTGCCAGGTGCTTAAGCTGTATCCAGGACTAGGTGACTGACTTCTGTCTTTACGGATGCTGGTTGTAGCCGTGTTGGTCTAAGGACATAGGCACTCAAGGTTCTTTGGGTAAATGTGATATCTTATTAGACCAACTAAATAGTTGGAAAAGTTTTGGGGAACAAACACCCTTCTTCAGGCAGAGGGAGAGTCATGATTTTGTACCTGAAAACTTACAAAGAACAGTCAGCCTGACTTCTGTCTTCTGTCTGAAACCAGTGCATCTCAGCCAAGTCCAGCAGCAGGAGCTCAGTGGAGCTGGACAACCACGAGGGGGAGCCCTCCCCCAACAAATAAAGCAGGCCCAGGACTCACCTGCAGCGGGGTCTGCTCTCACACACGTGTTGGATCCATGCCCTCCTCTGTTTCCAGAACTTGCCCACATCAGATCCGTGTCAGAGCATGCAACCGCCCCAGCTGCTGCAGTCCTTTTAAAAGCCAGGATGCCCAGGGAACTGTCTGAAGAGTTAGAGGAAATTTAATGTTGCACCTGTGCTCCTGCCACTGCTGCTTTGCTAGGGCTAAGCTGTGCCAGAGCAGGACTGGTAGGGCTTCCTACCCCCTTCCAAGAGCCCCAGGCACCCAGTGATTTCCAATGGCATGGAACCTAGTGATTTTTCAGCAGGCTGCATGGCCCCCAACTCTTCAGAGCTGCTGTTTCAGCGTCCAGCTTCGTTGTATGCTCTGCTCGCCAGCTTTGGCCAGCACTAGCACTGCCAGCAGGGGTCTGCTGAGCAAACACAAAGCCCACTGGGGAACCTGGGCTGACCGCCCCCTCTGTGAGAGGGATACAAGGGGCTGGAGAGCGATGGCTTGGGGCTGAAGCTGTAGCAGCTTGTGTGCAGAGCTATAGAGGTCCTTGGGACCTTAACAGTTGGGCAGAGGTCCTGTTCCACTTGTTAGGTGCCTACATGTGAGCCTATTCCACCCTGTTCCTGTCCCTGGAAACTGTTTCTCTTATAGCATGCCACCATCTTCACCTTAAGATGAAGTCACAAGAAGCAAAGAGCAAGACAAGTTGCCTACCTTTTACATTAGTGTTTCTTCAGGGACTCCAGTGGGGCAGAAGAGGATCACACTTAGGTACCCAAGACTCAGTAGATGCCCAACAGGTACAATAGGATCTGGCCCTTGGTGTCTGACAGGGCAAGACCCATGAAGGACAAGTTGCCACAGTAAGGCAGCTATGAGTGCCAGCATCCTAGTAGCTAATCCCACCCTCCTTTGGCATTTATGACTTTTCAGGCACTGGAGCATGATGGAATTGATGCCTAAAGTATCACTTGGATGACTGACAGATGGGATTGGATCTGGCCACAATGGCTACTTAAGCCTGTAATGTACCCCATGGCAAAGTCACAGCCATTACCTGATCTCAAACTTGAATGATGCCTTCACCCCACCCCCAATTTTAGAAAGCTGCAGAAGCTGGGGTTTCCTGGTGCCAGGAGATGGCTATCATATCCTGCATCTATCAGATCAGACCAGATAGGACCATGACACTGCCCCAATTCCAAAGCCAGGAGTTTCCATTAATTTAGGGCAGGAGACAGAGGAGCCCTGGAGGGCTGTCTCAAAGCCTCTAGTGCTGTGAGTGTGTTCAGGGTTTTGCTTCTGGCTCCCAAAGAACAGGGATAGCAGAGGCACTACCTGAGCTTGGAATGAAAAAGCAGCCAGAACGTTATAAACTCAGCTTTCCTCATTTATCCAGCTGGTAGAAGAGACAGAGTAAATGTTAGTGTCCCTGGTGCAACTTAGTGGGAATAACACTATGGATCAGAAACAGATTATCCTACAACTGAGTGGGTATAGGCAACCCTAGTCTTGCAAGCTAGAGTAGCTCCCGTTTCTTAAAACCAATGGGATATGCCCATTTTATAGATGGCCTGGCTTCCCTCAGCTCACAGGTTGTCTGTTTATAAGCATCTGGCACTGCTGTCCTTACCTGCGTGGCTCACAGTGTGGGGGACTGTAGAGGCCATGACCTGGAACATGAAGTGGGGCAAGTGGGGTCTCTGAAAGGGGAGCATCACCATGAAGGCAGGGGCGGGATGCGTGGAGGTCTGACGTGGGGGCCTGGCTGTCTAAGTGCGAGGCATCTGGGCCCATCCATACAAAAGGGCAGGCGAGTCTTGTCTTCTGCTGTTGAGATTGAGGCACCCAAATCCACCCGAGTGTCACTAGAAGCTGGGCAGGGCACTGAACTCCCATAGATATTGCTGGAAACCTCAGCTGCATGTTTAAACCTCTCCCTGGCAAAGACTGTCCCAGAAATAGAATTGGACAAGAATTGCTCCAGCCATTATTCCTGAATAAGGGTGCCCTGGTCATACCCATTTCTTCCAACTGTTGGGCTAGGCCAAAACCCGAGTCAGTCTGAACAAATAAGTGCTTCTCTCCAATGCCACCTGTGAGCTCATGCTTTTCACTGCAAGGCATCTCGGACAGCTCTAGACCGCCTAATGTTAAAAAAAGCAGCAGAATCAAGCAGGACAACAAGTTCACCACTTTTCAGGCTTCCTTTGCTTATCAAGAGGCACAACTATCATAAATCTGCATGGTTACAAGGGTCCTCCATCTAATCCAGCCCCCTGAACAGATGCTGGACATGCTATTTTGAAGCCATCCCAGTCAGATGCCTGCCCACGCCCAGCCTCTTCTTGAGCCCCTCCCCCCACCTTGCAATTCTGCAACTGAGACAGCATCAGTGCAGACAGACATGCACAAAGGGGCTGGTCTTTTCTTTCCACATCACCTATGCTTGTCACACCTGCCTCCTTACCCAGCCACTCACCCATCAACCCAGCCCACCACAACAATCTGTTTTGTGTGATGGTCACGCATATTGTATTCATCCTGCCTCTGTGCTGCCTGCCGAGGACAACGATGTCTTGATGCATAATAATCATAGATTGTTGTTATAATTCATAAAGCAAAATGGCATGTTGTGGTACAGTTTGATTTCATCTCAATGCTGTGCCAATTACAAACAGGGAACACTGAAGCCCTGTGAAGTTTCCTGCTGTGGTTGGAGATGAGGATTTACCCATCAGCACTACGGAGCCCTGCAGCTGTGTACTCTGCCCCTCTGGGTGCTGTGACAGAATCCATTCCCAGTGGCACAGTGCCACCCCCTGCTCACACCAGCCCCTTGATACTGCTCAAAAAGGGTTGGGAGGCTGCTCTGAGGGCCCAGACTGGGTCCAGTTCACTGCAAACTTGTCATCAGAGTCTATTGTGGTCCTTCCAGCCCTACTGGCGCCCTAGGACACCAGGCACCTTAGAGGCTGTGTTTAGGGTCTGTCTGCCCCCATACCCACACCCATGTCTCACAGAGGGTATAGGATATTGCTTCTGAGGGGCTGCCCAGTTCCACTACCATGCATGGCCCTCTCAGGCCTCAGAACATTTGTTGGGATTTCAGCCTTCCCAGCTTCAGCCCCTTTTCTCTGGCTGTGCCCCACTCAGCCTAGATCCACCAGACCAGACCATGGCTTCTGGGTTCCAGCTCTGGTCTTGCCCTACCTGGGGCTCTAGCTCTGGCCCTCTCAGTTTCAGGCTGCCTCTGCTGCCCCACAGAGCTCAGGCTTTGACTCTCTTGGCCTCAGACTGCTTGGATCTTGCACCTCTAGCCCTAGCAGGGCTCAAAACTTGGCATGCTCCTCAGGCACCCCTTATAATCACATCCAGTCCTCCTGTTTAAAACCAGAATAAAATTCAAGCTACCACTTTCAAATAAATCTCCCCAACACTGGGCAAAAACAGCCCTTCTTCCCCTAGGTGTCCACCTCTCCACTCTCCAGGTGCTTTAGTGCCTGCCTCTACAGCCCCTCTCTTCTGAAAACTTAATTCCCAACAATACACCAGACCTGACCACCCACCTGTCTCCAGGTGCTGGGCTTATATCCCCCAGAGCCCTACAACCCTTGGATCAGGTGATGCCTTAGTCCCTGCACAGGGGTTTCTCCTTAATTTAATGGGCAGCCTGACCATCCCTGCTGCAGCTTAGCCCTGCCTTGTCTGGGAATCTGCCCTATTCCTTTAGCTTTCTGCTGTGCAGCTCGCCTTGTCTCAGCTGCCTGTCTTCCCTGTTGTAGTAAGAGGAGTCTTTGGCTCCCTGCTATAGGCGCATAGGGGGCTTGGAGGTTCAGAGAGTCAAGACAGCCTGATTCACACAAACCCTTTCTACAGGGCAGTACTGAACTCAGGCAGGAGGCAGGCATTTATGGCCAGAAAGCTGCGGATGACAAAGAGTGTGGAACCCAGCCAGTGATTCCTGATGAACTGATTTTCCCTAGCATGGTCCACAGGACAGGTCTTCATGGCATTTACATTTATTTGCTTTCAGGAACTGTAGCTATCTCACACTGAACACCAGGGGGATCTCTCGGACCTCATGTGTGCCTCTGCTGCTAAAAGCGGACCTTGGCCTCTGTCTCCGGTCCACACAGCCCCTTGTTAGCACAGGTGACTGCAAAACTGAGAAATGCCTGAGGGCCAGAACTGTTTTTGCTCCAGAGATGCCCTGCACCCAGTTTTGATCAGGGCAGACTAAGCCTACGGTCAAGGACGTGTTTCCAGTTTTAGATCACCAGAGTTTATCATTAGCTGAAGGAAGCCAACTCTCCTGGTTTTACTGTCTGTCTCACGATAGGTAATGCTTTCCTTAAAGTCTCAGCATCCAGACTCCTGTCATTTCAGGAGAACATCAGCTTTCATTAAAGGAAGTTAATTTCTTCCTGCCTGGGAAGTAAGGGTTGAAAGCATGACCCACTTGTGACCCAAACCCCCTCAGAAATCAAAAAAAGAAAAGAAAAGAAAAAGAACTCAAAATTAATTAGAATGGCTTTAAAAAGAAACCATCAGAGGCAAAACAATCTCATGAGTTTTGGAGTCTTGAGGTTAGCAGTGCTGCTACCAGTTTCTTCAGGCCATGTGTCTCTAACCCTGAAACCCTCCACATGGGAATCACTCCAACTACCTGGCTCAGAGCAGGGAGAGAATCAGGCAGGCCTTTGAGTGGCCTGAGCTTGTCAGTGCTGGGATCAACATCTCTAGAAAATTACTCTGTCTTGTCTTCTGGAATGAACAGTACTGTCATTTTCATAAAGGAATCTGGGATCCCCCATCCTAAAAGACCTCTCAGTAGCAGCCTGATAATTGGGACATAACATTTGCATATGGGTGGGTGAGTGAGTAGTGTTTCAGGTATCTCCATGTGAGAAACGTGTGTGTGTGTGTGTGTGTGTGTGTGTGTGCATACACATGTGCATGTTTGTATGTACACACACACAAGTAAGAGAGTATTCCTGTGTGTGAGAGAAGAGACCCAAGACTAAATGTTTCTTTTTGGATGTATCTAAAACTTGCATAAAGTAAATTTTTAACAGAAAACTTCACTTTGAAAAAGAAGAAAAGAAAGAAAAAGTCTATTTTGGGGAAGTGGAAACAAAATGATTTGATTTTTCCAAAATATTTTTTGACCATCACTCAATTATTTTCAGCGCCCCTCAAACCTGCATTTTGGGCAAATAAAGAATTTTCTGGGGAGAAAACACACATGCCTCCCCATGGCTGTGCCTGCCTGTATGATGATGACCAGGCCTAAGTGCATACAGCACTTTGTGTCCCCTGCTCCCTCTCCCAACCACCACTAGCATTGCTTGTATTCCTAGCACAGGATGCCCGTCATCCTCACCCTGTGACCTCTCCACCATGGGAGAGGGTGGTGTAAAAGAGCCCAGCTGCTCTGGGTGGTTGTTCCCTCATCTTTCTTTTGCCCCTGTGAAATTTGGTTCAATCCTCCCTTCCTCCCATGCATCCCTGTAGCATCCTATCTGGATAGTGGGATGGGGGGAGAAGTGCCTGGGGTGGTTGCTCTGGGGTCTGGGGGAAGCATAATTCATTGCTGGGCTGGGGCTGGGGGTAGGGCCAGGGGATAGCTGGCATGAGGCTGGCAGGCCTCAGGTCACTGCTGTGGTGGGAATGGTACAAAGCTGATGCATTAGGATATGAAGCTGGAGGAGAAGCTGGACACTCCACACTAGGGAGCTGCCTCTCCCTGGCCAGGGACGCTGAAGGTGGTATTGCTTCCTGCCAGGCTAGCAGGAGGATGTGGAGGGAGGGAGGAGGAGAGCAGGCCATAAGGGCGTTTGAACATCAGAGAGCCCCGTCTTTTTGATTTGACATCTTGTGGGTCCATGCCTGGGGTGGCTGCACAGTGCAGCCCCCAGCCGTGTAGCTCGGGGCACTCCTCCACCCCAGGGCTGTGAGCACAGCCACGGTGGGGCAGGAGGATGCTGGCTGCTGCCCGTTGGTGCCTCTTACTGGCTGCATCTGCAGTGCCCTGCCTGCTGGGGGGAGTCAGCTCCTCTGTGTGCCTTTGGGGCCTGGGCCTATTGGAGCCCAGCAGTGTGTCCACTTTAGTGCAGGCACCAGCGTGGCTCCCAGCCCAGACGCAGGCTGGTTTCTTGCACTGAGCTTCCTGGTGGAGGGAAGGCGCAGTTAGGTAGGGCTAGTGAATGTGTCTGCAATCAATGCCCTAACCTAGACAATACCTGGCAAGGGCAGAAGGGCTGAGGGAGTCAAGAAGGCCTTCAGGGGCTAGTAGGCCTTCAGGGATGAAGCTGGCTGAGGGCCTGGGAAGCTTGTTTTCCCACTCACCCCAGAGGAAGAGGCCTGGCCACCAGCATCCACTCTGCTCAGCCAAGGAGATCTGTGCAGGGAGGTGAGGTGATGCGATGCTCTAATCCATCCCATACCAGCTGGAGGGCTGGGAGCAATTGGGGCATGTGCACACAGCCAGCCATTCCCCAGGGAGCCAAGTGAAAGCGAGCTGAGCTTTGGCCTTTGTAGCTTGGATAATGCACAAACAGTCATTGTCATGCCCCCCTCTCTCTGGGGCAGGGATTGCTAGGGCTGTTTTACTAGTAGGGCAAGCCAAGCAGAGAGGTCAGCCCTCAAGGGCAAAGGTGGAGTGGGCCAGGCAGACTGCTGTTGTGTAGAGGTTAGGAAGGAGCTCTTGGCATGGGGAGAGGGCTCAGGAAGGGAAACTGGTTGTGGGGGAGTAGCCAGCTTTGCCAGCTGTGTGCGTGTCTGCCAGCAGGTATTTGGGTGCATGGGGGCTGGTTGCATGCCCCAGGGCATCCATGACCCCTTAGAACAACTCAGCTCCAAACTGCCTGACCTCATCGCCGGAAAGAAGGCTGCAGGCACGCACTTGTATTGAACTGGGCAGACCATGAAGTGCTGCATTCAGGAAGGAGAGGAAACAGTTCCTTCTGTGCAGTATGTGGGAAAATAACCAGGATAATCCCACCATAGTCCCTTGCACAGCGTGAGCCCTGGGCACTGCCCTGCTAGCTGAGAAAACCATGCTTTGCATGCATGGGGCACTTCATTAAAGAGGAAGCCTGATCCTTGTTGTTAGCTCTGCATGGTATAAAGCCAAGGGGCCACCCACTCGCTTCAGCAGACACTGGCTCCTCATTCAAGATGCCCACAGGGTATCTGTCCCTCCGGGCACAGAAGGCGGGGCACACGGGACATGCTGAAAGGATAATGAATGAGGTGTGGACCCTCTTGGCTTCAGCCCAGGCCTGGGTCCACAGCTGTCTCCTGTCAGCAGATCAGTCTCAGTCCAGTTTCTAGTAAGCAGGTATCCACTTCATGAAGCCAGCCTGGGTGGTAAAGCTAAGCCAGCTGGGGCTTTTGGATATGGACAGTGCTCCAAAACCTGCCAGTCAGGGTCCTACACACTGGTCCTCCACCACAAGCTACTTGCCTGCAGGATAGACTGGTTAGTGTATAAGCCCAGGCTCTCCATTCACACTTTTACTACTCAACACCTCACACCCTTGCAGCTCCAGCCTTGCTCCAGCTTTTGTCCCTTGTTCTGCCTGTCCTCTACCTTGGACCCCAGTAGCTCACTCTCGCTTACCTCATTGTATGTTCTGGGCTCCCTGGCTCCTGGCCTGGACTAGACTGCACACTTGGATATTGCTGCAGACTAATAACAAACTCAGATTCCCTGGTTCTGAGCTCACTGTGCAGTCTCAGCCCCTGATCTGGATTCCCTGCAGAGGCATGTACTGGTTTAACCCTGTGCTCCCCATGGCTGCTTCCCCATCACAAAATCCTAGAGCAGTGGGGCTGGAAGGGAGCTCCAGAGGCCACATCTGGTTCAACCCCCTACCTGAGGTGGGCTCAGCCCTCCCCAAATAATCCCAAGCAAATTCATCATCTAAACTCTTTAAAAAATGACATTCAGCCCTGACACAACACCTGAACCTGCTACAGGTAAAGCAGGAGAACCATGCTGGCCAACATCCTGCTTCTACAACAGGTTGTTAATATAGGTTAAAGAGATCCCATGTAGAGGCCAACCCCTGCAAACACAGGAAAGCAGAAACCCCCACAGTCTGTACCAACCTGACCATGGGGGGAGATTCCTTCCTGACTCCAAATATGGCATCAGTTTGACCATGAGCAGAAGAGCAAGACCTCCAGTGAAGCATCTCCATGTTGTAGCCAACACCCAGTGCTTAGCTTGGGTTACAGCCAATGCCCAGTGCCTCTGAGGAAGGCTTAAAACCCCCCTGACCCATGCAGCAGAAGGGGAAAGGGCAACCAGCAAAATAGAGAAGCTTGGGGCATACCCATAGTAGAACATAGGCACAGCTACACCTAGATCATCCCCAACCAGTGGCCATCCAACCTCTGTTGAACACTTCCAGTGATGGAGAGTCCACAGCTTCCAAGGAGGTCTATTCCACAGCCTCCCTGATCTCACAGTGAAGAAGTTTTTCCTGCTCCAATCTAAACCCACTTTGCTGCCATTCCAAACCATTGGTCTGCATCCTCCTCCCTGCACAGCACAATTTTCCTCCACAGCCACAGGTGCTTACTGCTAGATCATTTTAACTGAAAGCTGATTCCCACACTCACCTCCCTCCAGGAGCTGGAGATTCAAGAACCACATCAGCTCCCACAAGACACGCAATGGAAGCATGACAGTGACCAATACTATCCTTTCCCTCTGCACCTGCCATTTCCTTGAATGCCAAGACTACAAGTGTTCCAGGGCACACATCTTTTCCTTTGGTGTGTGCATAATGCCTAGGGTGATAGGGGCTGGCTCTTCTGACAGGCGTACCACAAATGGGCCCCACACCCTTCCCGAGTGCCTCTTAGATCCCATTGCCCTGCCTGATTTGCTGGTCTGCTTTCTGCTCCCTGCCCTATCTGCTGATATGCAGCCTATTCACTCTGCTGTTACACATGCCACACACAGAAGCTGCCCACGTCTCTTATGGCACACATGCCAGAGGGGTGGTGATCCCCGAGGGCACTGACCCTTATTGATTGCTCTTGGTGCTAGTAGAGCTAGAGTTCTTCTCCTGCCTGGCTTTGCTGGAATGCGTCATTCACTTCAGGACCAGGGATAGAAGCCCTGGTGACACTTCCCAGTTATAACAGCAGAAGATGCTTTATGTTACCTCTAAACTGGTGTACGGCACACTGGAAAAGTCCATTGTTGCTGGCATCAGCTGAATCAATGCTAGTGGCATTTCCCAGAGACATTAAGCCAGCAGACCTTTCTAGCATCAGCCTGGCCCTTGGTTTTGGGCCATGCTGTTCTTAATCAGGCATCACTGGTTGCCACACACAGCCAGTTTTCTCAACATGAGACTTATCTTTCAAGAATGACAGCAGAGATCAACAGGTAGTCCTAATGCTAAGCCATCTAACACAACCAGCAGTCTCACAGATGGGATACTGGTCAGGGGAACTTACAGTATTTCACAGCAGCCCAATGGAGGGCTGGACTGCCATTGGGACCATCCCAAAGCATTGGCTTAGCATCACATCTTGACTTGCAAGGTAGAAGATGTTCTGAGAAGAGAAGCCACCCTGAGGTGCCTGGTTACAAATCACTGAACTAGGCAGTCCTCCTTTGCGGCATGAAGGGGCAGCCACAAGGGCTGGCAGGTATGGGATGACAGACTCATGAGCCTCTCAAATCTTGCAATGACAGGAACAGGAGCCACAAGAGTGACCATGGTGTGAATTCACTGCCCCAAAGGAAATGGCATACCCTGCCCCCAGGCCAGTGGGGCAACTTGATCCTGAGCAGCTGCCAAGCCAACTGACTTCTTCCCCTTAAGTCTCTGCCCACATTTGCATATCAGAAGGACACTCAGGGAGTTCTGGTTTATTCTCAACACCAGCTCTGCCCAGTTGGGTTCACTTTAAGCTGTGGAAAGAGCTAAACTATGCTGACTCTAGCCCTAAGGCCAACAGGCAGCATTGAAAGTGTTTCCCCTCCAACTAGTTGCAAAACTCCCAAAACTCAAATTAATTCAGTACACCCCCAGGGAGTTGCCATGGCAACTGCTGATGTCACCCATAGACTATTTTGGTGCTTTACAGTCTGGTTCTTTCACTGCTGATGGTAGAAACCTATTGTGTTGTGTCCTTAGTGCTCCCGAGATGGTCCCACTTCACCACTTGTATCAGTGTCCAAGAAGAGAGAGCTCTTGAGTGATGAGGATGCTGGTGCCAGTGTTCTTGCTGGAGTCACTCCCTTTAATGGAAGGTATCTTTGCATTCTCCAGGGCATGTGAACTGCTGACTGTCTTTGAAAGCAAACCTGCCCTCACTGGAAAGTAGTCCCAACAAATCTGCCCACCTCCCTGGTCAGGGATTGCACTCAGAGCCAGGTGTTCATTGCTCCATCTTGCCACTTAGTCTTTCGTGCTGACACCACGCACCTAAGAAGGACCCTACTTTGTCATCTGTCTGAGAGCTTCCTCCCCTCAGCTTCTGCCACCCAGCAGAAAGAAGCTGGAGCCCCCTGGGGTAGGAACCAGTTCTTTGTGCTGCCTTGCTCCCTGCCTTATACCTTGTTTTAGGGAAGAAGGGAAAGGGGCATCTAAAAGAGGCAAGCAGGCTAGAAGGTCCTGGCTCCTGGAGAGTCATAAAGGAAGGAGCAGGAGGAGTGAGGGGCAGAAGTGCCTTGGCAGGGGAAGAGGACAGAGTGCTTGCTCAAGATTGACTCAGAGAACAGGCTATAAGGAGGACTGGGGAAAACTGACTGAGACCAAACAGGCTGCAAGGAAGGCCAAGGTTCCTCTGGGTTTATCTAGAAGGTTATAAAAAGGTTGAGGATATGAGATGGGGCTGACAAAAAGCTTGCACTGGTAGCAAGTCCTCAGAGATGTTCTGGGAAAGGCCAGCTGTAGGATGCTGTATGCCAGGAGACTTGGTGAGCTGTAGGGCAGGCAAGTGCTATGCTGTATCCTTTCAGCAGCACTCTCTTTGTCCTCAGAGACCTGTCCACTGTTAACATCAGACGAGTAAAGCAGGGACCCTTGGGCTGAGAGGAAGGTGTGGGCGGTGCATGGAGAACATGGACTCTGCTGTGCCTGGAGCAGAGTGTATGGCTGAGCAGCTACACCCTGCTACCAATGTGCCCCACCATGACCCCAAGTGAGGTGGAACATGGAGATGTGTCACTGGATGCATTGTCTCTTCCATGCAGATCAACTTGCTGCTATGACCAGGAAGCGACTGAAAGCTGCAGTGAGGCTGAGGCCAAAGCTTTGCTGAGCTTCAAGCAGGGATGCTGGCAGCTCCAATCTGTCATACTCCATCCTCTGCAAGCTTAGTCCCCCTGTCCCTTCTCCCAGGGAATCAGTGGACTCTGCCCTTCCAAGGTACTCAAAGTAGCTGCTGGGATAATCCTGGCATGGTGGGCATCTCTTCCTGTGCGTATTTGGGTGCTGAGTCACACAGCACCTGCATGGCTCTGTATCCCAACCCAGCCTTTTGGTGATAAGTAAGGCTGCTATTGTCCTGGCAGGTGGGGTGTCACCAGCTCACAGAGAGAAAGCAAGGGGGTTATGAGACTCACTCATCTTACATGCAGCAAAGATGTTCTGCAACCCAGGATGTCTCAACACTGTTGAGGAACAGGGTAACAAGCCATCAGGGAACAATGTGCAACTGAGGCCAGGTTGTTTTGGGTACCCAGGCTCAGCAGTAGCAAGCTGCTTGGGGAGTCTCTGCTGTCCTGCCACCCAGTACTAGACAAGCTGTAATCTCTGCAGGAGGATGGGATGTACCAGCACAAAGAGAAGAGCCCTGGGAAGGGCAGATCATGGAGAGATCTGCCTGTCTTACCAACCAAGATCTGCAATGCCAGACTTGCTCCGTGGGAGCAAGGAACAGAGTGCCTTCCCCCACAGCAGGGGAAGGAGGTCTGGGATGTTGCTATCCCCCTGTGGTACCTTTGTGGGGGGTTACCACACTGGCATCTGGTCTCCCCACTGTGGTCAGACCCACCTGCTGGGTCCTTTGCAGCCCCGCCTCACCTCCAGGCTCTTGTCTACCACAACTTGGATGTTATCTTGCTTGTTGGGAGAGGTGGTCCCTGGTAACCTTGCTGGACATCTTTTCTACCCAGCTAGGCCATCACCACCTGGGGCCTGTGCTCTCCCTTGAGTGCTTCCCTTGCGTGCTTCACTTTAGGGGAGTGCTCCTGCAGGGCTCTGAGCATCTGTCAGGGCTTCACTGGGACATGGGCCCTGGGCAGTCAAGGAGCGGGTAACACTTCCCATCACAGCAGCAGCAGACCCTGTGGGGAGGGAGGGTTGGCTAAGTACTCTTGTTTGAAGCTGGGTGAGGGTTTGTCACAGTCTTGGCCCCCTTTTTGTCTAGCTACACACTCACCCTTGGCCTCAACTTCTGGGCATTGACCCTGGCTCCTTGGAGCCCCAGTAGAGGCTACCAGTCTCAGCCACCAGTCTCAACCCCTTTGGCTTGGGGCTAACAGAAAATGGAACAAAACAGAAGCCAGCAGCTTCACAAAACAAATATTCTCCCTCCCTCTGAGTAGATGTGCTGGCAGGGGCCACCCCTGGCATAGTCAGAGACTGGCCTTACACCCCAAACCCAGCCTCTTTCCAGCCATGTGACCAGATCTGCTGCACCCAGGGACCAGGTGCAGCTAGTTGCTTCATTAGCCCCCTGGCTTTTTCAGTCCTTGGCTCAGTCCACCTGGGCTGCTACTCCTTGCTGCTCTGGGTTTTCTACACTTTCAGGCCTTCTTAGCAACAGATGCAGGGGTTCCCTGTTACGCCTCTGCACAGGGAAGCAGTGGTGGTATCTCAGAAGGTCCTAAGTGGGACAGGACTGGTCAAGGCCAGGGTCAATGTCAGGGGTGGACCCAATACAGCTTGTGCAGCCTGCCTGAAGGCTCCAGCGGGGTGGAGCACAGTGTAGGTAGGAGACCCCTAAGCCCCACCTTCCTCCCGCTGGGAGCTGCTGCTGCTGTGAGGGTAGATGTTGCCCTGCTGCCTTGAGGGCCCAGGGCCCATGTCCCAGTTGCTCACTCTTAATCAAGCCCATGGCTCAGTGGCTGTTGGGGATTGATCCAACATGAGAGAGAACCTGCTCACCTCAAGGACATGGCATTGCAAATCATTGCTCTTCAGCCACGTAGATAGGTGAAGCCTGCATGGCAGTCTTGGCACAGACTTCTCTGAATGCTTAGAGACCCACGGGATGCAAGGCAAAAGGAGTCTGAGCTCACTGGCTTTTTGGGCAGGCTGGCCAGCCTTTGGGGGTGAAATGCAGGCCTTACTCCACAAAGCACCTCTCCCTCAGCCTGGTTGGGTTAAAGTCACAGCAGGATTGTCCTGATATCCCTCAGGCCCTTGAGACACAGGACCAGATTCTCAAAGGCATGTAGGTAGGCACAGGTGGGAGGGAGGCACCTCACGGGGTTTGCAACATTGCTGAAGGAGTGGTGGCTGGCACGCCTGTGGCAAAATGAAATGGCACTGGAGTAGGAAGCTGAATCTGAAACAGTCTGTGCAGCTACAGGTGCTGATGGGGTCTCGCTGGGTGTGGAGCCAGGGGGATGGCATGGGCCCTTGTGTTCTACAAGGTGTGGTTAGGCTGGCAGCCTGGCATCTAGGGAATACAAGTCTGAGTCTCTTGCCTGCCTGCTTGATCAGCCTCAGTCAGGAAGAGCAGAAGCTCGAGCCAGGATCTTCCTGCCACTCAGTACCAAACTGCATCTCTAGACCTCTAGGTGCCTTTGAAAATCTGCCCACTAGATACAGGACTGCATCTTGCAGTATACATCCTGACAGACATAAGCTTGGCAAGTAACACTCATGTTTTCTCCTGGTCTCAGCCAAACTACTTGGGCAAGGAGAAAAATAATTAGCTGTCCTTTAAAAACAGCATATATGGGCACAGGGTCCAAGCTCATGGGACTTATATAGGAGGGAACTCACCTAGTTGGTGTTATGCAGCTGCAAACTAGCTTTTGGACACCCTGAGCACATCCCTGTGAGCAGGAACATGCGTTTCCCCAGGTACAAAGAGCAGAGGAAAATATGTGCCCCTGCTGCTTTTCCCCTGGGAAACACTTGTGCACGTGCGCTCTGGCACATGGCGCATTGCCCCAGGTGAAGTACAGGAGGCTGGGGTCAGCACTTCCTTGGGTCCTGAGGGCGCCTGGGGGCTGCCACTATGGTAATCCAGCAACCTGGAGCCTGCCTGGCAGCCAGAGCATGGCTTGGACTGGCCAGACTCCTGTTTTTGGCAGCACGTGCTGCCACCATGTACACTACCCTTTTTTAAAGCACAGGTGTCTTTGACACCAGGGTGCCAACCCCCCCACGCATTGCAGATTAGCAGCACAGGGAACATCTGCACATGTGGTGTGTGCAGTGTGCAGATGTGCCCCCCATGAGCACAGCTAGATCAGACAGCTCCTGAAGGAGTCTCCTGAAAGCCCTCCTTCATTAACCCATGTATTCATGGTCTAACAACGCATTTCCAGTTAGGCATCCCAAGGCTCTGCTCCTTGTTTCAGGTTGTAACTATGTTATGTTTGACACTCCTTCTAAAGGTCAGCATTAAAGTTGGCAGATGATAAGGACCCTGGTGGAGAACATCCATTAGTAACTCAGAATTCTTCAGCACCTTGCTCCACAAACCCCCCAAGCACAAGCAAACTGAGATGTAAGCTTTTATGTGTGTCTCTGTCTGGAAGACCTTCTGCTCACACAGCCGTTGGCTTTCAGGGGAGTCACACCAACAGGAAGTCTGACCAAGCTATTAGGGCTGGACAGAGGCAGGCCAGGCATAAGGATCTGGGTAGAGTCCCACTCTCTGCAGTCTGTGCACAGGGGGCCACAGGGGCAGGAGAACAAGACTGCGGGTGAGCAGTGTAGCGATTTAAGTTATAATTTAAATATCATCCCTAATTAAGAACGCTGAGTCGGTAACTGGGAGGTGGACCCTTAGTTAAGTAGGTATTAGTCAGAGCCAGACTGGGGTCTGTGGAGGTTGCATACTGCTCCATGATTAGAGGCTGCTCTTCTCATTCATCTCTGCCTGTATTTATTGAGCCCAGTAATCAGTACAAGAAGGGCATGATATAATTTGGGACAAACCTGAGAAAACAGGCCTCAAGAAACAGAGCTGCATCTTTTAGCTGAGGTAGCCGACACTCATGTGTTAAGGTCCTAGGTTCAGTCCAGTTGTGCCCAGGGTGTCAGTGTGATAGGTGGATTCAATCACCGAGCCTGAAGGAACATCTCTGCTGAATCCTGCCTGGTTTAGAGATGGAAGCAGCAGGGCCTTGGGGAGAGCACTGTGGAGCTCCATTGAGGAGGAAGTTGTTAGCACCTTAAGCTCCCAGAGCAGCTATACTTAATCTAAATTGTACAACTGCCAATTTAGCTCCAGCATGCTTTTTACCCAGGCTAAATTGGTGCCAGGATTATAATGCTCTATAGCGCTGGGCATAGAGACATGCCAAAGAGATAAGAGGGATGATCCTGTGGAAGCCTAGCAACCATATCCCCTGTGCCAGTGTCCAGGCAGTATGAGCTGCCTCTGGGTCTTGCGGAGCTGCTGGAGTGTTTTGTTTGAGACAATGGAAGAGACAGGCCTGCAAAGGCTTGGTGATGTATGAAATACACTCTTGATCTGTGTGTTGTGACTAGGCAGGATACCAAGGGGGAGTGCCCTGGTGGCAGACCTCTGGCATTTAGGTAACCACCTGTGGTGTGCTCTCCAGAAATAACACACCTTGTGCAAGTGTAGTTGTCTCTTCCTAATAAGTGAGTTGGAGCTGGACAGCCTGGATTTGTACGTAGTATCAGTGTTGAACTGTGACTGTATAGTCCATACACACTAGCCATAGGTCAACAGAGCAGCACCAGTACTCCAGAGCCTTATGCTGGACGTGAGCCAAGCCCCCCTGGATGGGCTAAGGACCAGCTGCAGCCTGCAGCCCAAACTCAGACAGATGCTGCAGAGATGTTCAGTCAGCTTGACTCTTCTTCACTGGAGGCAAATGTGTCTCTATGCTCACTAGGGTTAGCTGGAACTGGGTGTCAGCATGTGGCTCTGTGCAAAGGGAGTCTATTGGATAGTGCTTCACACTTTCCCAACATTATCCCAGGGCAGGGTGGGGCCTTTATGTTTTGTGACCTGGACTAAGTCTAGAAGTGTTGGATGCTCTGGAAATAGTATATTTCAGGGTGGCCAGCTCCTGCTGCAGCAGGACACAAGGCTCTGCGAAAGGCAGGCAGGATGTGGTTGTTTCAGAAGGACTGTATCTCTCCTTTCCTCTTTCCCTGAAACTTCACAGCCTTCCCAAGCCGTTAAGCAAATCAATTGGACAAAACCCTCCTCAAGGGGGGTGGCTGAGAAGCTCCATGCAGTGGGTGGCTCCACTGGGTCTGCAATAGGCTGTTCAGTCCCAGCTCTTGCTTGAACCTGTTGTCATAGAACAGGCCAGCATGGAGGATGCAAGCAGGGTCTACACACTGCTGCTTCCAATCCATGTCAGGAAGCCAGGCTAGAGGGGTTAGGGGGGTGCTTCATGAAGGAGGGAGAAAGAGGGGGTGTCCATGCTGGGTGGACAGAGGAGCCTCGGCAACAATGCAGGTTTATTTCTAAAGGAAAGCGACTACTGCTGAGATCTTTCATCACCGCCCCATAACCAAACGCACCCACACCTCCACCCCCCACTTTTTGCTGCTTGGGTCCAACTGGGGAGGGCTGCTTTGTGGCAGCTTTTTAGCTCTTCTCTAATACCAGGGTGGTCAGGTGCTGCTTGCGCACCTAAGCAGATTACCACACTAAAACGCTTATTACCTAACAAAGAACTCTGCCCAGGAGGGTTTATTGCTAAAGATGTTTGGAAGCTTATCTCAGCAGGAGCTCAGGCCCGGACAAATGCAAGCAAGAAATCATGTGTCCCCCATATTCACCTTTTTCCCCAACCCCCCACCAGAGAGGCGATGGAGGGGAATGCTCCCTGTTGGATGAATAAACTGTCCTGGAGGCAGTCAGGGCTGCTTTGCCAGCAGCAGCAGGATTCATTCCATCCCAGGAAGTGAACCCCAGAAGAGAAGGTCCCTTTCCTCTTTGTGTTTTTCCCCTTTCAGGTCCCAGAGGAAGAAGGTGGCTGTTTTCCTTGGCAGAGTTCCCTGCTGGTGATCCAGACCCCAGTGAGCAACAAGGCTTTGCACCTTTTGTCTGGGGTCCAAAATCCCTTCGTCAACAGACTCATTTCATTACACCCCAGAGCTGAGGCCCATTGCACCAGCTCTGGTCAAGCTCCCAAGATAGGAGACTTACTTGCCTGCTGTTTCTGTCCCACCGTGCTGGGCCTCTGGGCATTTAAGCTTCTCTCTGCCTGAGGAGGCTACAGCAATGTCTCTGTCCTCAGACTCTCTGGCACATTTCCTGGGCAGAAGCTGGATCTGCTCCACCTTCATGGGAATAAGGCTTCAGGGCCCAGCAGCCAGAGGTTGCCCAGATGAGCTGTGAACACCTTCCCCCCAGCTCTCCGGTAGCTCTGCAAGCCGTTCCCCAGAGCTCCCACTTTGTAGGCTACAGGGGAAGGCAAACCCCCCCCTCAGTTTGTACCAATCTGACAATGGGGGAAAATTCCTTCCTGACCCCAGATGTGGTGTCGGTCAGGCCCTGAAAGGAGGGGCAAGGAACCTGTGGCTTTGCTCCCAGCAGGAGCACTGGCACAGCCCAGTCACATTCCTCAGCCTTGGCTGTAGCAGTACTGAGGGCCTCTGAGGAGGCTTAAAAACACCCTGACACAGGGAGCAGAAAAGGGAGAAGGGGGCAATCAGCAAAGCCCAGAGGCCTGGGAAATCCCCATAGCAGAACACAGGCATCGCTACGCCTAGATCACCCCCAACCAGTGGCTGCCCAACCTCTTCTTGAACACCCCCAGTGATGGGGAGATCACAGCTTCCCTGGCATCTGTTCCATTGCCTCACTATTCTCACAGTGAAAAAGTTCTTCTGGATCTCCAATCTAAATCTATGGTGCTACAACTTCAAGCCATTGGTCCACATACTCCTTTCTGCAGAAAGAGAGAAAAAGGTACTTTTCTTGCAAGGTGTCATACCACCACAGGACCATACCTGAATGTCAGTCTCCATGGGCTGAGACTTGCATAGGAATTGGAATTCCCACACCTTACCAAGTTCCAGGATTTCCAAAATTGCTTTAAATGAGAAAGTTGGAACAGACCAACCCCCAAGTATTGAAATTTCTCACTAAACCACATTCTTGGGGGGAAAAAAAGTATAATTCTGGGCTAATGAAGCATTCTGTTTCAATAAAACAGAGAGTTCTCATTTGGGCTGCAATATTTAAAAGAAAGCCATGTATATTTTAACATAAAATATAAATTTTGAAGCAAAAAGGGTCATTGTGAAATGAAACCTCAAAACATTCTGGTTTGATACAGTCTGAGTGGGATATTCGATCTAATTGAAATCCTTTGTGCTGATTCAGCTGAAGTGGAAAAAATGTTCCACAGGAGGATTTCTGGCCAGCCCTCCCTCTGTTGCTTCCTACAAGCATTTACAAAAACAGCACAAAAACACTTAGACAAAAGATAGCACTGCAAACAAGAATGCCAAGAACCCCCTGAACCTACACAAAAAAAAAAAAAAAACACTCAGTCCCTATCAGGAAAACAGCAGTGTTAGTAAATAGATTGGGGGTTTTTGTGCGTGCATGTGATCCAAGGTCAGTGAACTCTGGCTCCGTCTAACCAAACACTGGCTGGCGAATACAGGTGCAACACTGAACTGAAGTGACTCTCCTCCCAGCAAATGAAAAGACTGGGAAGACAATCGCAGACTGGAAGATACCCTTGTCTCCATCCTTCTCACGCTCATTAGCTTCATAGAATCATAGATGAGGGTCAGAAGGGACCTCAGGAGTTCACATCTAGTCCAACCCCCTGCTCAAAGCATCATTGGCAGTTCCTCAGAGTCAAGGATGGTGTCTGTCAGGTTTGATGGGTCCTCAGGTGACTGAGGAGCCTGATTCTGGATATACACTAGGGCTATGTGAAATTTCATGGGCTGTTTCGTTTCGACACTGTTGACTAATTTCGAGCTCAAAACAGCAAAATCAAAATGAAACAAAGGGCTTCAAAAACGGCCTCAGAACATACCAAGGGCAGTTGAAATGTTTTGAGTTTCGAAGCAACCCAGCTGAGTTCACCTCCCCAGCATTACATCCATCAGGCTGGGGAAGGGAATTTAGCCCAAATGCTCAGTTCCCCATTATAGCTTATGGGCAAAACTTGAAACAGTGTCACTGTTTTTACAAAATGAAACAGAACAGCAGTTTTGAATTGAAACAAAATTTGAAATGAAATGCTGTTGCGTTGAAACATCAAAACGCAAGTTGAAATGGAAGAGTGCCATTTCACACAGCCCTAATACATACATTCCTTGGCAACAGGGACACGTTGTTGCACAGGGGAGTGGAATTCACAGTCCCGGGTTGGTTTCCTTCTCCTTCCGCTGCCACCGCTGTTCCACCTCAGTATCGAGTCATTGGCCCTCAGTCGTGCACACCTTGGTGTACCAAGTGGCGCCATACCAGACAGTCAGCAGCTTGCTCCTCCCAGCCATTGGTGTCGATGCCTCCATGCTTGAGGGCAACCTTGAATGTGTCTGTACTGTTTCCTTTGGTCGCCCTTTGAGCGTTGGCCAACGGAGAGCTGGGAAAAGAGAATCTGGAGAAGGAGGCAGTTCTTGGATGTTCGAATGCAGTGGCCTGTCCATCAGAGTTGATTTCTCAAGAGCAAGGCTTCGATGCTGGTGGACACAGCTTCGTGGAGGATGCTCGCACTGGTCTGGCAGTCCTCCATTTGATCCCAGGTTTCAATGCAAGCACCACTGGTGAAATCTCTTGAGGATCTTAATATGGTGTCGGTAGACCGCCCAGGTTTCACTGCAGTAGAGGAGGGTGGTCAGCATGACAGCCTTGTAAGCCAGGACCTTTGTCAACTTCCGAAGGTCTCTATTTTCAAAGACATGTTGTCGTACCTTGAAGGCAGCGCCACTGGTGCAGTTGACCTGGTGCTGTACTTCATCAATGGTAGCCTGTTGAGAGAGGTGGCTGCTGAGATATGGAAAATCTCCATGTATTCCAGAGCCTTTCTGTTTATGCAGGAAGTGCGAGGGATGATACGCTGGCCTGGGGAGGGTTACTGGGGAACCTCATCTTGGTGACATTCAAGGACAGGCCAAGTATCTTATATGAAGTGTTGAAGAGATCTAAGGTTGCTTGCACATCCTATGCAGAGTAAGCCATCATGTGGCAATCGTCCACAGACTGAAAGTCATGGATGTCCTTGGTGGTGAGTTTCATCTTTGCCTGGAAGCACCCATTCAGTTGATCCTGGATAGTGACAATGGATAGTAGATCATCTCGGATGAGGTCGATGATGATGGTCAAGTAAATGGTGAACAGGGTGGGGGCTATCACACAACCTTGTTTGACCCCAGTCCGGATGCAGAAGGCATCGGTTTCAGATCTTCTACTGAGGACAGTGGCAGTCATAACATCATGCAGGAGCCTTAGCATGGTTCCAAACTTCAGTGGGCAGCCAAGGCATTGGAGGATGGTCCACAGAGCTTCACAGTTTAAGGAATCAAATACCTTGGTCAGGTCAATGAAGGCAAGGAACAGTTCTTGATTTTGCTCCTGACATTTTTCTTCTATCTGCCTGGCAATGAAAACTGTGTCCACAGTGCCCTAGGATGGTTGGAAGCTGCACTGGGTTTCCGGAAGGATCTCCTCGACAACAGGACAAAGGCAGTTCAGGAGGATGCAGGCCAGGATCTTACCCATGATGGACAGGAGGGAAATCCCCCTGTAGTTCCCAGTCAGATTTGTCCCCCTTCTTGTAGATGGTCATGATGGTTGTGTTCTTGAGATCCCTGGGGATGTCCTCTTTGTCCCAAAGGCAGAGGATAAGCTGGTGGAATCATGATGTGAGCTTGACGCTGCCAGCATGGTAGACCTCTGTGGGTATACCATCTGGCCCACAGGCTTTGTTGGTTTTCATCTGTTGGATGGCCCACTTCAGCTCACCCATGGTTGATGAATCACCAAAGGAATCCACCACGGGGCGTTGTAGGATGGCTTGGAGGGTCTCCTCTGATATGGTGGACTCCAAGTTAATAAGGAGTTTGAAATGCTCCTTCCAACTCAGATGGATGGCATCATCATCGTTAAGGAGCCAGGAGCCATCCTGTGATTGGAGCAGGTTTTGTCCAATGGAGCGGGGTCCATAGGTTGTCTTGTAGCCCGGAAGAAGTTACATATGTCATGCTGGTCGGCGTATCCCTGGATCATGTGCTTCTCCTCCACCCACCAGTTGTTCTTCATGTCATGGATGCATTGCTGGACCTCAGCCTTCAGCTGGTGGTACACTACCGTCTTTCGCCAAGTTCATGAATGGCTTTGGCAGGCGATAAAGGCTGAATGCTTCCGCTCAAGAAGACTGTGGATCTGAGCATCATTGGTGTTGAACGAGTCCTGGTTCTGTACTGATGTGAACCCAATAGTCTGGGTGCATGCACCTTGGGCAGCAGACTTGAGTTGTTCCCAGTGTGCCTGGATGGAGGTATGTCAGCAGCAGTAGGGAGTTGGTCCAGTGCACTACACAACTAGACCTGGAACTCCTCCCACTGTCCAGGGTCCTTCAGAGCTGTGACATTTGGCCTTTTCCAGGTGGCCTTCTGGGTTTTCTGGTGGCTTAGCACCTGGCAGATGTTCATCACTGAGCGCACAAGTTGGTGGTCTGTCCAGCAATCTTCAGATCTCTTCATGGTCCTCATGACAAGCACGTCCCTCAGATCTCTACTTCGGATGATGTAGTCCAAGAGGTGCCAGTGCTCTGACCTTGAATGCCTCCATGTGGTCTTCAGCCAGTCTTTCTGGCACAAGGTGGTGTTCATCACGATCAGGCCATGTTGGGTGCATTTGGTCAGAAGCAGGATACCGTTAGCATTGGCCTTCCCCACACCATGCTTGCCAATAGTTCTGCTTCAGAGTTCGTGATCACATCCAGCCCAGGCATTGAAGTCACCCAGGAGAATGACCTTGTTGTCCCTGGGGATGGAGGGAAGGCCATTGTCAAGATCAGAGTAGAACCTTTCCTTGACTTCCTCATTGGAATCCAGAGTTGGGACATATGCGTTGATGACAGTGGTGCATCGGTTTTGGCTGAGGTGCAGTTAGAGGGTCATCAGCCTTTCATTGACGCCCAAAGGGAGTTGAGGGAGCACATCAGCAATTTTGTTCCTGATGACAAAACTGTGAATATGGAGGTCATGGTCTGGTTTACCTTTCCAGAAGGTGTACCTTTTGCTGACCACCCTCAGCTGTCCCTTCCCAGTGAACCGGGTTTCACTGAGAACAATGATGACCATGTTGTGTCTCGCTAGCTCCCGGGCCACAATCGCAGCTCATCTTTCTGAGTGATCGCTCTTTAAGTTGTCGATGAGCGCTCTGACATTCCAGGTTCTGAAGTTTAGCTTTTTCTTATTTTGACTGCAGGAATGGTGATCCCACTGGGTGCAGTTTCCCAGCCAGGAGAGATGGGACAGCCTATTTTATGGGCATCTTTTCTAGCCCCTTCCCCTTTGGGGTGAGCAGAGGGTATCCAGAAAGGACTGCCCAGTCGCAGATGCAGTTGCTGAAGGACACCTGTGTCCCGACACAGGTGCCTGATGACCATCGCGCATCTGCTGGCTGTGTGCAGATTCTTGGATGGGGGCCTCCATATATCACAGCTCTGCCCCATTGCCAATCCTTCATCGCCACAGGGCTTTTGGACCTGATGGAAGCCTGCGCGTGGCATGGTTAGCATGCGGACTCCGGTGCGCAGTCAGGCCCACATGGTCTAGGCGGTTGGTGGTCAAGTTCAGTGGCATGGTGAACCATGATGACTGGGGCTACTTCTCTGTTGTAGCCTTCTTCTGCCTTCACAGCCATTGGGGATGCAGCCTTCCTCCACTTGCTCTGCGACTGAGGACTTCTTGGGTCATTCTTTGTCTGAATCCTCCCCTTCAACCTTGCTGCCATGGGTGGCTCTACCAGCAGCATGAGCTGCAGGCAGCATCACTCTCAGGGTCACTGGAACATGCAAGCCTCTCCACCATGAGGTGATGATCCTTGGACCATCCTGAATTACACAGTTATTCTGTTTGCTTCCATTTTAATGCCTTTTGATGTCACTGCTGTGCCGTTATTTCTTTGACTAGGGAGGAGTATAACAGCATTCCTCACACATACAGGGATGAAATCAGGAATGCCAAAGTGCAGTTAGAGTTGCAGCTAGCAAGGGATGTGCAGGGTAACAAGAAGGGTTTCTACAAGTATGTCAGTAGCAAGAGGAGGATCAGGGAAAGTGTGGGTCCCTTACTGAATGGGAGGCAACCCAGCACCAGATGATGCAGAAAGAGCTGAAGTGCTCAATGCCTTTTTCACCTCAGTCTTCACAGGCAAGGTCAGCTACCAGGCTACTGCATTTGGCAGCAGTTTGGGGCAGGGGCCAACAGTGGCAAAAGAGCAGGTTAGGGACTATTTAGAAAAACTGGACTTGTAGAAGTCCATGGGGCTGGATGGGATGCACTCACCTGAGGTACTGAGGGAATTGGCTGATGTGATTTCAGAGCCATTGGCCATCATCTTTGAAAACTCATGGCAATTAGGAGAGGTCCTGGATGATAGGAAGAGGGCAAACAGTGCACATATTTACAAAAGGGAATAACGAGGATCCAGGGAACTACAGACCAGTCAGCCTCTCTTCAGTCCCTGGAAAAATCATAGAGGAGATCCTCAAGAAATACATTTCTAAGCACTTGGAAGAGAAGGTGGTGATTAGGAACAGTCAGCATGAGTTCATCAGAGGCAAGTCATGCCTGACCAACCTGATTGCCTTCTAGGATGAGATGATTGGCTCTGTGGATGTTGGGATAACAGTGGATGTGGTATACCTTGATTTTAGCAAGGCTTTTGATACAGTCTCCCACAACTTTCTTGCAGGCAAGATAAGGAAGTATGGGCTAGATAAATGGACTGTAAGGTGCATAGAAAACTGGCTGGACCATCAAGCTCAGAGAGTAGTAATCAATGGCTCAATGTCTAGGTGGCAACTGGTCCCCTGGTTTTGTTCAATGTCTTTATTAACAACCTGGAAGATGGCATAGAGCAGTGGTTCCCAACCTTTTTTAAATTTTTATTTATTTATTTATTTTTAACTGCAGCCCAGAGGGAGCGAGACACAGCATGCAAAGCTAGCTGCCTCCCTCCAAGGGCTCCTCCGCCACCTAGCTTTAACCCCAGAAGCTCATCTGTGACCCCAGAAGCTGCCCAGGGAGACAGATGGGGGTTTGAGCAGGGGGCTCATGCCATGACCCAGCAGCCAACCTGCTGTGGCCTGGTGGTTGGGAACCTCTGCCAGAGTGTGCCCTCAGCAAGTTTCCAGGTGACACCAAGCTGGGCTGGGAGACGAGTAGTAGATACACTGGAGGACAGGGCTAGGATTTAGAGTGACCTAGGCAAATTAGAGGATTGGGCCAAAAGGAATCTCACAAGGTTCAACAAGGACAAGTGCAAAAGTCCTGCACTTAGGACGGATCAGTCCCATGCACCCGTACAGGCTGGTGACTGACTGGCTGGGCAGGAGCTCTGCAGAGAAGGGGAAGAGGGTTACAGTAGACAGTAGGTGGACTATAAGCCAGTAGTGTGCCTATGTTGCCAAGAAAGTTAACAGCATCCTGGGCTGCAGTGTTAGGTGTGTTGCCAGCAGGTCAAGGGAAGTGATTATTTCCCTCTACTCAGTGTTGGTGAGACCACATCTGGAGTACTGTGTTCAGTTTGGACCCCCCACTATGCAAAGGATGTGGACAAATTGGAGAGAGAGTCCAGCAGAGGGCAACAAAAATGGTTAGGGGGCTGAGGGACATGACTTATGAGGAAAGACTGAGGGAACTGGGCTTATTTAGTCTAGAGAAGACTAAAGGGGGATTGAATCGCAGCCTTCAACTCGCTGCAGGGTAGTTGCAAAGAGGATAGAGCTGGACTGTGCTCAGTGGTGGCTGATGACAGAAGGAGCAATGGGCTCAAGTTGCAGCAAGGGAAGTTGAGGTTAGATATTAGGAATAATTCTCTCACTAGGAGGGAAGTAAAGCACTGGAACAGGTTACCCAGAGAGGTTGTGGAATCTCCATCCTTGGCAGTTTTTAACTCGGCTAGACAATGCGGTGGCTGCTTTGAGCAGGGGGTTGGACCTCTTGAGGGCCCTTCCAACCCCAATTTTCAATGAATGAGTTTTCCATCCATGGATCAGATTTTTGCCCTCTGCTCTGACTCCATTGTGCTTTCTATCAATAGTGCAGTTGTGTGATATCTTGCAAAAGTGTTTCTCAAAGCATGCGACACATGGTGCCCAAGGGGAGCAAAGGGCTAGCTCAGTGGATGTGCTTAGAATTTTTCTCTACCTCTCTTTCTTGTTAGCCTCAAAAAACAACCCTCGGCTTTGAAACACAAAGCAAGCCTAAATAATACAAACACAGCCATCTGAGTTTGTAGAAAGCCTGTAACTCTCTCTGCAAGGTGCACACTTCCTCATTCATCTCAGGGGCTGTCAATTCAGGTACCAAATAGTTGACACACAATCCATCCCACTGCTTGCCAAACATCTGTGAAATAGTATTATGTCATAAAGAACTGCTCCATTGTGTTCAAAAGTGCACATGTGAATGTGTGTACTTGCACACATGTGCGCTCACCTGTCTGTGTGTAAGACCAGATGACTAGCTGCTTGGGGAGACTGCTCACAGAGGCAGTATATGGTAGGCTGTGTAGGCTTTTAATATGACAGATAGTTATTAGAATTGGTTTGATTTTCCTAAAGGGAAATTAAAAAAAAAAAAAAAAAGCAGGGGCATGGTCATAAAGGGATAGTGGTAGGAAGCACGTGGTTTAGTGGTTAGTGCTTCATTATCTGTTATGTACACCAAGATGAATACTAATACCAGCCCCACAGGTATGCTTTTGAGACTGAATTGATCATAAGACACCTTGGGACCTTCCCAGGAAGGAAAGAGGATTTTAATTGTGTTATTCTCTCATCTCCCTGAATTAAAGTGGTAACAGCTTATTACTACAAATTCTTCTGTGCCTTCTAAAAGGAGAGAAAGGCAGAGTTCCCTGGTAGCATTCATGCCTCTCTCTCAAAAACTGTTCTGTTGTTTGAGCAACCTTTCTTTCCTTTGAAATCCATTTAGACCTAGCCATCAATATCCACTCAGAACTTCAAGTTCTGGGCCCATCAGGGAACCCCACCCAGGAAACTGGGATGAAAAAAAGTTAGCTTCACAGGAAGCAATAAGATGCTAGCTGTGTGGGGTAGGTAGTCAAGTTAATTATTCTTCAAAAGTTTGGTTGTTTTGGGGTAAGTTTAGAATGGGTTAGGAATCCATGCAAGAAGAGGAGCTCTATTTATCTGCCTTCTAATAGGCAACAGTCAAGAGCAGAAGAGAGCAGGATAGACTGGGAGCCGATGTGCCAGGAAATCCATTCGGACTGGTCCAAAAACTCTGCTTTGCCATGGAAGTCACGGTCTGCCCATGGCTGAAACCCAGACTGTCGTCTTTGGAATAAAAACCCAGTAGGGCCAATGGTACTGTAAGGATATTCATGATAAAACAAACATCCCCCACCCCCTTAAACAGAACTGGTTACAGGTATGTAGGGTGAATATAACAGCTTCTTTATTATTACTATCGTCTGAGTTTCTATGTTTTCTCTTGTTTGTCCAGCAAGGGTTAGGGGTTGGAGGTACCAGGACTTTGAAGAGAGGAATTCTCTTGTATGCTGTTTGTTTTATGTATTGACACTCAATTTTTTATTGAAAAAAGGTTCAATAGACAATAGCAGGCTTAACAGGCCAGAACACAAGAAAAAGCAGCATTCATTACAAAGAAACAAAGTCCTATTATTGAGCTGAGACAAGGTGGGGTATTTATTTGCAGCTTAATTGGAGAGCCCAGTCGTTATACAAGTATATGAAGGCAAAAAGCACTTACTACATGGGAGACAGCTATGTGATACAGTCAGTAACTCTGTTAGGCAAGCTAGATCTAGTTGTACATGTTTCTGTTTTTCCAATGGAATCGAGTCTTTCCAGCAGGATACACTAAGTACTCCACACTCAGTGCAGAGAACAGCTCTTCCACAGTGTCTGGGGAAAACACAGCTCTCTCACCATGGCAATTCACTTAGAGTTTCAAGTCCCTACTAGAAAGCCGATAAAAGAAAAGATTAGGTGCTGAAAGCCTCCAGGGCAAGAAAGCAGACTTGCTTTCCCCTAAAGCTGAATATCGGCAAATATCATTTTGCAATACCTTCAACTTGAGAACAGAAGTTTAAGAGGTGGTAGCAACGGCAGCAGCGGAGGGGGCAGCGGCAACTGATCCCCCTAAAGGTAAGTGGGGTAGAGGCGCAGCTGAGGTGGATCTGGAGGGGAAGCCCCCCAGATCCCATTTAGCTCAGTGAACAGGGAGCCACGCTCCTGGACCGTGCGCGGGCAGTGCGCATAAGAGAGTGTGTGAACAGGCATGCTCTGTACAGGCATACCGGCATTCGTGCAAGGCGGGTGCGCAGCAGTCCACAAGGGACCTCCAACAGGCAAGGGAGGCTCCATGGACATGGTACAGATGTGGAGCGCAGCTCCGTGGACATGGTACAGATGTGGAGCGCAGCTGCTAGGGGCCCCGCCCTGGTGGCCCCACCTGCCCTGGGCTCCTCTGGGGCCTCCGCCAAGACAGAGCTCACGGTGGGGTCAGCGGCACCCTGCCCTCCTGTCTGTGGGGGTTGCCTGGAAGGGACCCAGCAACTCGTGGTAGGGCAGGGGTTGGGTGGTTCCCTTGCCTGTCCCTCCTGTGTCCAGCTTAAGGCCCTGGAGGAGGAGGTGAGGGAGCTCCAGGCTGGGGTGAGCAGGTTGGGGGAGGGGGCGGGGGGAAGAAGAAAGGGGGGCAAAAAAGATCAGGGCTGCAGAGGATGAGATTGACACCTATTTCCATTCACTGCAGGATCAGGTGTCCAGTGTATAGACCCCCCAGGAGAGGCACACAACAGGTGTGGCAGAAGGTACCCACCAGAACCAGGGCTGCTGAGACTAGTGTGATGGAGGCTCCCCAGGTACAACTTGGGAACAGATACGAGGCCCTGGCAGCCCTGGAGGAGAAGGACGAAGGGGTTACCTCCAGCAGGGAAGGTGCCGCTCCACACACACGATACAGATGGCGCAGAGAGGGAACACAAGGAGGAAGAAGTGCCAGGTCCTTGTCATCGGGGATTCCATCCCAAGAGGAATGGAGGGTCCCATCTGCTGACCCAACCCCATGGCACGCAAAGTCTGCTATATACCTGGGGCTCAGATCCAAGACATCACAGAGAGGATCCCAGCCTTCATTTGACCCTCAGACCAGGACCCCATGGTTCTTATCCACGTGGGAACAAATGACATGGCCAGGGACAACCCAGACCACATCATGAAGGACTTCAAGGCCTTGGGGGTCAAGCTTAAGGAGAGAGGAGTGCAGGTTGTATTCTCCCAGTAATTAGACACAGACAGTAACACGAGGCCTGCATCAGCGAGGTTAACTGGCAGCTATGGAGCTGGTGCGGCCAGGCAGGCCTTGGGCTCCTGGACAATTGACTCACACTTTCACACAGGGGACATGCTTGGGAAGGATGGGCTACATCTCTCCCCTAAAGGCAAGTGGGTTTTTTCTTCCAGGTTGGCTGATCTCATATGGTGTGCTTTGAACTAGCTTTACCGGGGGATGGGGCCACAGGAGGACACCTCCCAACCAAGAAAGGTAATGAATACAAGGAGTACCCCAGTAAGTGATAGGGGTCCTGATAGTCTTAAGAAATCAGGTGGGGGGGGGGGGGTGGCCCATGAACCAATATAAGGCCTTAAATGGCTCTACACCAATGCTCATTGCATGGGAAATAAGCAGGAGGAACTCGCCCTTCAGATAGCCAATACAACCCAGACATCGTAGGGCTCACAGAAGCCTGGTGGGATTCATCCCATGACTGGGTAGTAAACTTTAGGGGCTACAGACTATACAGGCGGGATAAAATGGGGAAGAAAGGCAGGGGTGTGGTGCTCTACATCAAAGAGCAATACACATCCTCAACTAACAGGATGGGGTCAGAGGAGGGGCAGGCTGAAGTTCTCTGGGTCAGAATACAGGGGGGTCATGGGGAAAGGGACTTAGCAGTAGAGGTCTACTACAGACCACCCAACCAAGGGGAAGAGCTGGACTGTGAATTCTTAGGCCAGATTGTGGAGGCAGTTAAGGAAAGGGATGTAGTCAT
The DNA here is from genome assembly GCF_001723895.1 of Crocodylus porosus. Classification (NCBI taxonomy): domain Eukaryota; kingdom Metazoa; phylum Chordata; order Crocodylia; family Crocodylidae; genus Crocodylus; species Crocodylus porosus. The sequence continues at coordinate 45,357,310 of NW_017728910.1, read as the reverse complement.
CATGGGTGATCCAAGTTACCTGGACATCTGCTGGGAGGAGCAGTCAGCCAGGTTGGACTGCTCACAAAAGTTCCTTGCTGAGATATAGGACCTCCACTTAACCCAGGAGGTGCAGTCCCACCAGGGGGAATGCCCTGCTGGACCTGGTCCTGGCTGCAGGCGATGACCTGGTGAGGGGACTCCAGGTTCTTGACCACCTGGGTGACCGTGATCATTCACCATCCAGTGCAGCATGTGAAGGGCCTGCAGTAAGGCAGCAGCCCTTGACTTCAAGAGGACCAAATTCAATGAGTTGAGGAGATTGGTAGGAGAGGCACTGGGGTCCTGGAGAGTTGGAGAACTGGGTGTCCAAGATGAGTGGTTGTTCCTTAACAAGACAATCCTTCATGCCCAAGGGGTGACAGTCCCAACAAGAACCAAAAGGCGGCAAGAGTGCTCAAAGGTTCTCCCCCACCCCCACTCACCAAAGGCATTCAGGAATAATGCCTGAAAGCCAAGAAAAGAAGGGTACACCTGGTGGAAGGGGGTGGGCTATCACCAAAGAGGAGTATACCTCCACCGATCGGGCTTGCAGGGGGGCTGTTAGGAAAGCTAAGGCAGATATAGAACTAGGGCTAGCATCAAGGACAATAAAAAGTCCTTTTTTAAATTCATAGGGAGTATGAAGAAAGCACCAGGTAACATGGGGCCCCTGCAGGATACGCTAGACAATCTGGTGGTTGCACCAGAGGAAAAAAGGCAGACCTTTTTAACAATTTCTTTGCCTCCAATTTTTTGTGCAGGGACCAGGACTCCCCCACTGAGATTCAGGATGGACTCAGGAGAGATTCTGACAGGCCTAGGGTCAGTGAGGACAGAGTTAGGGAACTTCTGGAGGGGCTGGATGTGTTCAAATCAGCAGGTCTAGATGCTCTCCACCCCAGGGTGCTGAGGGAGTTGGCAGGGGTTAGAGGGGCCCCTGGCATGGCTTTATGAGCACTCGTGGTGCTCTGGCCAGGTGCCAGATGATTGGAAGAGGGCCAATGTCCCCATTTTCAAAAAAGGGAGGACTTGAGCAACTATAGGCCCCTTAGTCTTACTTCAATTCTGGCAAAGCTCTTTGAGAAGATTATCCAGGAGCACATCTAGGAAGGACCAGCAGGGGGCACGATGCTCAGAGGCAACCAGCATGGGTTCATTAGGGACAGGTCCCATCAGACCAACTCAACTGCCTTCTACAATCAGGTCACAAAATCATTGGACACAGGTGTCATGGTGGATAGAGTCTTTCTGGACTTCAGGAAGTCCTTTGACACCATTTCCCACCCCATTCTCATTAAAAAGCTAGGCGACTGTGGCATTGATGCCTACAGTCAGATGGGTCGCAAATTGGCTGAGGGACCACACCCAGAGTGGTGGTGGACGGGTCATTTTCAACCTGGAGGGATGTGGGCAGTCCCCCAGGGCTCGGTCCTTTGGCCGGCACCGTTTAATCTCTTTATTAGCAACTTGGGGGGGAGGAGGGGGGTGAAAAGTACCCTGTTCACATTCACTGATGACACCAAGATTTGGGGTGAGATGGGCACGCTAGAAGGGAGGGACAGGATACAGCTGGACCTGGACAAGTTACAGGGGTGGGCAAATGAAAATAGGATGGGATTCAATACAGATGAGTGCAAGGTACTACACTTCGGCAATAAGAACCAGCAGCATACCCATAGGCTGGGGAACTCCCTTCCCAAAAACAGTGGCAGAAAGATATCTTGGAGTTATTATCAATTCCAAGATGAACATGGGCCACTAACGTGAGGACTCAGCCAGTAAGGCCAACAGCACCTTATTGTGCATCCACAGATACATCACAAGCAGGGCCAAGGAGGTGATCCTCCCCCTCTACAACACTGGTCAGGCCACAGTTGGAGTACTGCATCCAGTTCTGGGTGCTGCACTCTAGGAGAGATGTGGCCAACAGAGAGGGTCCAGCAGGGCCACTCCTATGATCTGGGGACAGCAGGGCAGACCTTAAGAAGAGAGGCTTCAGGATCTGAACCTGTTCAGCCTTCACAAGAGAAGACCGAGGGGACTTGGTGGCTATCTACAAACTTACCAGGGGGGTACCAGTGGGGAATGGGAGAGACTCTGTTCACCCATGCACCTCCCGGAGTAACAAGGCATAACAGCCATAAGTTGTTTGAGAGTAGGTTCAGGCTGGACATTAGAAGGCACTATTTCACAGTCAGGGCAGCTAGGATCTGGAACCAACTTCCAAGGGAAGTGGTACTGGCTCCTACCCTGGGGGTCTTTAAGAGGATGCTTGATAAATTACCTAGCTGGGGTCATATGAGCCCAGTATTCATTCCTGCCCAGGGCAGGGGGTTGGACTTGACGATCTACTTAGGTCCCTTCCGACCCTACATCTATGAATAAGCCCAAGATCCCTTAGTAAGGGATCCCTTTGGACTTTGTCAGTTATTAGACCTGCCTTGCAAGCTTTCTGGAGAGTCCACTGATGTCTGGTGAGGATCTTGGAGCTTTCCAAGTGTCTTAGAGGAAAAAAAAAAAAGACAAGGTAGATGTTCTCTTGCCCTGTTACTCAGTCCCCCCCTATAACCCACAGTGTTGCTTTCAACTTCTTGTGCCCATGCCCTCCCAATCAAGTCACCCCACTGTACCTGGCAGCTAATTTTCACATTTGGTTTCATACCTGTTGGTTTTCATAAGTTAGATTTAATTTTATCAGGATGGCCTTTGGCAGATGATGTCTCCAAAGACGTATAATATTTACCCAATACATCATAACCATAATAGGACTCATTGCAAAGACCTGCTTCTTGCTTTAAAATAATGTATTATATCGTATTATTTTAAAGCAACAAGCTGGTCTTTGCAATGGGTCCTATTATGGTATATATTTATAAACTAAAACCTAATAAAACAAGTGTCCATGTTCATGCCCTCTCTGTGCCCAGTTTATAGAGGATATGGTATATGGCAGGGGTGTCAAATTCACCTAGCCCCTTAGGTTACATCCAGAGGAGTTCCCTTGCAGGCTGGATCTGGATTTGGCAGCAGTGGCTAGTGAGGATTAATGCAGCTAATGCATTAACAGTCC
>NW_017728910.1:45273864-45354114 GCF_001723895.1 Crocodylus porosus | reverse complement strand
TTTCTAGCCTATCTACATGCCCCATTGGCCATACAGTACAGTGTCACAGGCCGCAAGTTCGACATACTCAGCCTTGGTCATTCATAGTCCTGAGTCTTTTCTAGCCCTAAGAAGGTGCTTCTGGCTCATTACTGCTCCCCCTACATTGCAGTCCTTCTCAGTCAAGCTCTGACTCTAGTCCCATCATAGTGCAGCTGCTTCCAGCTTTGTAGCCCCTAGGTCTTTTCTTTTACACCCGGTCATCTTTTCCCAGACCCAGAGAGCTACATCAGCTCCATACTGCAGTCTCTTATTCCAGAGTCTCTATCATCTCTCCCTTAGCTCCTTTCCCCGAGAGCTCTTAACTTGTGCAACAAGCTCAGTATCTGCATCAGCTGGCCCACTCCTCCCAGCAAGCCTGTAGTTAGCTTTCTACTAGCTCCTGGCCATAGCTCCTGTAAGCCTGCAGACAGCTACAGCCTGGTGCAAGCCTCTACCAAACAGCCTGCTACACTTCCCCCCCCAGCATGCTGTACACCCCATCCTCAGCAAACATGAGCTGCAGCACAACAGAAGTAATAAGCAAATTGCTTCCACAAAGTATTTCCCCACTATCAAGCAATACCCTATCATAAGCCATAATTCCCAGGGCTAGGCTTATTCTTACCTTTGTGTATTCTTGGACACAGCTTCTCACAGTCAGCTTCCCTAGAGGAAGCTCCTCTCTTTGCAACCTACCTGCAAGGTCTGACTGCTTGTTCTAGGTCAGGGCCTGGGCTTATATGCCTCAAAGCCCCACCTCTCTCTGTCATGTGACTCCCTCCAGCCACACACAGGGGTTTTTACCCTCTTAATTAAGGGCCAGCCTGCACTCCTGGCCTCATACAGTAGGCTTAGTATGCTGCCTTCTCAAAGTAGCAGGAGCTCCCTGGTACACTCCCCTCTCCTCCCCTTCCATTATGCCAGAGTAACAGGGTTTGGGTTCCCTGTTACAGGCATCTTAAAATCATAGCATCATAGAAAATGAAGGCTGGAAGGGACCTCAGGAGGTCACATCTAGTCCTACCCTGTTCAAAGCAGGACCAGCCCCAACTGGATCATCCCATCGTAATGCATGAATGCGCCCATTGTTTCTTCTTCTGTATTTGCTGTTGCTGTTCGCTGTTCATACCCAAATGATCAGCCCCTGTTGTAAGATCATGTTAGAACATGGCATTTCCCTGCCTGCCGCTAGCAAGACCTTGCAGGTGGAGCCAAGGCAAAGCTGTGTTCTCAGCGAGCTGCCTTCACCATCAAGATGTGGTAGGAATCTTGGCTGACTAAAGAAGAAAGGAGAAAGCTTGCTGCCTGTTTCTCTAGCACTAGCCCAGCGCTGCTGTTCAATGGCACAGCCTTGCAATGAGTGTCTGATATACAAGGGGTCACCACCACGAACCCATAGTGCAGCCCCTTTCCTGATAGGCCCATAGCCCATCTATTTAAGAACCAGGCAAGGCTCATGCTTTTCTTTTAAACCCACCTGGAATGACATAGTAGTGTGTCCCCCTCCCCTTTTCAAGAAAGCACTCTCTTAGAAGTGGGAGACTTGCTGCCAGCTCCTTTCTCAGTCTGAGGGGTTTCAAACCCACACTTTTTCATCAGCTTCTAAGGGTGCGTGTATGGGAGGACATCCCTCACTTCTCCTAGTACAGAGGTACCAGCATGTAGGCAAGAATGCCAGATTCGTGGGGATTCAATGAATCTCTAGAGGGCAGCCAGTGAGGGCAAGTGAATGGAACATGACCGGATGAATCCAGAGATAAATGGCTCCGCTGCCAATTGGGAAGTGAACAAAATGCAGGAGCAAAACTTGTTCCATCCATGCCACTGCCACATCCCTGGTGAAGGGAACTGGGACTGGTGGACCAAACCAGTAGCAACCTCTCAAATGTTTTCCTGTCTCCCATGCTTTAGGCAGTTGGGAGTTCTCTTTTGTACCTTTCCATCCCAGGCATTTATTGATCTTTCCCCATATTAGTGCTTCCACACTGTGCTCCATCAGTTTTCCCCAAATATTATAGATTATATATCTTAGCATCAGCTACTAATTAACACTGATGCCTGCTAGTTCCTGTAAAGATGTTGTAATTAAAATTCTCTGGGTCTTAGCCCTTTTACTCCCTTAATGATTGGTGTTGATTATCTTTACCATTTTTATCCATGGAGTTGCATGGTACCTTATCAATACACCTACTCTGTACATGCTTGAGGTTTATTATGCCGCTTTAACTACTTGTTTACCACTGTACAGCAGGCCTAGGGAAGGAAGCTTAATAAGTGGTCATTTGCATTTGCCGACTAGGCCTGGATTTAGGTCTCAATCCTAAGGCCTATTAATGTCAAGCCTTTAATACCCAAGCCTTATGCCTTACTCTGTCCCTACATGCAGTATGTCTAACCCGTACAGCAAGAGGTAGCCAGGGAATTTGAGAATCCCCAGGCAAGGTACTGTGGAGTTTAATGCCAAAGCTATGCAGCAGCTGAGGAGGAGGTTTGTGGATCTCACGTATGGATATAGGCAAGTAAATTTTGTCCAGCTCCATGTTAGACAACGGAGTCCTTTTTACCAACTACACCTGTAATCCCATCAAAGCATGAGATCAGGTGAGTTTGACAAGACCTAGTTACTATATAACCATACTGATTGGCATTCATTATCTTCACATTGTTTACCCATGGCATTGCATACCACCTTTTGCATTACCTTGCCCAGAATCAGCATTGGACCAACAGGGCTGTGGTTAGCGGTCCTGTTTGCCTTTCCTAACTGTTGCACAACGTCACGGCTTTCGGCATTCTGGAATTTCCCTGCGATTCTGAACTGAATAAAAAATTGACGTCATTAATGTAAGAGATCTCCTCAGCCAACTCAGTAAGACTCTTGAATGCAAATTAGCTAAGCCTGCCAATTTAAAAATGTTTATCCTTGGAGTATGTTGTTTTGCATCCTCTTATGACAGGAGTAGGGCAGCCTGCTTCTTTTTAAATGAAGAACAGAAATATTTATTGAGCACTTCTGCCTTTCTGCAACATTAACTCCTTTACCATTTCTAGCAAATGGGCTTATGCTAGTTAGTACTTCTTTTGTTCCTCATAAACCTAAGCTTTTCCTTTTGCCCCGCCAGCCCCTGATGTCTTTAGCTTTCCTTATAATTTTTTCTCTCTCTCATAACTTCTCCCGTATATCACTTTCTATCAAATGGTCCTTTTTTTCCGCATTTGTGCCTTTAGTATTTTTTCCACATCATCTCAGCAATGGGCAGAACCATTTCCCATGTGCTAGGCTTCTTCGAGACATAAACTGAGGTGTAAAGATAGGAATTTTTTTTATTCGTAATAGTAATTACACATAAAGGAATAGTGGTAGGAATTCAGAGATACTGTGGCTCTTGGAAAGTATCCGAGTTTCCCCTATACATTAATTTGCTTTTGGAACACCACAAAGCAGCATGAAGCTCAGTTCTAACTTGGGAAGGTTTTCTAGGCCTGAGATAAGGGCTTTCTCTGGCTGTGGACCTCATAAAGTGTTAAGTATGAAGCTCTTTGGGGTTTGGAAGGATGTGGCTCAGACCAGGCTCAGACCAAATAAAAAAAAGCAAGGGCAGATTTTTGGTTCCCAGGAGATCCATATCTTCAAGCAAAGCCACAGGAGTGAGTCTAGGGATAGTCCATAGCAGTGGGCTTGCAGAAACGTGGCCTTGACTGTTAGCTTTCTCATCTGATCCCTCCACACCCTGGCTTCCCCGTCCCAGCTAAACCTTCTCTCAGGATCCTCCACAACGAGGGGCCTTTTGTATAACTAGTGTCGAGTTCTGGTGCTGGCAATAGAGCGCAACAGATTTAATTATTTGAGCCCTTCCCCTAATTTGCTGCTTTTACATTTGGGTGGATGGCAGAGGCACGTGAGGAATCCACAATTATAGAAAAACAATTACTTTTGCCCCTGACTTCCAGGGGCAAGGCGTAGCACCCAAACAAAGTCATTTGCAAGCCCATGGCATTCAATAGCTACATTTTAGGACTGTTTTACAGCTCCTTGGTTCCCAAATCCAGCAGTTTTGGAGCATGCTAGCAGAGTTGCTGTCTCATTGCAATTGTGGGGATGTTCTCAGCTTTCAATAAAACCTTCTCCTCTCAAAAGGAAAAGAAATGAGAAATGAGGCACACCCAAGATATACCTGCAGGCCCTCAGGTGACAAAGCAATTAGGTGCCAGTCCTAAATCTGCTGCCAACTCACTCTGTGCATTTAAGGAAGCTACCAGTCAGCACCACGCTCCCCACAATCAAAGAGGCTCCGAGGTGAGAAGTATCAACCAGTATTAATATTTCATAAGGCAACCAAGTCCTCTAAAGCTCACCCTGCTCTCAGGAGAGGCCTGTTCAAAGGAGACTGTGTCTGCACCGTCAGGGAATATATCCTGGTAGCTTTATCCTGTTGTACCTTTGATCTGCTGCTGTTGAAGCAGATTAAGACACACCATGGCTCCGTAACTAGCAAGTAAGCCTTGGGCTTCAAGAAACTTAGCAGAAACTGGGTAAGAAAACAGGAAAGCAATTAAATCTAACCTTTTGCATTTGTTCCCTAGCCTACAGGGTCAGATGACAAGAAGCCTTGCGATTGCTCCCCCATTCCTTGGCACTGGTCCTGCTTAATGTTTTCTGAAAGCCAAGCATTGCAGGCACATTTGAAAGAAGAAGGCTGCTATAAGGCCTGAAAGATCCAGAATTAACCGGGTGCTAAGAAGCTCTTGGTAGACTGGCCCAGCTGAAAGATCTGCCTGAGGCAGCGCAGACCCTACTGCAGGGATGGGAGTGGGAGAAGAATGAAAGGCCATGCCCCTGGCTACCGAGTCAGCCCCTGGGGCCACAGTCATTCATGGCAGTGAGTGCCCTGGTGGCTTCTAGGATGCTGTGAAGGGGAGCATCTCACCTTCCCCATCTTGGGTCTCACACCAAGGTCACTTGAGGCTGATCACAGAATCCAGTCCTAAATCCACCTCTCATAGTGAAGTCCCTTGTTATACCCTACCAGCCCTCCAGCCTCGCCACCCAGAGTTGGCCTCCTCATCTCTTTCAGCCCACTGCTTTGAGAGGTGCTTCGCTCGAGATAGCTTGGAAGGGAGCTCCGTTGGCACTAAGCTGGTGCTCTGAGCTTACCAGCTACTCAGGGGTGGGCGAGTCCAGCTTCATCCATTCACTCCCACCCACCTGCTGTATCAAATGGATAATAAAACACCCAACTGAGACCAGGATAGAAGAGGCAGCAGCTACTGCAGTAATTACGAAACACCTTCAAAGGAGAAATTCTTCCTCAGCAGCAAGTAAGTGGAGCCCGTTGCAACAACGGCAGTCCCATATTTCAGACTGCCGAAGAGAAGTGCCCTGTCCGGACAGCCGAATCATGGACTGCATGGGCATTCGGGGGCCTCTGACAATTGCCCTCGCCGTTCTGAAAAAACCAATCTGCTGCCTGCTGCCCAGGGTAAGATAGGAGCTGAACTTGAACAAACGGCAGCATCCATTGCCATGGAAACCAAGCTCAACAATAGCAGGAGATGCGTTTCACTTAAAACAGCAGCAACACCCCTGTGGAAGCCTTGGATCCCAGAGAGATTTCTTTTTATTTCTGCAGATGCGAAGGCCATGAAGCAAAGCAAAACAGAACGGCTGAAGAGGAGAGGCAGGAAGCATGGTCACCGGGGCACCACAGCATCTCCAGCACCAGAGTCTGCCCAGTTTGAACCACCATGTTCCTTTTCCCACCAGACCTGCAGCACTCATGGGAGGGAGGTGCTCAGCAAGGGCATCTCGCCTGGCTGAGATCTGTAGCATTATCCTCTACAGCAGCATGTTACACAGAACACCCTGCAAACCAGCCATGGGTGTGAGATGAGATGGGTTCTTCCCACCCAGGCTCAGCTCATGCTCCTCCTTGCCGCACTGCATTCATTTTGGCTTTGTTGACATGTCTGGTCCATGTTTGGATCCACACAGAGGTAGCTCCAACCCCAGCAAGCCTGAGAGGGGATTTAATAGCAGCCTTCATTCAACTCACTGAAGGGTGGTTCCAAAGAGCATGGAGCTGGACCTCTCTCAGTGGTGGCAGAAGACAGAACAAGGAGCAATGGGCTCAAGGTGCAGCAAGGGAAGTTGAGGTTAGATATTAGGAAGAACTCTCTCAATAACGCTGGAACAGGTTACCCATGAAAGTTGTGGAGTCTCCATCCTTAGAGGTTTTTAAGACCTGGGTAGACCGTGCCTTGGCTTGAACAAGCTAGTTGGGGCTTGTCCTCCTCCGAGCAGGGGGTTGGACTAGATGACCTCCAGAGGTCCCTTCCAACCCTCACTTTTTAAGCTTCTCTGATTTGTGCTATATTTCCATGCTAAAGGCTGCCTAGAGATGACCACAAGAAGAGAACTAGTGATGTGCAACTGTCAGTGCAGGCCCAAGCTGCTGGGAGATGCCCGCACATGTTGCTACAGTCTGTAGCCTTCCAGAAAGCTTTCAGCTAGACACACAGGCATTCACGCTCCCAGCCACAGGGAGTTCCTCTCGTCAAATGTAGCTAGCCCAGATCCTTGCTCTGGGGGGAGTTGTGACACTGCATGGAGGGCAGGGAGGTGCCAAAGAGAACTTGGAGATGCCAAACTAGGTATCCTGCTCTGGGGCTAAGGAAAGATGAACAAAGGTGAGAAGCAAGTTCTTTTGTTAGCTCTGGCAAACTCAAGCACATCAATACAAACCTTGGACCCAGTTGGATGTTATTAGACACCTTGAGGGACTGAAGGGCTAACTCATAACGTGCTGCACACAGGATTTCAATCCATTCTGACACGTTGAGGAACTTGCCTTTGCCCTTGAGCCCTAGCTCTCAAGTCCATGGGCTGCGTAAGGCAGAGCTGCTAGTAAAGGGAATGACTAATGGCCTACGAGGCATCCAAAAATGGTAACCTCCTCTCCTTTGCCTGTGGCCTGGGCTTTGACGACAGACAAAAAACACCAGGTCTCATGTAGACTCAAAGTCAGTGATCACTTAAGAGAAGAGGTTGGGATGAGGGCCTAGTGCTCATCTGCATAGGGAAGGTCAGCCGAGTGCTTGCTCATCCTCAGCAAAAGCAGATGAGAACTTTAGCGGATGTTTGTACGGATACCACTACTTTATGTAAAGCTTGTTTAAGCCCCCATAGCTCCTACACAGCGCATACATGGACCATCAAGTGCTGCCCTCCAGAGCAGTCTGCCTTCAAGGCATTCAAATCACATCTAGTCCAGCCTCTTGAAAAATGTATGCATCAACTCTGACACACAACCACAAGCGTCACACCCTAACCTGCCACAGGTAAAGCAAGGGGACAGTAGCAGTTAGTGTCCCGTTGCTTCATGGATTGTTAAAATATACTTGGGAGGTTCAAGGATTTCCATGTTTGGAGGAAAAAAAAGGGGTGAGGGGAATGACAGGGAAGGTGAAGGTGGCTCTTATCAGGCCCTGGAGCACTGGATACTACTGGGAAGGTGGATTTAGCAGTCCTGCTGAGCCTTGAAACTTTGATTTTCAAAATCATCTTGGGCTTGCTGGTAAGGGGGGAAAAAACAACAAAACAAACCCAAAACAGTGCAGTGAAGTACCACCTCCCTCTGAACTTAATCTGAAGGCCCTTGGCATTTACCCTGTGGGCTAAAAGGCTGATGAGTGGGGGGGATCCTCACCTCTGCACAGGTCACTTGGCTACACTCTCCATCAGCCACAATTCAGGATTTCTGCCTCTCTGCAAGAGCTTTTGGAAAATGAAGACCACCATGAGCACAGTGAGCTATGACATGCTCTATGGCTACAAATGAACTGTGGCCAACATCTCTCAGAACAGAGGGCCTTTAAATCACAGAATGCCAGCATCTGTAATAACCTGTTCCCACCTGAGCCGGTTTGCACAGGGCTAATTCCTGCCTCAGGTAGGGGGTTGGATTAGATGACCTCTGGAAGTCCCTTCCAGCCTGACCTCTCTATGACTAACCCACAACTTCGAAGCACTTCCCACACATACTCCCAATATAACCCACTGGCCTCATACCCTGACTCATCTCACCTGTTGTTGCTACTTGGGGCAGTAAGTTGTAATTTCCCACTGTCGGAGGTTTAGCTCTTCCCCTGGGGTTGCAGCATGAGATGCAACCTGCAGATTTCACCTGAAACAAGTGTAAAAGTATGTTGCAACAGGGTTGTAGCCAGGTCAGGAACCTTTTCAAAGACAGCAAAATAGCCTGGCTGCTTTTGAGCTGCGACCAGGAGTGGGGCCTGCTCTGCAGTGAAGCCAAGGAACTAAAAATCAAGAACAGTTACAGGACAGGAGTGTGGCTTCATACCCACTTCTGCACACTTGTCAGCTCTTCTCCTTTCAACCCAACAGGAACTGATGTACGAGGGCTGTGTGTGCAATTGGGAGGGATGGCAAAGGGCTTGTGTGTGTTTGGTGCAGGTGGTTTGTAAGGTGTCAGTTCATTCTCTCTCTCCAATCAAGATGCAGAGATCACCTTGCATTTTTCCCCAAAAGAAGGAAGCTAATTGCTAATCCTGAAGGAGGCGCTCGAGGATATGTGGTACCTGGATCAAGGTCAGACCTTTCTGCACCTGTTGATCAATAAGCTTTCAGTAGTAGGATGGCATGAATGGAACCCCAACGGCTGTCCTAATTCAGAGACAACCCTCCTCACTTCCAGCTGGTGGCATCTCTCCCAGGCATCTCAGTGCATTACAATATCCAAAGGAGAAAGAACTTGCCACAAAGCTATGCTAGCTAATGCAGCAAAGCACCCATAATGCACTCCAGCAAAAAGGATTTTAACCCTTTCTTGATTTAAAAGTATGCAACAAAGCAAAGCAGTTCAGTCCCTTCAGGTGTACATTCACACCTGGCCATTTGCTTTCAGGGCAGATCTGCCTCCATTGCCACAAGACCACATCATGCAAACACAGAAATGGAAAAGCACTGTGGGAATTAGCAGGTAAACCACCCCGGGTACTTGGGAGTTTCCACATGAGGTAGTTCTGCTTTCCTTGCTTCTGACCACCACGTATGTGGTTGCACCCTCCTTAACTGAAGGCTTTTCATAGGCTTTATCCACAAGCGCTGCTAAAATACTTTCCCCCATGATAGAGGCATGTTTGGACAGATGATGTCAAGCTCAAACAGGGCAAGGAAGAGGGTAGAAAGAGACCCTGCCCCCACCAGATTCTTTTTTGCCTGAAGCCACGGTATACCTGTCTGAAACAAGAGGCATCTTGAGGCGCAAGCAAACGGAAAGCAAAAACCCTTTATTGTACACAGTACAGAATGTAACGCAGCATTGCAGGAGACACACAGCCCTGCTCAAATAAAGGTTACTTCCAACCAATCCTCAGATTAACCCTTTCTGCACTGTAGACTTTCCACACCAAAAAAAAAAAAAAGGAAATAAAAAGAAAGCTAAAATCCATCTGCTAGATGCAGGAGTCCGGTGGGAAGTGCAACAGTGACACTGCCACCATCTTTCATGACTGTACAAGCCCATTTTATACATCATGGGGAGAGTAACTTAGTCTACAAAGAGTTAATCTTCATATGCTCAAAAAAATAAAAATAAAAAGAATAAATCAGCCAAAACCCAAACAAGGTTAACTAAGAAGTGGAGGGGAGGGATCCTATACAGCATTTACAACAAAAACTTGTAGCCAGTTGGGAAAAAAATGCATATATGTTTAGTATATATGAGTGGTACAGGCATGTGGGGAAGCTGGAATTGAAAGGGCATAATTTTTTGTTTTTATGTGGATGAAAGCAAGGTTAGTTTATGGCGAGACACTCCTCAACTCCCTCCCCCTGGCATCTTTACAGCTTAACTCTGTAAAAAAAAAACTCAACCTCCCCACCCCCTCCCCAAACAAACAAAAAAAACCCAACAACCCTCAAGACACTGGATCAGACTGAACATATGAAAAGTGGCACTGAAATTAAAAAGTCTGTTTCGGGATGCCCATGGCTCAAGCGGTCTCCAATCCTTTCAATCCTATGCAAGGTTAAAACATGAACAGAGGGACAGGTTGTTCAGTAGTAAGAGGACAGTCATGCCCAGGGTTATCCACTGCCGTGGCTAGGGGAGTTGGCCAAGAGGATTATCCATGTGTTATATACATATAATTCCCAAAGCGCATCTGTGAATGCAGGGAACTGTACATGCAGAACCCCGGCCGGGGTCCCTGCTGCCACCATGGGATAAGCACACTCCAACTGGACAACATGTGGGTGTAACTTCCACTTGGGAGCCAGGAACAGAAAAGCACAGAGCATTTACCTGCAGATGTACCTGGCTAGGAAGTCCCTCCATGACCCAGTGGTGGCATCTCAAAACATCAAGTGCTACCCCAGGCCAAGAAAGCAGCAGGTCTGCAAAAAAAGTTAGCTTTACCTTCAGATACAAAAAAACCTACAAAAAATTGGTTAGAAACTTTTCCCTAAAACGTGATCTCCATGATCCCCTTCCTGCGAAATTAAAGCAACAGCCTTGAACAGGGAAGAGGAGCAACCAAAACACCTGGGAGGACAGCAAGGGGGAGCAGGAAGCCGTTATTTCAGAGAACCAGAGCAGGAGCTAGAAGAGCTGTCCACAGTGGAGGGAGGGGGGCTGTCTGGGCTTAGAGGAAACAAAAGGCTTCCTCTGGTCACTGGTGTGTCCCGCATTCCAAATCCAAAGTGCTGACCCTACCCAGGTATACCAAGCACCACACTTCAAGGCTAAATCACTCAGACTAGCTTTGTCATCCCCCACCCCCCACTCCTATCACCCCCCTCCCCTCCCCTTCAAAAAAAATCCATTGTCTGTGCAAATCAAAGCCCTTTCCAACATACAAGGCAGCTACAAGTATTGTGATTGATGCAAAGCAGATTGTCATGACAATTCGCTACACAGTCACACTGTCTATCCAAGTTCCACGGGCACCATCATGAACAATGGCCACACAGTCACGTGTCTGTCCGTAAGCAACGTGGCCTGGACCAGAGACTCCATTTTAGCTCCCTCCCCCAAAATCTCTTGGTGGCTGCAGTGAGTGGAGCCTTCAGACACTGGCAGTCCTAATACACCAGTCCTCGGACTACAAGGTTCGTCTTCGGCGGCGACACTCATCGCACGTTTTAGGCTCCTTGGATGATGCTCACAAACACCAGTTTTACGAACAGTGAAAAATTCTTTACAAAACCATTGCCCTTATCTGCCTGACTTTGAATCTCTAGTATTAGCATTCAGCTGCCCGGCCAGCCAGTCAGTAAGCAAACCCCTCTGCGTAGGGGAGGTTGGTGCAATGATCCATCTCCAGGAGGTAAGCAGGGCTATCCTCAAAATGTGTCAGAGGCAAAGTGTCATCCTCGTTGACATGGACATCGGGCTCAGCCTTCAAGAAGGGGCGTTGATTGTCCGGGTAGGCCATAGAAAAGAGGGCATCTGGGTCACAGACAAATTTATACACATACCGCTCTCCAGCCACCTGGAAATGGAGACAAAGGTTTGCATGAGGGGGCAGCTATAGAGGGAGAAATAGCATATGCACCACGTAGCATGAACAGGACCAAGTCTCCTTTGGTAAGAGATACTCCTGGTGCTATGGAAGGAAGGATGCAGAGAACACGATCCAAAGGGATGGAAGGGTCCCCTCACCAGACTGCCCATTGGACAGGCATGAAAGAGGCAGACGGGAAAGATTTGGCAGGGATTTTTTCCAAGAGGAACCTAGGGAATTTGCACGTTTATCTTCCATTTAAATCTGAAGGGGAGGTGGGCCTAAGCCCCTTCATATGCTTTCAAAATCTCAGCTGCCACACATGACTCAGGGAGCGTAGGCGTATGCTACAATGAAGCGTCTCAGTGCTTCCCCTCCAAATCATCACCTCAAACCATCGCTGCCTTAAGAACAAGGCACTTTAACGAGCGCCCACTCCATACCAAATTGAGCACAACGATGGGTTTGTTCACTCGGTCCCCGAATACACAGCTACACTCATGTTTGCAGAGCTCCTTGGTTTAAAGGAAAATGCTTCTCTCCCCATGGAGAAAAGCAGTGCAGTGTTTCCAAGGGCTTTTTGTTGATGCTATTGTTAAAAAAAAAGTGGTCTCTTGAGGATTAATCATCTGGATAAACACACTCTTAAGTTCAGAAGTGTTTCATTGTACAATTTACTAGAGCAGTCTCCATGGATACTTGCAGCTGAGACAAGCAGGAATAAAAAGTTAGGGTTGATCTCCACAATATCATGCCCCTTTCAGATGTCTGCTAGACTAGCAAATAGAAACTACGCAACACCAAGAGGACCGTGCTTATACCAGAGCAGCTTCAGGCCCCACCTTCAGGGTCAAAGCAACCACACTGAATCCTGTACAAAAAGTTGTGCTCCTAACCACACTGAGCTCTGCATCAAACTTGTATGGGCAGTGGGTCTTGATCACCTAGGATCTCCATCTCAACACTGCTGCGCCTACGGCCTGTGTGAGAAGGTAAAATGGAAGCCATGCCTCCTTCTGGCAACAACCCCTCTGGGGATTCAATGCTCCTAAGGCAGCAGCAACTTCCTACTGCCTCCTGGCTGAATCACTCCCCTCTTCCAGGTTTCTCTTCTCATTACCTAGGAGCCAACACTTGCTCCTGCACAGTTTTACTGCCAGTTGCAAGTAAAGAGGCCTTCCCTGAATTTGAACCAAAACATGGTCTGCGAGTGCTGGGAGCACCCCATCTCCCCACCCACAAGAAGGCTCCACTTCAACCCCAAGCATCAGGCCTTCTCTGGATAGGAAGCAACGAGCCACTTGCCACTTGCCTTCTGCATGATCCCCTTTTCGTAGTAGTAGCGCAGGGAACGGCTGAGCTTGTCATAGTTCATGGCAGGTCGGTTCTTCTGGATTCCCCAGCGGCGAGCGACCTGGAAGGAGAGGAGATGGCAGTGAAGACCCAGCAGTAGCTCCAAAGGCTGTGCAGAAGTCAGACAGTACTGAGAGGGTGACGTCCCAAAGACCTGGGAGGTCAGCGCCCCTCGACAGGCACCAACCCAGGCACCAGAAACAGGCTGCTAGCCCACCTAAATGCTGCCTGCTCTCACCTCTCCGGTGCTCTCCAAGGGCCATGGCTATGGGAAGCGAGACTAGGCCCACAAACAAACTGCCCTTACATTACAGCACGAGGAAACCACAGCGACCTTGTGACCAAGAGGCAAAAGGCTCAGGATGCTGTTAACCAGCCCCCTCTCGCCCCTGCCCGAGAAGTAGTTTTTATACTACCTACAAGTGGCTGACCATCAACAGCCATTAGCCCTGCAGTTTCTGCTGCGGTCAATTAAGAATCATCAGAGTGGTCAGCTCTGCAACCTTAGATGAGCGCCCCCTCCAACCCCCACCACTTGCAAGTTGCTCTTGAGCTGCAAGCACACCAGCTTATTTCTAACAGCTTCCCGCAGCAGCCGGAAAAGCTTGACTCAATTTCAGTTCCCGTCGGGAGCAAGAATCCAAAGACATAAGCCTGCTGCCAGCCAATCCACCGCTTCCCAGGGGACCTTTGGCACCAGCAATAAGCCATGCAGCGCCATTACCCACTCAGAGGGAGATTGATGGGATTGCTTAGCACTAAGTGCTCGAAGCCAAGCTCTGTCCACCAGAGGCATTATGACGGTGGAGAGATGTCAGAGGCCCAGGGCAGCCATCAGAGCCACACATGCAGTTTTAGAGCTGTCCAGGGAACACAGCAGACAGCGGGGCGGCTCAGTTCTCCCGGGGTGCTCCAGGTAGAAAGCCTGCTTTTACTTGCCAGTGTCAGCCACAGAATAAACCAGTGAGAAGTGTGCATCTAGCATGGTCCCTTCTGCCATATCCAAACCCCACCATGGGCACCCTGTAACCACGCAGAGGTTTAACAGGAAGATGGGTCCAGCCTTCTACCGGCTCCTCCCATCCTCACCTGCACAAGATGGGGAAACCATCTCTCGCTGCCCATGCGCCAGGCTAATCTAATGGACTACAGTAGCCTGTGGCAGGTCATGAATGGCGCGTGCCCCTGGCAGCCGGGGCTGCACTGGCGGTGGCGGGAGCGCAGCAGCGGTAAGCACGGAGCTCCCGCAGATGCCACTGGCACTGTCGGTAGCTGAAGGGGGGCGACATGAGCACCAACCAGGGGTCAGCGACCACCCACAAGTGCCGACAGCAGTAGGGTGGCGAGTGGCGACCACCTGCAGGCGCTGCTGACAGTGTCAGCATTGCCTTTTACTAGGGGGTACACCGCCACACTCGGGGCGTTCACATGCACCTGCGTGTACCCCTTATGCATCACCCCTGTGGCAGACTGACTTCTTCCATGACATCTTGACAGCAAAGATGCAGGCGCAAGTGACAGAAGAGGAAACTACAGCCACTGTCCCCTGCTTGCCCCGTCTAGCTACAGCCATGACAACACATGCTGCCCCAAGGAGCACGAAACCCCTCAGCCTGGTTCTGCAAGCGGGTCTGCAACAGGAGCGTGTTCTAGGGCACGCCACAATGCTCAGTCGCACGCTCTCCATTACCACTTATCCGTGCAAGGATGAGCCGGTGCATTACACATGGCAGCCCTGTAGCTATGGTTACACAATCAGTTCTGGGCACAGGGGCTTCACTGACACACAGGGGGCCACAGAAGAGCTACTTTGCCTCTGCTGTGTGATAGTACATACTGATGGGCCCTGGGCACATGCTTGCTGCTGGCCAGGTGCTCACTTTGGGGGACCAGCAGGGCTCAAGGGCCTGCTCCAAGCACCTAGAGAGCAGAGAGGCTTGCCTTCCCTATCACACCTCCGCATGCCCTGGGGAGGTGTCAGGAATCCAGGGTGAGGAGGCAGTCATCTCTCCTCCTCCCTCAGCAACTACATCCCAAGGACCAGCCCTCCTCCTTCAGCCCAGCTCGGCCACATGCATTCCTCCCCCCTCTCCGAATCCATTCCTCCCAAAAGGCAACAAATGCAGATTCACAGCGAAAGCATTTCCAGATGAAAGTGCAGCCTGTCATAATTCAGAGACTGCTAAACTGGAGGACTATCAAAAGACATTTGATTAGGGAGCTGGCCAAAAAAGCCGTTTGAAAAACCACAATTTCCATGCACGGCGTAATAGATATTATGGATAATTACCCACCATGCACCACTCCGCTCTGCAGCTGGTTTCAATTACTCCTCAAACGGCTTCTTCCTCTGCGTCACCCTACAAGCTCGCTGTGACACTCCTTACGAGTACTGCAGAGGGTCAGTTATGAAACCCAGTACCTCCATGGCAATCCTGGGACACAGCCCAAGCCACAGTGGAAACTAACAGAGGAGGCTCCTCATGGATGTGGGCTGACAGTGATGCATCTGACCAGCTTCTGCCTGTTAACAGAAGGCAGCTACGAGCCGCAGAGAAAGTCTGCATGCTAGAGACACGGAACCATGCTCCAAGTTATGCAGGGAAATTTCTGTGCTGCTTGGGAGATAGCAGCAAGGCCCAAAGGGCTCCCCAAGGACAGGCTGGGACTCTAAGCAGACGGCCGAGAGGCTGGTATTTGCGCTTCGTGCATGGCCCTGCTGAGAAGGATTGATGGGAGAAGGTTTGATGCACAGCTGTCACACAGGGCCCACAGCCGGGCTTCCCTGCAGTCACTGGGCCAGTGCTACAGCCCCAAGGCAGCTGTGGCAAAGCAACGAAGAGCCCTGGCTGCAAACCAGGATGAATACAACCAGGCTGCAGAGGAGCGGCTTCCACAAGAGACTGCTCTCTTACAAAGGCAAAGAGCATCTCCCAGCCTGGGGCACAGAGCTTGCATTGCAAGTGGGAAAACTGTAATTTGACACTGCCCAGGGGCTTTGTGGGGGGAAGGAGGAGCGGGCATCCTCCACACCACGCTGCCGAGAAGAGTAGAACCAGTGCGTGTGTGCGTCACTCAGGAAGGCAGAACGCAACTGCTCCAGCGAAGGCCGAGCACTGGCTTTTCACCTTTAAAACCACCTCATCTGGCAGACAGACTCTATTGACTTCAGGGCACAAAGGCTGGCAGGACACACCAGCGCCACCCTCTCACTGCCTCTGGCAGCTGTGGTGGTGCAACCTGTCCTGGCAACTGCTGAGATCCCTTCAGAAAACTACTGTAGCCCTGGCTTTTGGAGCGAGGCCTTCATGCCGCTCCTGTTATATACCACCACGTGGCAGCAGCACCGGCCCACGTCGGCTGGCACTCTTGGGCCCGCTCTTCACCTCTCACTCAACTCAGGGGTGACTCAAACCCACTAGGGACTGCTGAAAGGTCACCACGAACCATTTCACTGCTGGACGATGCTGCCCAAGGCCCAAACCCAACTCAATCTCACCCCACAGGCCTGCCAGGCTGCCTCAATGGCAGAAATGCAGCTTCCCATCCCCCCCCAGTCTGCCAGTGTGAAGCAGGCCTTGCTGCCAGCCTCACCCAATTCAACAGAGCCTCACAACTTCTCCAGCTGTGGTGATGTACGACACTACCTGGGCTGCTGCTGGGCCCTGGGCACTGCCATGCGACTGACTACACAGACATATAGTGAGGCAGCCACATACCGCTTCTGCACCTCACAGTGGTCCCACGCCCCTTGCCCTCCACAACCAGCCCAGCCAAACCCAGCATCTTCCACCGGGGAGATTTACTTCTGCTCAGTTACAGGTGAGCAGCCAGTCATACAGAAGAAGGCAAGATCCAGAGGGTTATTTCCAGTCAAGGGTTTACCCACCCAGACTCAACCCCAGACAAGGCCTTTGGCTGCTCCCCGCCTGTGGCACCCTGACCACTGAAGGGAGGCGAGGCTGCCTGGAAACCAAGGCCTTCATGATACAGCAAGAAACTAAGCAGCGCTTGCAAAAGCAGGCGGTGCTGGGGAGTCCTGCCATTAGGTCTGTACCTCTTCAGGCTCAATCAGCTTGAACTCCATGCCCCTGCCCGTCCAGGCGATGAAGTGGGCATTGGCTGGGTCATCTAGGAGTGTGACCAGGAACTGCCAGAGCTGCAGAGACCCTCGTCTCTGGTACGGAGGCCCCTCCCGATAGATGGTGGGCTCCTGCTTCACTTTCCCTGCACAGGTCAAGACAGTTTGTTAGGTCAAACGCCTCCGGTGCTGTACTCAGCCAGGCCCCCCTGGCTGTAGCCCTGGAGGAGCCATGCCAGGGTCTTCATCAACTCAACTGTGCAGGGCAGTTCCCTGACCCACCCCACTACATTCCCACCATTGCATTGCGCTTACCTTCCAGCCTGTCTGGCACCACACACGTGTCATCAAAGTACAGCCGGGCATCTTTGTCATAGGAAAACCCTAGAGGGAAAAGCAGGCCAGTTAGCTAAGTGCAGCATCCTATATGGTCCTCCCCAGGAGAGCCGCCCATGGGACATGGGAAAACTCAAGGAACATGGGCTGGACCCCATCTATGCTCAGGGGAAGCCCCATTTTATTCATCCTCTGAAGTTTAAGACCAAATGTGACCCCCATGCCAGTCTGGCCCAAGCCCCAAAACAGAAACTCCTAGGGGCCAACCCTTGTTCTGAAGGAAAAAATCCTTAAAGGAACTTCCCATCAAACCCAAGCCTTCTTGGGTGGCTTCAGAGAGCAAGCCTGGTCTTTTTAGACGAGAGGTTCATGTCAGCAAGCAAGCTGTAGCCCTCACTGCTGCTGGAGCCCAGTTCAGGTCTGTTCTCCCCTTCCCTTCCCTCCCCTCCAGCAGTTGCAGTAACCAAAGCCACTGCTGTGTTTGCATGGGGGCAAGTTACCGCACTTCAGACCATACAGCACATAGCTCCCTCCCTAAATCAGAGTGCCAAACAGGCAGCCCTCGGGGAGCGTGGTTGAGAGAAGCCGTGCGGTTTCTCTCCCCCCAGCTGGGATGGTCTGTTAGCTCCGGTGAGGCGGCAGTTGGATGGAGATATGCTATTAGCAGCTGCAGAGGCAGCATCACTGCCTAGCACCCCCAGCTCGGGGGCAGGAAGGAAGGTGTCCTGTGGGCTGAACTGCGTGTGCAGGAGGAGATGGGAGTCCTCGGTGAGAGGCAGATTGGATCTCTAATCAAAGCTGGCTCGCTTCTCCATCTGCATTCATGGGCATTCAGGGGACCGCACCCGGTGTGGCAAAGGACTGATAGCAGGCCTCAGCCAGGTGGCAGGGGGCTGCTAGGCTGGCACCGAGCACTCGTTACTCTGAGGTGCTGAGAGCCGCTTCAGCAGAGAGAACAGCACAGGGCAAAGAAGCTGCAACCTCCATGTAGGTTCAAACACTTCCTCCGAGCACCTGCCCTGGCCTTGCTGCTGCAGGGAGATGAACCTTGCTGCCGGGTGCTGGTTGGGTTTGGTAGCAGTGAAGTAGCACCTGCTTACACAGCAGCCCAGCCCCAGAAGGCTCCTCTTCCCTGGGATGCATTTCAGTGGCGCCTGAGGGAGTCAGGGGGTGCCCCTCCACTCATCAGCTGCCATGGCCAGCACGGCCACCAGCGCCATGTAGATGCCTTGCCTAGGGACTAGGGTCAGTGATGCTCAGCAGGACTCAGGCTGCCTCAGGCCTCCCGCCCACAAGCACCACTGCTGTCAAGAGCTGGCATGAAGCATGTCAGAAGCAAGCTGGCAGCCAGTGCAAAACCTCTCTGCTTTGAAGTGGCCATTCTGGGGATTCCTTGGGTAACCACCTGCCTGGGAAGGCAGGGAACTGGAGTCAGTGATCCCAGGTACCCTTCTGATTTCTCCTGTTAGTGATAGGGAGGAGAAACTCTGTACTGATCCTGCCAGGATCTTGGCAGCTGGAGTGGGCAAGAAGTGCCAGGCCACAGTCACCCTGACATTCACCCAGCCTGCCCCCCGACCCTCTCCCTTTTGAGAGTGCCAGCATCCTACTATCCCTTGATTGCATCTGGTCAACAGTTCCCATTTTTCTGTCCAAGCCAAGAGTGCACAGCCAGCCCTTGCCCCCTCCCTGATGCACATCATCCTGTGAGCACAACTCACCATCATGGCTGCCGGGGAAGTAGCCCCCTCCTCTCATATACGAGGACTGGCAGGTAGGCACTTCTGAAATGGAGATAGAGGCTGCGTTAGTGTCCTGCTGAATGCAACAGGCTTCGCACGGTTAGGCTAGAAAAGCAGAAGCAGCCTGGTGGGGAAGTGCAGGACTGCATGCTCGCATCCAGACCCACACAGACCTGCTTCGAGCAGGTCCCAAGCATCTGGATAGATGAGTTTCATCCCCTTCCCAGACTAAGGCCACCCCCTGTTCCCCAGCCTACATTGGTCTGCTGCCTGCTTCGCCAACAGGAAGCCAGGCAAGCCCCTGAACACAACAGCCCTGACATGGAGGAGTTAACGCAAAAGGCAGCTGTTGTTCCACGAACCACTTGCTGGCAGGATTGATCTTTAACTTGCATTTGCTTTTACTTGCCACTTCCCTGAAAGGGTTTCCTCTCTTGCCTTGAAAACTAACAGCTTAAAAAAACCCCCACCAGCACAGCAGGTTTTATCTCTGAACTTTTCCTTCCCTGCCCCCACATCAGAACTATTTACCACTTGGTTTTAGATGGGCAAGACCAGCTGAACCACAGAGAGGACTCCAGAGAGTGGTCCTGCATTTGTGGATGTTGATATGCTACTAAGGAAAGCACCGTATATTGTTCCTAGAAGTCTTTATAAGCCACCTCCTCTGCTCTCATCTGCCTGCTCCAGCTGCCTCTCTCCACCCCTCCCTCCCCCTTCATTCCCTTTGCAAGAACATCCCTTTGGTGACCACAGAGAGAAGCCGCAGCTACAATACAACAGGGCAGGCATTTTCCTAGTTTGGAAGAGACCCACAGTAAAGTGGCAGCCTGCAAAGGTCGATGGATATTCTCAACAGGGGAAAGGTCATTTGCAACAGCCTTCATTAAAAAAAAAAAAAAAAAAAAAAAATTA
Source organism: Crocodylus porosus (assembly GCF_001723895.1). Classification (NCBI taxonomy): domain Eukaryota; kingdom Metazoa; phylum Chordata; order Crocodylia; family Crocodylidae; genus Crocodylus; species Crocodylus porosus. The sequence continues at coordinate 45,334,140 of NW_017728910.1, read as the reverse complement.
AGCCCCTTTTAAATCCACCCCCTAAATGGCTCAGGCCATATAAGGAGGGAGAGGAATGGAGATAACAAGGGTCCTTAAAAAAAATAAACCCTTACAGCTCCTCTTCCACCCCCCACCTGCTCCAACTGGTAGCTGATGACCATGTTCCATCCCGAGGTCACAGTATTTTTAGGCTTAATGCGATTAGAGGATTTGCCATCGTGCAACGGGTGGGGCCCTGCACCAACAACAGAAATCACACAACTGGGCAGCATGGTTGGCATTGGGGAGGCTCTCTCCCCTCCCCGAGGGAAGTGATGGGCTTGAACCCATCTAAGTCAGTGGCATGCCCCAATAACCGCCCTGCACGGCGCCTTGGACTAGGGAACTCGTGTCGCATTGCAGACAGCAGCTCCCAGCTATGTGGAGCCCTGAAGCTTAGCCGCAGCAACATCTGTCAAAGGCCAGGGGCTTATTTATTTATTAAGTGAAAACAAAGATAAATCTGTCCTTCTAGCTAGGTGAAAAGGTTGGTGGCAGCAAGTGGGAAGTAGCTCCCACTGTCCCCACAGGAAAGTGCCAAAGCTGCCCGGGCCATTGCTTTAACACGACACTGTCGAGAACGGCGGAGAGGAAGTTGCCAGGTAAACCTCAGGAGTGGCGGGTGGGCTAGCCGCAGTTATTTTTAACTTGCTGAGAGCGGCAGGGTCTATGCACCGACATCCCCCCCTTGGCAGCCCCCCAGGCTCAGTGGGTAGATGGAAGAGATAAAAGGCTGGCTCTGCTCTCATTCCGAGGCGTGCAGATCAGACAGGACTTGCAGAGCTGGGATGTGGCCCTCGCTCCCCTCCAGGTGTGCAGTACGGCATGCACACTACTCTCAGCTGCTGGTCTACTTGGCGTTGTGGCTATGCCAAAGGGCTAAGGCAGAGCTCTGCTCCAGCAGGGCTGTGGGCCCTGGCACGAGGGATTTGCTTCCCTCCTCACCTCCCTTTGGGGTCTGGCAGTTGAACTAGTACCACACAGGGACATGTAGCAGCATATGATGGGAGTCTTGCTTGAAGCAAGGTTACAGTCTGGGATGTGCTCCCACAGTGTGTGTGCAAATGCACTCTTAGGGCCTGTCCCAGACAGTCCCTCACATCAACCTCCCTACTGAGGGCCCAGCTCTCATACTGACCTGAGTCAATGCAGTAATCCCTGGGCTCCTGCTTAATGCCCATTGGAGACTGGAACCCATGCCTGGCGGGCCCAGGGATGCCCGGGACCCCGTGATCATAGAGGGGATCGTGGTACTCCTGTTTGAATCCCTGAGGAGGGTGTGGGGCAACAGGGACGATCGGCTCTGACATCTGCCTGTGGTAGACGGGGCGATTGTCTCCAGGAACCCCTGGCTGAGGGGGGAAAGGATGGCAGGGTTCAGACATCTGTCGCTGGAACCTAGGAAGGAAGGAAACACAAAGCCAGGGAAAAAAAGAGGTTACCCTGGTGGGCAAAAAACATAAGTCCCCAGCAGAGGCAGGCAGGCTAGGCTTCACCGGGGTCATGGAGCTTGTTACTTCCAATTAGAAGTTAACAACCCAGGCCTATTTTTTTCACTGGGAGATGCTATCCAAGGCATTCCTATGCAAGAGACTGCAAGCACCAACAGTGCCAGCTGCCACACACAATAACCAGAAACAGGGGACACGGCAATAAGTGTAGAGGGGAACTGAGGGCCATGCTCCCCTCCTAGCACCAGAGACAGAATCCTGTCAACAGCTTTAGGCAAGCCATGGCACCTCTGTAAAATGCAACAAGAAGTGGAGTAGACTGTCCAGGGATGTCTTGCTCCCAAAGCTAGGGAGCAGGACCTCAATGTGATGGGTCTGGGGCTGTGAAAAGGACAGTGAGCAGCTAAGTGTCCAGCACCACGTGCTGGGGATGAATCTCTGAGAAAGCCCTCATATCATCTCTTCCTTGTGAAAAACGGTGGAAGGTCCATCAGTTCTAAGGCTAGAAACTCACTCATCCCCAGCAGATGTGACCGTAGCTCTCCAAGCGGCCTCCCAAGGAAGAAACAAGTTGTTGACGAGAACTACGACTGCCACAAAGGACTTTTTTCTCTGATGGGATGAGAACGTGTGGGGGAAAGAACAATTAAGATGACAAGCTCTGTTTGAACTTGATAACAGACTGCAAGGACCCCACTGTCACCAGCTAATAAAGCAGTGACCAGCTGCCCAGTAGATCTGAAGGGACTGAAGTTAAATTCCCAAGTCAAATTGTTCTTATGTAGACCAAAAAGAGACCTCGTGACTGCCTACCTATACCCCCCACTTCCCTTAGGTCCAGCCAGTTCTGTTCCTCCGCTGCTAAGGGAGCCACCCCCAGGCTGCGTCCAGTAAGGGACACCCCGGGACCACTCCCCTACCCTTGTTTCCTGAAGCACTTACTATCGTTACTGGAGGGAGTGGGCAGGGGGAGAAAGGCTTTGGGCACAATGATCCGTTTCCCACTCTTCGCTCCTTCGTGGCGACTTGCATAACGTGAATTCAAGCACCAGAGAGGATCAACCAAGCCCTGTCCACAGTGAGGGAATCAGACTGGCACATACAGCTGTCTCTCCTTCCTCAAGTTCCAGGCCTCGCACAAAAATCACCTCTTGGTACCTCACCTGGTGCTCAAGCAGATGAGAGACAAGTCCTCATCTCCAGGAAAGTCAGGAAGCCCTTCCCATATTTCTGGCAGAGGGAAAAGTTCAAAACGAAGACACAGAGAAGAGAGGGGCCCTGCGGCAAGTTTGCTCCCACTAAGGACTGGGCACATGCATAAATGCTCAATCCACTTAGCAATCAACGGAAGACAAATGGCTGCTAATCTGCCTCTGAGGCTGGGATTGAGCCTTTAACATGCTAAGGTGGGAACAGGGCAAATTTTCCCAAAGGCCACATACCTTGGAGCTCACGCAGATGCTTAAGATGACAAGCACCAGACATGGCCCACTCAGGGCGACCCTCAGACAACTCAGTACTGAAGAACCAGCTCCCCTACCTCTTGAACTTCCCCCTTCTGGCCTCTCAATTCAAGAAAGTTGTTAAACCACGTACCTATGTGCAGCGCAAGTCCCATTTCTCACACTAGGGAATCACTCATGGGTGACTGGTGCCACCTTAGTCGGGGGGGGGGCATGTGCCTCCCCTGTGACTAGTCCCACTGACTGATGGGGGGGTCCCCCCGTGGTGGATCTCACTGCCTGGGGGGACCCCTGTAATCGAACCCATGACAGCTGATTGCTACAGCCACTTCCAGCAGTGGCTGCAGCTGAGGCCACTTCTGGGAGCGGCTGCAACAACTGGCCAGCGCTTGCAGGGGGGGCACCAGTGCTCCTGCCTGCCCTACTGCCCATTGCCTAAGCGGCAAGTGCAGCCAGTCAGGGGGTGCACCGCTCTCAGGGGGTGCACATGCACCCCCATGTGCCCCCTATGTGTCACCACTGGAATCACTGCCATCCACAGGGGAGGAGAGCGCAGCTTCCATGGCCCCATTTTTGACCTTACAGGGTCTAAGTGCTGTCAAGCTGGAGAGAAGTGGATGGGAGCCCTGCCTGGCGTTTCACCACGCACGCGCAGAGACCCCAGCGCTCTAGCAGATTAACACCTTGAAAGGCGATCTGTACAAATCCATTCCCTTTGCAAGTACCCCAAGGCCTGCACGGCATTGGCCTTGTAACTGGATCCTCTGCAGCTGACAGGCCTGGATTACTGCACTTCCGATGGATGTCCCTCTAACCTTCCAGACTGAAACTCTAGCCCCGCACTGGCACGGCCTCTGCAGGAAGTGGCACTTCCAGATGGGGCCGAGTCAATACCCCAAACATAGCTGTAAGGTCATTTGCAGCTCAGAGCCCCATGGTCTGCAAAGCAACTTCAGATGTCATTTGCTCAGGGGGTTTTTTTTGGAAAGAGCTGTGGCGGGGAGGAAGATGAGAGCAGAAATATGCAGGGAGGTAAGCTCGTCTTTTGAAGCCCAATGTTGATTTATGTTCCTATGGCTTCCACTGGTGCAGCTTAGCCAAACATTTCCCATCTCATCCTGCTTGATAAAATTTGTCCAACTTTTTTGTGCCCTGACCTTCATGTGACACAGAGCCCGCCCTCCTTCAGGCCCCTCTCTGAGGGACAGATCTGCATTCTGCAGGCAGGACCTTTAAAAAGAAGCCCCTTGTTTATAGAGACCAAACAAGTTAAACCCTACAGATACAGGCACAGCTCTGTTTCTAGAAAGCCTTTTTCTTTCCACTTCCCCACTCTTCCAGCAGAACCTGCCTCTACAGGGTTCTCAGCCTCAGACATCCACAGCAGCTCTTCCAAGACAATGAACTAACTCAAAGGAGAGCACAGACTTCCTGGTCCCTAACCTAGGCAAAGTAAGGCCCACAGCTTGCTCTAAAAGGCCCAGCTAAATATTGGATATGGACACAAGAACAGAGGGAAAGAAAGAGTTACTGAAACTATGCTGAGCTAAGATGCTGCTTCTGCATATTTTAGTCATACTGCTGGTCTGAACGGGCAGCCACATTCCACACAGCTCTCCCAGGGAAACTGGAGACAGGCAAATTTGATGCAATAAGATGGATCTGCAACTTGGCAAGAGTCAGATAGAATAAATTGCTAATTCTTCGGCAACAAACTGGAAATGCCAACTCAAGTGGGAAGCCACCATGACCTCAGGCAGCAGCGAGCTCGCCAAATGCCAATCATTTTCACCAACACACACTGAAGGGAAGGACAACAAGCACTTGTGAGGATGCTATGAGGAGGGATAGAGCACAATCTAGGCAAGCTGAAGTGGCATAGAAATGCATACAAACATGGACAATTAAGTAAGGACAAGTGTCCAGCAACTCCCACACGAAACAACAGCAAAACTCATGTATGTGCAAGCGGGAGCTAGGCAAGGGTATCACAGAAACAACCTTGGCTCTGTGTTGATAAGAGACTGAGGTGGGATGTGGAGGGGGCAGGAAATGAAAGGAATGTTCCTTTTTCTTTTTTCCCCCCGCAGGATGTACAAATAAGAAATAGTACTAAATCCTCTTAGCCAGTTCCCTCCACAGTGTGGAGGAGGTGGTTAGAACAGGGTGAGGATACCTACTTAGGTCTCAATGAGCTTCCAAGTGAGTTATTAGGCGAGCTGGGAAGAGAACCTGCACCTTCCACCTCCTGTTCCGGGGACAGATGCACTGGTGGGTACTCATGGTGGGACGTTTTCCTCACCAATGGCTTGTAGCCTGCAGTTAGAGTTTTAAGAATGTATCCTCACCCAGACAAGCGAACAAGACTCTTAGTGTTTTCAGACTCTCTACAGGACACATCCCACAAGATGCATTTCCCAAATTGGAGCTATGTTTAGATGGAGCAAGGCTGGGAGTGCACCTCAGCAATCTTGAGCAGAGTGCATTACAGGGGTATCTCTAAAACAGGCACTGCTAAGCCTACACTCCTGAGTTATCCAACTCTGTTGATAAATGGAAATAGAGCAGGCATACAACCAACTCCAACTGAGCCCTGCAGTGACACCATGCAGGGGTAGCAAAGACTCCCAGTACTTCTACAACACTTCACTTGGCCATAACTGGCAGCAAAGATGGAGGAAATAGGGGTGGCCAAGCTCCTGTTCTCCAATAGTTTTTCAAAGGTTGGGCACTGCCATAAGACCCTGACCAGCCTCCAAGGGCACGATAACTCCCTACAACTGTTTCACAAAGCGCTGGCCTGTAAAACAGATAAGAGGGAATCCATCTACTCGACTTCTGGGATGGAAGGCACATACACCACTGGTATGGCAGAATAGTAAAAAAGTTAGCAGTGGTTAAGGAAACTAACTGGGGAAGGGCAGGAAACCTGCTTTACACCATGCAGCATAGGACAGGTAGCAGCAAAGTTACACTGTGACAAGCAGAAAGGCACAATCCCTCCTGGAAAAGCAGAGGGAGTTGGGAAGGAACATGGACTGAGTCAGTGCTTAAACTCCCATAGTCTGCCATAAATCAGCACCAGTCTCTTTGAGCCCAGCTGAAAAAGCTGGACTCTCTTGGGGAGAGGCAGCAAGGCACAGGCAGCATGAGGTTTGTGTCAACCCCCTGCTGCTGTTTTGGGTTGGAAGCAATGGTAAGTTAGGGTGAATGTGGTAGCAGAGCACTGACTGGTTTGGAGAGATGCCTCCTAAGGAAACAGAAAGCAATAAAGATCTTTGCAAAAGGTGACAAATGTTGCAGCAAGCCCTTTTAAAAAAAATCCCAAGATCTGCAGTTTTCATCCATCTTCAGATTTCTAAAAGGAAGAGAAACAAACAAAAGCAGAAGTGATCTGCTTGTTTATAAGGATGGGGCATCACATGGCCCTGATCAGGCATGCTGACCCTCTGTTCGTCTGTCCCATACTCGCCAAAATGACACTCAGCTGTTAAATTCTGAGAAAAGGGATCAACCTGCTGGGTTTGGAGAAACTTCTGCTGGGTCTTAAGAGAAGAGAAAAGCACACGTTTGGTCTAGACAGAAGGCAAATGGTGCTTGTTACCTGTGCTCTGTTGGATACTGGTTTTCAGGCATCATCTTTGGCATTTGCATGGGCGGATGAGGTGGCCGGGGCACTGCAAACGTTTGCTGCCTTGGTTCCTGAAGAGAATGAAGGGCAGGTGCAGTTGATGCTGGGGGAGCCCCCCGCAGCGGGCCTGTTGGTGCGACATGGGCCGTGGTCTGCACAGACGGAGGTGGTGGAGGGGGCGGAAGCGACGAGTTCTGATGAGCGGGTGACACGGGTGTAGCAGGTGGGGTTACTGGCTTGAACCCGGCTTGGGGCTTTCTGTCATAGGCACTGCAAATGGAAGACAGAAAGGACCATGATGTAGCAAGGACCACAGGAGCAGTTTCCTGACACTGCTCACAGCGACCCAAGCCTGCTAGTATTTCCTGGCTGTCAGGAGGCAGCTGCACTAACACTGATGGGTTGTGAGCAGTCCCCAGGGAAATCTCTGTACCTCAGGTCCCCACGATGCAGCTCAGATTTCCCACTATCTTTCCCCTTCCAGTCACGTGTGAAAAAACCAAAAATCCCAGCTCGTCGTATTTAAACCTTCCCCTACATTGTGAACTCTTTGTTTGGGATTTTACAGCAAACAAGTTTTAGCGAGGATCTGTGTGATGGATTACACTCTGCAACATCACTACCAGCAGTTATCGTGCAACTGTGCAACCTCTAATCAGCTGCCAAGGACTGCATAGAAAGTGGGCCTTGGCACTCTGGAACCAAGCAGATTTCATGTCCAGGGCAGGCCATCCGAATGAGAAGGCGCACAGAGTGGCGCCTGGGATTGCTGCAGGTCTCTCACGAGCACATGAGAACCCTGTGTATGCAGCAGTAAATCCCAAGCATTTGGGTATTTAGGGCTCTAGTTCCCCCTTAAATCTGTCACTGGGTCTATAAATGGTCATGAAAACACAGATCAGGTTTAATGCTCTATGCAGCCTAGAGTTGTTTAAACTCCTGAGCTGCTGGAAATGGAATCAGCCAAAAAAACCCCTGACGCTTTAAATGGGTGCGCTGTTGTAATTCCCCTAACCAACTCAATTCAGGAGGGCTTTTCATTTGCACTCTGGTCTTCAGTGTACTGCAGCCCCATCCCCACACTGCTCCTGCTCTCAGGCTTCTGTGACTGCTGGGGTCCCCTGGTACCACCTACCAATAGTTGTAGAGGCACTTGTCTCCATAGTTTGCACAGAGGGCCTGCTCATGGCTGCAGGAGGACAACTCCGAGGACGGGCTGTGGAGTTCCCGCTTGATCTTTGCTGGAGGAGGGGCATGAAGTACCACTGAAATCAAAAGAGGAGGAGAAGAAAACAATTAAACAGGTACCACCATGTCTTGCTTTCCCTGTTTCATCTGCCATTACAGCTCCCGTGCACGGGCTTCGAGCTAATACGGAGCTATATGAGAAGGCAACAGACCAAGGCTTACAGCACTTTGTGGTACACAAGCTAGCATGCACAGCAGGGCAGACAGCAGGCTCACAGCCAGTTTTCGCTCCCTTTCAAGGCAAGTTTCGGCTGAAAAAAATCTAATGTTTTGGCCAGCAGCAGGCAGCAAATTGTATAGGATTGCCCCGTGTACCCTTCAGGAGGGTGGTTGACCGGCTATCACTAACTGCAGAGGACCCAGCTCTTGCTAGCTGCCAGTTTGGCACTGCTGAAACCCAACTGTCCCCAGGCGTCAGAGGGGCCAATCGGAGCCAGTTCAGGAAGAACTCTGGGAAAAGCAAAGCTATAGAAAGCAAGAGCTCTGCTCTGTCTGGGGAGGCCAGGTGACAAGATAAGACCCGATGGGCACAACTGTGGAGACGGGCACGTTTTGGATCTTGGATGTACACTGCAAGAGGCAGATCTTGGGAGGGTGAATGTAGATGGCAGGGCACTAATAAACACAGCCTGCCTCAAAGCTATTAAACTGTGATGGCACCAGCCAGTGAAGGACCATCCCCCCAGCAATGAACACGCACACACTTTGCCGCCTCCCACCCTCCAGTGGTTTTGGGCCCAGCTTTGCCAAGGATCCCCACACAAGCCAGTCTGCGGAGAGCTTTTCAGCCTAGACCTCTTCAGCCTTCAGGCAGCAAAGTCAACTGAATGCATCAAGTCTGAAGAGCACTTTCATATGGCCCCTAGCTGGTGTTAAATTGTGGAGAACATGCACTGTTCTCTGCAATCTCTCTTTGCTACCTAACAGGCAATACAGGACAATAGGCAAGTCATCCAAGAAACACCAAGAGCCCTCCACTTAATGTAAAAGGTAAAACTGAAGTCACTGGGAGGGGCGAAAGCAGCTGTCTGACAGAAGCCTGCACAAAGGTCTCTGGCAAGCATCTGTCAGGAAAGACAGGACTGTTTTTAAGCATCTGAAAGGCTGCTACAGAGAAGATGCAAGAACACTGATCTCTCTTGCTGCAGAAGACAGGACATGTAGCAATGGGCTTCAAATGAAGCAAGGCAGATTCAGTTCAAGTCTCTGAAACAAACAACCAACAAAGCCCTTTAACTGTAAAAACACAGAACAAGCTGCCCAGGGAAGCTGTGGAGTCTCCCTCACCAGAGGTGTTCATAAAGAGGTTGGATAGGCCTCTGCCCAGAGAGAAATGGTGCGTCCTGCATCTGAACGTGGGCTGGACTAGATCAGTGTTTCTCAACTTGCGGGTTGCAACCCAAAAGTGGGTTGCAAAAAATATCTGAAAGGGCTGCAAACAAACTTTAAAAATGGATTCTCCTTTCCAGGAGAAAAACATGGGAAACTGTGGCTTTCTCCTTGCAGGCTGGTGTATTTCCAGCCTGCTTGGGGACCCCCCTACCCCACACACCGAGGGGCTGGAGGCAGCGAGCCGGGGGCATGGGGCACTGGGTCGGGACTGGCCAATGATGTTTACAAATGGGTCCGGGTACAAAAAAGGTTGAGAACCGCTGCATTAAGTGACCCTCAAGGTCCCTCCCAACCCTGTGACCCTGTGTGAGATAGCAGGCCCATGAGCCCAGCTCTGGGAGCCACGGTTTGCTGTTCCTCCTCAAACACCAGGCAGGGGACTACAGTCCCCGGTGTCCCTTTTTCATAGGCTTATACGGCATTTTCCTCGGTCTGTACTCAGCCTGGAGGAAGTTTCTCTTCACTTTTTACTCTGCAGTCCACACAGGGCTGGGGCAACGTGCTCCCATGTACCTGTGCACACACACATGTCCGCTGAGAGAGTGGTGCGCTGGTGCCTCTCTCTCCTGGTACAGGCACCCAGTGCCTTGTATCTGAGCACGCTTACACGGCCGTTCCTGTGGGAACCTGTTAAACATGGCCCATGTCCTGGTCTCTGTTCCCTGGTGTAGCCAGAGCCCCTCATGGCAAACACTCCTCCTCTTCCTCCAGCCAGAGGCCAGCGACCCTTTGAACACCAGACTATGTAATTCTGGCTACAGCCCGACGGCGTCAAAGTCTGCTAACTATATATAATTTTTTAAACCAACTAATATACACTCAACCTAATTAATTTCTAAAAACAGACACTCTGGAAAGGGAAGGTACGTCAGCGCTCTCTACCTAAATAGTGGCTGCGTCGAGCAGCCAGGCTTAATCAGAGGTGGAGTATTATCTCCACGCGGAGTCTAAACACATCCCAGAAACACGGAGGAGAGAACAGTTCTGCGCTCAGCGTTCCCAGCTTGGCTGCTAATTAGCTGCTCAAGTTTGTCAGCAGCTAAAGCCTTGAGAGACGTGGCAATGTCTAACCCCTCGCACAGCTGGTCCCAAGGGCACTAGAAAACCCCAGGAGGCTTCAAAGCAAAATCACAACCCTTTCCCTCTCTCCCACCCTGCAAGCAAGGGGAGGCAGCTCTGCTCTGGGGATCGATTTTTTTTTTTTAAATAATACATTTCATGTTCCAGGTCAAATTAGCCAAATCGGCTCCAAATCATATTGAAGGAGCAGAACTTAATTGTTTCAGGAACCGTACCGATTCTAAACACTGTGCACGGCGCTACAACTAGCGAGCATCCTCTGTCCCAGCCTCTCACCCTGGGACTTCAGATACTCCCAAATCAGTTGGCAGACATCCTAAAGCAGGCCCAAACCCAGAGGTCTTGGGATTCGGATGCTCCCAGAAGCTACAGGCAAGCCCAGTTAAACACCTGCATGAGATGGGAGGATGCCCCAGCCCCTTTCAGGGACACACCAGTGGCCTTCTACTGCCCCCCTCCTCCCTCAGGTGACACAGACAGGCCTATTCGGACCCCAGCTGCATCCTCCGATGCTGGAAGAAACGAGTCCTATAGCAATGCAGAGGCATTTGGCAATCTCTTGCCCTCGGCAGCATCTGTGCTTCCAGGTCCACGCCTCGCTACCCTCCAGCATTTCTAGTGTTAACCCTGCCCCTCAGAGAGGCCATTCCCCAGACTGAGCGCAGCCAGCAGCAGGAAAGCAAAAGGAAACTTATTTTGGAGGGGCTCCAGCTGCCAATCACCGGCATGTTTCTCTCTAACAGTCTCCGTGTTGTTTGAGCCGGGCTGTTTTTCCGCCAGCAGCACAATGGGGCCTGGTTATTCATTGAAAAAGTCTGCGCGCGGCACCGCCCTCCATTCACAACCAATTTGGAATGCTCCATTCATTCAGAGGGGAAAAAAAATTAAATCCCTCCAGCTCAGCACTACCATTCAAGAAAAGGGAAACGACACTTCAGAGCATAACAGAGACCAGCTGCCCGCACCGCGCGGCCAGGGCCGTGCGTGGCGTCTGAATGCCTTGCATAAACAGTGCAGGAATGGCAGGCGCAGCTCGCGGGGACTTGGCCTTTGCACCAAGTTCATGCAAAACCCAAATGATTGCACAACGCTGCTTGCGGCCAGGACCGGAAACGCCCTTTGGCAAAAGGAGGAGTAGCAATGAAAAAAAAAAAAAAAAAAAAAAAAAATTAAACTTGCACTCCTTTGTTCAAAACAGGGCTGCTGGCTGCCAGGGGACAGGAGAGGCTCACAGCTAGGCCCAAGTCCTTGCTCTGCGGCCCAGGGAGAACCCACTGTCCTACGTGCTCCTTCTGCAGGGGGAGGGAGCCACACCTTGCTAGCTCCGCTTTACTCCTGGGCCAGATGGCAGCGCCCACAGAATCACAGACAATGAGGGTTAAAAGGGACCTCAGGGGGCCACATCTAGTCCAACCTCCTGCTCCAAGCAGGACCAGCTCCAACGAGATCATCCCAGCCAAGGCTTTGTAGCCTGGTTTTAAAAATCTCCAAGGATGCAAAGTCCACAACCTCTCTGGGTAACCTGTTCCAGTGCTTTACTACCCTGCTCGTGAGAAAGTTTTAGCTTATATCTAACTTCAGCTCGGCTTGCTGTAACTTGAGCCCATTGCTCCTTCTGTCATCTGGCACCACTGAGGACAGTCCAGCTCCATCCTTTTTGGAACCGCCCTGCAGGGCATGGAAGGCTGCTATTGAACCCCCTCTCAGTCTTCTTAGTCTTCCTCAGTGGTTCACCCCGAACCATTTTCATTGCCCCGAGCTGGGCTAGAAGGGGGAGGGAAGGGACCTGCTTAGCCAAGATTCATGTACCAGACTACTGAGAGCCCCTAACCTTCCCCAATGTGCTCATGGTCAGCTAAAAGGAGATCACAGAGCTGGGGGGCAGGAGAAGCAGTTAGTCCAACCACCTCTCATGAGAGAGGGCCACCAAGCAGGAGCCAAGCCCACATCTCTCCTGGAGCTTGCCAGGCCACGGCACTGCTTGTGCCAAGAGGCACGTGGAGCCAATGCTGCTCTGCTCCGTGCAGTCTGATAAGGGAACTGTCAGCGAGCTAGCAAATAAACAACCCCCCTTTACTGGCAAGGGTGCCCCCAGTCTGCTCCCGCGTGCAAGTAGTGAACAGGACAGGAACGCTGCCCCGGCGGGAGCTGCCTGGGAAAAGCACACCGTGCCGGGGCCCAGATGGAGCACTGCATGCCTCAAAGGCACGCTGCGTGTGCGAGCCCATGTCCGGCCTCCCGCTCTCGTGTTCTCGGCTATAATTAGAAGCCGGGGCGGGGGGAAGTAAGTAAGCAAGTCGCTTAACTACAGGCGAGGCTGGAGACTCTGCCTCAATGTACCATTACAGAGATTAGCTCAGGAATGCGGCACTGGGAGGCTGGGGCTGGCAGAAGCATTTCTCTGTCTGAACTGGCCAGGTAGGGGGGTGGGGGGATCTTTCACTTCCCAGCACTGCTGCTGTTGCTCCTGCCTTTCCCTGCAGCCCTTCAGGGCATTTCGCACCTCCAGCCAGACAAAGCGCTTTTCATGAGCTAGAACAGAGAGCAGCAAGCAGGAGAAGCCTACGGGCTGGCCAAGGTCTTGGTCTGTGTACACACTATGCATTTCGGCAGAGGCAGGCACCAGTTTATCCCAGTTAGAGTGCTGAGTCACCAGTCTGCTGAGAAAAGCCTGAACTTTACCACTTTTCAAAGAAAAGCTTAGGCTTCTTTGCTTTCCCTCCTTCCTCTCTGCACCCTCTTTTTCAAATGGGATTGTCTCGTTCTCCCTCCTCCAAAACCCTTATTATTGCCACCTCACAGCACCTAGTCCTTCTCAAGTGAGCCTGTGAAGATCTGATTTGCTGCTGCAAAAGGACAGCAAGAGCAAGGATGCGCAAAAGTAAAGTCCTCGGAGGGACTGGCAGAAACCCCTAAGCAGGAATAACAGCCTGCACCACGCCACTCTGGAGATCGCACCTCTCCAGGAAGTGGCTCCGTTAGCGAGTTTGGGGGCCCACTTCTGCTCACCCGAGAAACGGAGGGTGGGGGCATTCTCCACTGAAGCAATTCACAACCCTGGCTGAGAACCGGGGGGTTAGATCAGTGGTTCTCAAAGACTACTTTGGCTCACATATTCCTCTTTAAAAGTTTGTTACATTGCTGTTTTCCCCTAAGTCCCCAAGTCAGGTCCCTAAAATGGCACTGTGACCTCTCCAGCCACCCTAGAGATACTGTAGAGCTGTTTCATTTTGAATTTTCCTTCCTTCTCTTCCATTTATATTGCCTCTCCCAATCCTCCTCCAGAAGTTTGCCACATATGCAACTGGAGAGCCCTCGGGCTGGATGATGGAAGGGTCCCTCACCCTTCGAAACCCAGCAAGACAGTACTGCACACAACCCGCTACAGCCACTTCCCTCTCCTCTCTGTAAAAAGTTCAAAAGAAAGTAGCATGGGAGAAAGCAACAGTTTTCAAGCTCTTCTGATCAAGCTTCAAACAAACATCGCAGCCCCCATGTCAGCCCAGGGCTTTTGATTTCTCCGCTTTTAGAAACCTGATCTCTAAATGGTTCATATACGCGGACTCTCCAGACGGGGCGAGCAAGGAAGGACAGGTGTTCTAAGGTTTAAACAACAAAATAAATAAATCGGGAGCCATTCACAAATTATTATTTCAAATACTCCTAATGTTTCAAATCCTTAAGCTCCCTGCCCTGGTAGCTAGAATACACCCTTCACCCCTTTCATCCACTGTACTAATTTTAAGATGATACCATTGTCTCGAATTCAAATTTCAGGGAAACAAGTTGCAAGAAAACCCAAAGCCCAGAAGCAGCAGAACATGCCTTTGCCCTGTTCGGAAATACACCGGAGCACTGGGAATCCCACAGCAAATGGGCTGTGTTTCAACCACGTCAGCCACATCTGGCAAGACAAAGGCAAGAAACCTGGTGCGTAACAGCTAATCATTCCTACAGTGCCCAGCAAAGTACAGCCACGCCAGGCAAGTTAATGAGCTACTTAACTTGTCCACAAAAGGGCAAAGCAGGGACCTGAAGGGACACACCATAATGCTTGGCTTCTTTCCTCTTAAGCATGAAACTCTTCTCAAGTCATGTAAACAATGTTTCTTTGGTTTTGCAATTTAAGGTGTTATTCTGGCCTGAGGGAAAGAGCATCAACATGGGCCCAGCAGCCAACTGAGAACTACTCCACAGTTTGCCCTCAGTCCTTTCCCGTGTAGGAGACAACTCTCCGGACGGCCCAAGACTGTAGAACAAATGCCCCCCAGGAACAAAGGCCACTCCCAAACCTCCCCACCTTCCACTCCAAGCACAAGGTCGTTTTCTTTCTGACATGACAGGAGGCAAAATTTATGTTAGAAAAAAACCCTACCAAGGCCCAACACTCTGGTGAACACACTTCTTCCCCTGGGAGGAGGACGGCAGAAGACATAGCATGGGATGCACGCAGGGTCACACCAACTGAGGTGTTACCATTGATGCATTACCAAAGTGGCTTCAGAGGCTACGGTGAGACACAAAATCCTGCTGGTTTTGCAGGGGCAGACCCCAACCAACACAGCAAGGCTCCCTGTAGACACAGAGATCTGCCATCATATTGCTTGCTCACTAGAGGCAGCAGTGGGGGGAGCAAGTGTAACCATCCGTAAAATGGGTATGAGTTATTGCCCAAAGTGTATGGAGCAGCTTATATACAAAACCAAGATTTCCACTTCTCTCAACCCTCTCTTCCAACCACCTGTGCTGGGACTTCAGCTGGAGGAGGTATCCACCTACAGGCATTTGTGCAAGATGAAGGCTGACTTTAGAAGTGGGAAAAGGTCTCACGAGAAGCTTCAAGGCTAAGAATTCAGCTTTTCCCCCGCGTGTGTCCTAGAGGAACTTTGGAACATCACCACCTTTATCCTGGGGCACTCTACATTTCGCCTCCCACAAGTATCATTTCTCCCACACACAACAACATACAATGCCATGACTCAGTCACCCACCAGGGTTGTAAGACACACAGCCTGCTGTGAAACACAGTGGTCAAGGAGTGCATTACACAAGAGGATCTCCAAAACAGAAAGTTGCTGGTGGCTTGTCTTCAAGAAACTTCCAGATACGGCACAGATTTTTGGCAAGGCAAGCACAATACTTTACTGAGCCTGAAGTTTATTAGGCAGTGGGAAAGCCAAACAGGGAAAGTAGCATAGGAAGGATCAAATGAGTGAAACCAAGAAAAGGCTGGTTGCCCCATAGGGCAATGCCGTATTAGTGCAATAGTGCACAGCCCGACACTAGAGCGGAGGGTGACTGGGCAATGCTGGTGCTGGGGGTGATACGGGGGGAGAGACAACAGAATGGATTCGCTCAGGATAAAAATAAAACCTGCCCAAATAAGGAATCCTGGCATGTCATCGCTAAGGACTAGAGCAACGCCAAGACACCCAGGTCCCCAGCAGTGGCTGCCTTGTGAGCTCAAGCTACTGCCATTCCTGAGGGCAGGCTGTGCTATTGCATAATGGTAGGAAGAAGTGAAAGCAACTGTACACAAAGCACCATCAACTCCACCGAGTGCAATTAAAAAATACCTGTAAAACCTACAACTCCACCCAATCTCAACAGCGGAAGCAAGGCCACTTGCAGACACACAGGTAAATTGGAGCTGACAGTGTCCCCTGGAAGTAACATAGCAGTCCCGTCCAATGCCAGGCAAGGCAGGAACACAGACTAGAGCAAGGCCATGCATCCCTCCAGAGCCACAGGAAGGAATGAACACGGAGGCTGCTGTTCCTCTTAGCACTTTTTAGCTGTCCCAGAGGAAAAGGCAAGGCCAGCCTCCCTGCCCCCAGAGGTCAGTTCAGGCTGGCACAGCAGCTCCAGCACTGCCCAGGGTGTTCACTGAACACAGCCATGTTCCTCTTTATAGACTAGCAGAGGTTTAAAAGATTAGCGGAGGAGATCACAGCCCCACAGTAACCCTCTGAAGTGTGGGTTAGTGCAGCTAAGCCCCAGAAGGCAAGGAGACACTTCCCTTAAAACGAAAAATACTGTCCTAATCCTCCTCTGCCCCAGCCAACTAAGTTATGAAACAGTTGGGCTCTTTCCCTCCCTCCCTAGTTCTCTGCCAGGTGAGGGAGGAGAGGGAGCAGGAAGCTATCAGGCTGTGCTGACTGCTACCAGATCTGCCAGCAGCATGGCACCTCTTCAAGATTTCTTCTGTCATGAAACCAAGACCTACATTGGAGTTCTGCAGGCAGGCTCACTTCAGCCCAAAACACGTGTCATTGCAACAAGGCTCTTTGGGTTATTTCCTGCAGAAGCAGAACACATTTGAAACACACGTGCACTACAAACTGGCACTGAGAGCCACAGTTTATTTCTACCAAGCCCGACCAAGTCACCCTCAAGCCACTGCAAACCCAGTGACCAGGAGCAGCCATTTCATGTCTTTCAAAAACTTTTCAGGTTACAAAGACACAAGAGGCTGCCAAAGAGGCATCCGAGAGCAACTCTGCCAAAAGAGCCACCCTCCCACGCGTGCAGCAGTTTATATGGCTCCGAGCAAGAACGGGAAGGGCTGGGCTAGAATGTCAACACACAGCTCCACTCCTGACTCTAGGCCTGCCTTTCATCTCCGGGGAGAAAGGAGGAGGGGAAAGGGGGAGGATTATCCAGCAGAAACATTGGTTGTCTGGAGCAGTTTAATGGCAAGCGTCCCACTCAAAGAATTACAAGAAGTAATCAAAGAGCAATAATTAACATGCGCTTGCTATAAGAGACTCTGCTGCATGCTGCGACAGAGCTTAGGTGAAGAATCTGTTCCACTGCAGGCTATGTTTGATTTCCTTTCAGATCAGTCACCGTTTGGCTTCAGAGAAAGGCCCATTAATGAATACCAAACTAGTACATGTGGGTTTCTGGGGTTTTTTTTTTTTTGCAGGTAACAATTCAAAACATCCTGCTTTCATTCAGCTTGCAATGCCACCACAAACAGAGTCCGATGTCTGCACAGGAACAAAAGCATCCCACACGCAAGGACTAGAAGCCCTGACTGGCACAGGTGTTTGTTATCATGCACCACGAGCACGGAATAACTCTCCCTCTATCATGCAATTCAAAAGAGACTGCATTTTCACCGGTCTTCCCTTAAAACGCTTGTACTTGCCAGTGATTACGGCTCCCTGATGCTGCTCTAGTTGTGCTGCTCAGCTTTGCCCTTGACAATCTTAACTAGGCATTGACCATAAAAGATCCAGAACTGGTTGAGGACTTTGTAGAGAGATGCTACTAACCAATTAGTGCTGTATCAGTCTCATAAGTGGTGCAGCTCCCTAACAAACTGGTTTCAAAAGCAAAGAATCTATTGAATTGCAGACAATCAGCAAGTGCTTAACCAATTCCAGACATCTACTTAGAAGGTATTTTACAAGTGTGGCTATTCTACAGCTGTTTAATAAAGGAAGAACATTCACAAATATGGCCAAGCCTCAACCTGAAAGATCTAAGTCACCCAAGCCAGTGCTATCCTCTCCCTGACCTTGCTCTGTTTTGTGAATCAGTGCAGAAAACCATCACGTTTGCCTCGTTTTAATGAAGGAGGGACAAAACCACATACAAAACTTTTTTTTTTGTGCATGGCATTGATCAGAACATTTTTCACAGCCAAATGGGAAGGAAATGGTAAAGAAGTTACTCACAGTTGTCAGACTGAAAATCTGGGACGAACTGCTCATCATCAGGAACTTGAGCTGGAAAAAAAAGTGGTTTGAGGTCTTTTAGTTTCTCCAACTATATCCGACTAGAAGGTTTTGTACGGAAAAAGGGCAGAGATGAAGACTTGCCTTCAGCTAACCAAGTCTCCTGCAGCTGGCTGAGGTCCTGGAACAGTTCTGGAACAGGAAAAGAGTGAAGCAGATGACAGTTACAAAAAACCAAAGTCAATCTATATGAACAGAAGCAGCTACAGGCACTACTTACAGTAGTGACCACTTAAACTTGAGTGGGGGGAGGAAAAAGAAGATTTGCTACCTTCCGAATCATGCGCCAGATCAGTGTCCAAAAACTTCCGTTTTCTATCAGTCACTGGGCGGCCTCGACAATCTTCTGTGCAAGGCTTCTGAAAGAAAGGACAGCATCTTTCCGTGAGCACCGCTGCTCAGCTACAGGCGAGAGGCAGCTGGACAAAGAGAAAAGCCCCGTGCTAAGAAGCAGAGAGGGCACAAAACACCGGGGGGGGGGGGGGGGCAGGCAAAGGCCCGCCAGACTTACCCCCGGGACCATGAAAGGGACCTGCTGATCATAAAAACCATCCATTGTGCTTCCAAAACCTTTAATAGCCCCTTAGGTGTTTCCAGCATTGAAGCCAGCTCCAGCAAAAGAGGTGTCCAAGTTCCAACTACAGCTGATTTAAGACTGAGGAACAGCAGCAGCACCGAGAGACAGAAAGAGAGAGAGAGACGCGAATCAAAATATGCTTCTGCTTTCAGGCATGCAGCGGAGACTCCCCCTTCTCCAACGGCCCCAGGAGAACACTGCCAGCAACCTAGAAAGATCAGCTCCCGCCGCAGCCCCGTGACATGCACCCGGCGCACTCTGCTTCACCATTAATCCCTTGACACTGACAGTTCCCCACTTGTTCAATTACTTGGTCCCACGGCTCATCTTCATTCACAAGTTTCTCCCCCCCACTCCCCTAGCCCAGCCTCTCCCTCCAACACCGAGGTCATAACCTTTCCTTGGTGATGTCACAGAGTCACTATGGCAACGGGTGTGGCGTCACTAAGGATGGATTACCCCCGCTTATAAGCAAGCCTAGAGAAGAAGCAGAGGGGACGAGGGCGAGCTGGCGCTGCTGGGTGCACAAAATGTTTTCTCCTTACATGGCAAAAAGAGGGATATAAATAGCAACAAGTTCATGGAAAGCAAGTTCCAGTTTATTTAATGCGGGGAAGAGCAGCGATCCGAAGGCGGCAGCTGAACCCACATCTCCACCGCACCCAAAACCCCAGGTTGTTGGCAGCAAGAGCAAGGTGCTCAGCGGGAGTTGGCTTTAGGGGGATAAAACCCTCATCTGCAGGAAGCCAGTGGCGCTGCCGTGCTCCCCATGGGTCAGCATGAAGGTGGAAAGGCACCAACTGCCCCACGTGCACGGCTCCTCGACACACCGTGGGCAAGTCCCTCCAAGGGGCGGGACGGTGGCTGCACCCACTGCCGGGCTTTCTTCTAATGAAAAGTAGTAGTGGAGGGGCCAGATATGGAGCGAGGCAGCAGCTCTGAGTGGGGAGCAGAGGCACGGGGGTTAGACAGGCACCAAGACTCCTGTCCTCACCCCCCTGCACACGTGTGCGCACACACACACTGCACAAGCAGCACTCATGCAAACAAACACACACACACCATGCAAGACAGGCACGCGGCAAATGCAGAACACATGCACACGCCATATAGATGCACACATGTAACTCACATACAAGTCATGCATACAACTGCGCAGCACAGATGCACACACCACATGCACTTGCACAATATGCACAAGCAACGTGTGCAGATGCACACACGCACACACACAACACACACATGCCCAGACACCCATGCACATACCACACAATATGTACACACTGAACACAACGCAGGGGTGTGCACGTGCGCACACAACACACACATGCAACACACGTGGACGGACACACAAGCGCCACACAGGGCAGCGGCGCGCACACAGCCCGCACACGCGGCACTTCGCGTGCACATCTCCCCCGCGCGGGGGCACGAGCCGAGTTTCGTAACAAGCGGCACTGCCCCGCCCCGCAGCGAGCGGCGCCCCAGGTTTTTATGAATGGCGGCGCGGGGGCCGCGGCCGGCGCGTGTAACCGGATCCTGCGCGGGGCCCCATTCACAAAAACAGGGCCCGGGCGCACGCGCGCGCACACACACACACACACACGGACACACGCGCACCCGCACAGATGCAAACCCACGCGCGTGCACACACGTCGTGTCCACGTCCCCGCCGTGGAGTCCCGGCCGCCGCACGCACCTACCCGCCCTGTGCAGCCGCCGGGCGCCCCGAGCCTCTGCGTTCGCTCGCCATTGGTCCGCCGCGGAGCCGCCGGCTGTCCATCACGGCTTGTTTACCCTGCCGTCCGCCCAATGGCAGGCGGTCGCTGCGGCGCCGCCCCCGCATGATTGGTCCCCGGCGGCCCGGCGGCGCGTTCTGAGCCCGCCCCCTCCCCGCCCCCCACGACCCGGCACCGAATGGGCTCTCCGCGGCACGGCAGCCAATGGCCGCGGCCTCATTTGCATGAGCTCTGGGGGACGGCATTCATTCATAAAAAAAAAAAAAAAAAAAAAAAAAAAGCCGGCCGCGGAGGGCGCGGCTGGGGCGGGAGTTAAAGGGACGGCGGCCCGCGCTCCTCCGGGGTGGGGCCCTGGGATGAGGCCCACGCTGAGCTCTGGCCTCAGGGCGCCCCACGGGGTGTGGAAGTGTGGTGGCAGCATGCATGGCTGCCCGCCACGACTGAGCCGGGCACCCTGTTCTGGACGCGCCGTTGGATGGGTTCACCGGTGCAGGCCCCATCTGCAGACTCGTCCCGGCCCGGGCTGGAGCTGTGACCCCTGCAGAGGCCCGGCCCGCAGCCCCGCTGCCCTGACGGGCCCCGTGGCCCGTGCCATCCCCCCGACTCCCGTAGCTTCAGCACACATTTCCCGGGCCTACACCCACGTGGATGCTCTGGCTACAAAGACTTTGCACAGGACGCCGGACCACGGTGCTCACCGCTTGGACAGCACAGGAAACACAGAGATCTGGACTGGGAAAACAAACACACCTTACTGCAATGCCTTGTTTCTGTCTCCTTCCCACTCAGGAGGGGCTTTTGGCCCTGGGACAAATTCTCTAAGTCCTGGACCCCTCTCTCCTGCCCACAGATAACTGTCCAGCTTCTGCAGCATCTGTATCCAGCACCGTTTCCTTTTGGGCCCAGGGCTTAATAGGGCACTCTGTCCTCAGTCCCAAAATACACCTCTGGTACTCTCATTATATAAAGCAGAATCCATAGTTCCCTAAATCATCATAGCTGGAGACAGTAATATTGTTAGTGAGATAACAGGGCAGAGGTAGAAGTGGGCAATACATATTTCTGTTCTCTCTCTGAAAGCAGCTTGGCAGGTTGCTGGGATTGAATGAAGGTGATTGAATACTTTTCAAACCATTAGCAACTGATCAGGACAACAACAGCTAGGCAGGGAGAAACATTTCTAGATCAGCAAGCAGTCAAGAGTTGTAAAAGCTGGCCAGGGAGAATTCTGATGTGCTGATTTTTAACAAATCTTGGAATTGCAAGGATATTCCTGAAGACAGAGGGAGGGCAAATATTGTGTCAGTATTCAAACAGGACAGGTGGGAGCCTGCCTATGTAGCAATGTCAGCCTGCCACCAGTCCCAGATAAAGTAATGGAAAAGCTGGTGGAGGATACAGCTGCTAAAGAATAAAAGGCCAGGAATGCAATTAGGAGCACATAATACAGGAAGGGAAGGGCCATCATGGGTCACTAAGTCCAGCCACTGCTTTCACAGGCACTGCATCCTAGAATGTCCTTCATAAACAGATCAGGTTCTGTCAAATTGGGTTTTCTGACCCCATTAGGCTGTTGAGAAGCTCTTCCAGACTTCACTCCCCCAGTGGTTAGAAACCATTTTCTCATTTCCAACCTTCATTTATTCATGGCCAGTCTATATCCATTTGTTCTCGTGCCAACATAGTCTTTCAGCTTAAAGAGCTCTTCTTTCTCTCTGCTGAGAACAGTCCTATTCCCTCTCATTTTGCTAGGCTAAGCCACCTAAGCTCTTTCGGTTTCCTTGTCTAAGACAGACTCTCCATTCCTTTGACCATCCTAGTAGCCCTTCTCTGCACATGTTATAGTTTGAATTCATCCTCTTTGAACTTGGGTAGCATACTTTGCCAGATGAGGTCTCAATAACACTTTGTACAAGGGTATTAGATTAGTATTTTCCTATCTCAATTTGAAGTACCTTGTCAGATGCAGCCTGGGACTACATGTTGTCATGGTCACATCACATCCACGGCTGTTTGTCACCCCATGATTGGTTAATACACTCAGGACTTTGCAGCTTGTAACAGAAATTATTGTTCTTAGTCCCTAAAAGCATCACCTTGCATGTCATCCTATTATATTTCCTCACCTTTCTGTCATCCCAGTCCTCAAGGTCGTATTTGATAGTCTGATCGTCCTCTGCATCAGTGATGCCTCCCAGTTTGTGTCATCCACAGTTCATTCATACACTCATAATTTTGGTGCCCAGGTCACTAAGGAGCAAGAGTGTTTCTAAGACCAATCCTTGGAGATCTTCCCTCATCACCCACCCGCAGCTGATGGTTCCCCTTTTAGTACAACCTGTTCTTGCCTCCCCACTTGAGCTAATTCTTACGGTATTTCTTGTAGCCTATTGTAGTAATCTCCACCTTCTTCATCTTACTTAATAATTGCCCAGAGGTCACCATATCAAGTGCTTCACTCAAGTCCAAACAAATCGGAGCTACTGAATTTCCTCTCTAAAAAAATCTATGATCTTACCAAAGGAAGATATTGAATTAGTTTCTTTAACTTTCTTAAATACTGCTGCTGCGTTTGCTATTCCCCAGCTCTGCGGTAACCCTGATTCGATAAATGCGCTGAAAATCCTTGTTACTGGATTTGACGTTTTGCATAGCAGTTCTTTCAGTATTTTGCATGAAGATCATAGAATCCTAGAGACATGGGGCTGGGAGGGACCTGGATCAGCCCTATCCAAACCATAGCATACAAACCATCATCTAAACTCTATATGAGACTACCACCGACCCTGACACAGCACAGACCTAACAACCTAACCTGCCACAGGTAGAGTAGGGGAGCCACAGCAGCCAGTGTCCTGCCTCTATGAAATGTGCTCTAGAGGGCCACACTTCCTGCTACAGAGGAAGGTGAAACCCCCCCAGTCTTCACCAATCTGACAATGGGGGGAAATTCCTTCCTGACCCCCCAAATGGTATTGGTTGGACCCTGAGAAGAGGGGCAAGACCCTCTAGCCAGCAACCTCCAGCTTTGCTTCCAGCAGGAGCACTGGCACAGTCCAGTCAGTCCCCAGTCTTGGCTGCAGCAAACACCCACCGCCTCTATGGAAGACTAAACCCCCACCCTGACACATGTAGCAGAAAGGGGTGGCAGAGGCAACCAGTACAGCCCAGAAGCCTGAGAAATCCCTGTAGTGGAATATAGATATCGTTATGCCTAGATCATCCCCGACCAGTGGCTGTCCAACCTCTCCTTGAACACCACCAGTGATGGAGAGTCGGCAACACCCCTGGCATCTATTCCACTCCCTCACTATTCTGAGAGTGAAGTTTTCCCTGATTTCCAATCTAAACTTACTTCACAGCAACTTCAAGCTATTGTTCTGCATCCTCCTCTTCGCAGGAAGAGAAAAAAGGTGTTTTCCCTCTTCTTTATGGCAACCCTTCTAGTATTTGAAGACTGCTGCTATGTCCCCACTTAAGTGCCTTTTTTGCAAGCTGAACATGCCCAGTCTCTTCAGCCTCTCTTCATATGACTTGCCTTCCAAGCTCTTAATCATCTTTGTTGCCTGCCTCTGAACCCTCTCTAACTTCTCCACGTCCTTTTAAAATGTTTTGCCCAGAACTGCAAACAGTATCCAGATGAGGCCTGACCAGCGCTGAGCAGAGAGATGCTATCACTTCCCTTGTCTTGGGCCGCATCAATAGCCCATGCAACCGGAGCACGTTAAGCAATTTTGAGTTTAGCTTCCACCTCCAAAAGTGGTAACTTGCATGGTCATGCTCTCCTTTTCAGTAGCCCTCCTGCCCTTGTCCCTATGTTCTCACTGAAAAATGAGACAGACTTTCCTGTTGGTATTTGCCAGTTCTGATCAATGCAGGTTTTATGGAACGAAGGTCATGTCAAGGAGCCTGATTTCTTTCTGTGATGAGATCATGGGTTTGACTCATAAAAGGCAATTCTGTAGAGGTACCAGATATTTGTATGCCATTTGCCTCAGTACCATATGACGCTCTGCTTAGAAATTAATCTCACGGCTGCTAAGATTTGTGGATGCTGCACATATTGGCAGCGTAGGAAATCAGAATAAGAGCACTGATTTGGATCTGTAGGTAAACCAGGCCCAGTCAAACAAATTTTCCCTTAATAGGGCCAAATGCAAAGTCCTACATGGAGACAAGGGGGGTGGGGTTGGGGTGCAAGCTGTACCTGCAGGGTAAGAGCAGTGACTCTGGAAAGGATTCAGGGCTCACAGTAGACAAGTAACTCGGGCAATGTGCTGCTTCCCAAATCCCTCGTTTCAGACTGGGAGCTACATGCTCCATTCCCAGCTCCCGTCCACGTATGCACTGTGCATGGGCCATCTGTGGGCCTGCAGGCGAGGGGAACGGTGGGGGCCCTGGCTGCAGACTAGCACAAGGAGCCCTCCCTGTGGGGTGGGGGTGGTCTGTGATGGGTATGAGGCAGCTCCATCCCTTTGATGCCCCTCATGGGGTGGGGGGGGGCAGTCCCAAGAGGCATGGGCCTCCTACTGCAAGTGGGATTTGTCTTTTGCCCTTTCCCATCCTGGAGCTTTCGTCAGCTGTACTCTCCAGGGTTTTCTTTTAATCAGCCTGGGCCTATCCCAAGAAGCTCAGAACGGTTGTGCTAACTGATGGTAGAGCCAGTAGCTGTGGTGAGAGCCTCTCCCAGTTGTAGGACGCTCATGGTCCTCACTCCACACCTGGACGTCCTCCCCGCTCTCAGTGCCCCGGCACTCTGGGTTGTGCAACACCTCCATGCTGGCCCAGCTGCATGCCTCACCTGGCTGGCTTCAAAGCTTGTTGGCAAGCTTCACTGCCCCTGTTATGCACAGGAGGCAACCTCCAGCAGGGACCTTTTTCTGATTCTTGGACTTCCCAACAGGAAAGCTCTTTACTGTTTCTGAGATGATAGGTCACTGCTTGTCTCTGCTGGGTCTGTGTCCCTTCAGCTGTTATGGGCCTCCCAAAATTCCTGGGAGCAAACACCTCTGCCCTGGAAGATGGTCCACTTCCCCAAGCTGTAGATCGTGGCATGGCTGCCCAGCCAAACCAGTGGTCAGGCCTGCTGGGTAGTACAGAAAGGCTATGTGCCTCTTCACTGAAAACCAGGTTGTTCCTGCCTACAGTTAACCTTCAGAAAGGGGACCTATGAGCCAACAATGTGCCCTTGTTGCTAAAATGGTTAACGGCATACTGGGCTGCATTAGTAGGAGCACTGCCAGCAGATCAAGGGGAGTGACTATTCCCCTCTATTCCACATTGGTGAGACCACATCTGCAGTCCTGTTCCCAGTTTTGGGCTTCCTACTACAGAAAGGATGTAGACAAGTTGGAAAGAGTCCTGGGGAGGGCAAAGAAAACTGTGAGGGGGCTGGGGCACATGACTTGTGAGGAGAGGCTGAGGGAACTGGGCTCATTTAGTCTGGAGAAGAGAAGACAGAGAGGGTATGTAATAGCAGCCTTCAGCTGCCTGAAGGGTGGTACCAAAGCGGATGGAGCTGGACTGTTCTCAGTGGTGGCAGATGACAGAACAAGGAGCAATGGGCTCAAGTTGCAGCAAGGGAAGTTGAGGTTAGATATTAGGAAGAACTTTCTCATGAGGAGGGTAGTAAAGCACTGGAAGAGGTTACCCAGAGAAGTGGTGGAGTCTCAATCCTTAGAGGTTTTGAAGACATGGCTAGAAAAAGCCTTGGCTGGATGTAGTTAGGGCTGGTCCTGCTTTGAGCAGGGGGTTGGACTACATGTGATCTCCTGAGGTCCCTTCCAGCCCTCTTTTTCTATGACTCTATGACTTAGGGCAGGAAATCAGTATGCAGTCTCCCACCAGAACACCTGCATCAAGCCTGGGTTCAGTCTAACCGCAAGGCTATTCAAACAGTAGCCTGCAGCAGAAATCTGCTTGGGCTAGGCTGGGCTGGGCAGATTCTCCATCCGTGTAGCTCCTGGGGTTCCCAGGCCTTTGCCCGGGCTCAGATTTTACGGAGAAGGGTTCCTGGGGTGGGTCAGGTCAGTGCCCCCCTCTGGCCCATGCAGATCCTGAAAGCACCGAGCGTTCCCTGGGGTCTGAGAAGCAGTGAGGATACTGCAGAGTAAACCGAAGAGAGAGAGAGCAACCTTCGCAAGTCAGTCTCAAGAGGACGAGCTCGGCCCACATGACCTGTGCAGGAAGATTGCAAGTTGTTGCTTGGAACAAGCCGTCACAGTGCCTCTGCGGGAGCTGAACTCTCTGGAAATTCAGTCTTTTGAGGGAGGGGAGCGCGGGTCTCACTAAATTTAGAACAAACTCAAAAAAAAAAATCATAGGGTCTAAATTTAGCACAATATGCTTCATGTTGAGATCTCAGCTTGGTTTTGGCAACACATGAGATCCAGGCGGCTGTGGCTGCTCCTATTAACAAGGCATTGATTAATTTCAACTCTGATTGTATCAGCGTAGGCTTCAGGCAGTTAATGCCAAACTTTTCAAGAGGAAACATCTCTGGGAGATTCACGGGTGAGGCGCCCTGCCTTGTGAGTCTCCACTAACTTTCCACCGTATCAGTTTGTCTCCCTGCTGCCTGCCAGGTCCTCTTCTAGAGGTTTGTGATTCCCGTTTCCCCTAGCCTGACATACCTGCAGCGTAAGCACTTTAGCTTCTTTTGGAGACAGGGATGCATGGAGAGGCCGCTTCAGGGTCAGGGTTTCATACAGCCCTGGATGATAAATCCAGACAGGACCACAGACCACTCTGACCTCATTCCTGGATGTGCACCTCGTTTCTGGACGTGCATCCAGGCTGGAGATTTCCCCAGAGGGCAACTCCACCACAACCCAGGGTAAGTTGTTCCCTTTAAAACATGCACCCTTCATCTGCATTTGCCAGGCTTTAGCTCCCAGCCCTCAGATCTTGCTGTATCTTTGTCTGCACGCTGAGGAGCCCTCCTCCATCCAATCCCTACTGCCCTTGTTGGTGCAGAGCGAATCACAGACTCATAGAAAAGCAGAACTAGAAGGGACCTCAGGAGATCATTTAGTCCAACCCCTTGTTCAAGGCAGCATCACTCCTCCTGTCTAAACCATCCTCGACAAGTGTTTGTCTCACCTGTACTTAAATACATTGCAAACAACCCCCATGTACAATGGCCAGGCACAACAGCTGAAACATCAGAAACACCCTCTCACTTATCCTGAGTATAGCAGGGGGACGACAGCATTGTGATCGAGTCAGTCATTAACCCTCTCTTTATTACACTAACCCAGCTGAGGAGACTCTGGGCCTGTTTTCCAGTCCATTAGTCATTCTCACAGCTCTTTTCTAAACCCTCTCTGGTTTCTCAACACCCATCTGGAAGTGGGGGCACCAGAGCTAACCACACTGTTCCAGTAGCAAGGACAGCAGTGCCAAAGACAGAGGAACAGGACCTGTTTTTCAGCTGCCACGGGTCTATGTTGCAAGATTTCCCGGAGACGCAAGCCGGTGTCTTTGTCACCGCTGGGCGAGGTGTGTGTTGCAACCTTCAACAGAGCTTTATTGGGGCTGACAAATGGGTGCTTTATTTGCTAGTGGAGCTGGTGCTGCCTTGGAAAGGGTGAGAGCGAAACATCTGGCTGCTCTTTGTGAGTCACACGCTGACATTTCAGCCTCCGATGTCGCACACAGAAAAACTCCTGAGGCAATAACAAGAAACAGAACCTGACACATTCCAGGCCCGGCCAACTGCTGCATTATTGCCTTTATTTGATGTAAAACCACATAAGTCAGGATTTACATATAAACATGTGCTACGTTACAGATCCTCGCCGTTCCATGCAGGGAGCCACAACAGCGTATGCAGAGGGGGAGAGGCCTGGGAGAGGCAGGGTAGGCCAAGCTCAATAGGATACTGGCAATGGTGGGGAACTGGCTTACTCAGCTGTCTGGGAGCCACGCAATGCTATTAGAGGGATGTGCTGCCAGTGTAGGGGTGCCCCGTGCCTGTTTATACACCTGAGCCTCTGTCACCAGCACTGGCCCGGCTCTAGTTAAGATGGACAGCTCGGCTGGTGTCTTGCTCTCCCATCAAGGGGTTTCTGTTGCCCCAGCGCTGGCTGGGACAGAGGCGCCTGCAGGCGAGGGGAACGTTGGGGGCCCTGGCTGCAGACTAGCACAAGGAGCCCTCCCTGTGGGGTGAGGGTGATCTGTGATGGGCATGAGGCAGCTCCATCCCTTTGATGCCCCTCATGGCAGGAGGTGGGGGGCAGTCTCAAGAGGCAGGGCTCCCTCTAAGCCATGTGGCCTCCTTAAAAGGCAGGCATGTCTGTCAAAAGCGTGGGAAACAGCCATAACTTTAAATTATGACAGGCTTCTTGGCATGCTGGGGATTAGTAGTGCCACTCTCCAGCTCTGTGGGAGCACAGGGGCCTGGCCAGGGCCACATCAGGCTCCATAATACATCGACAGCCTGGGCAGAGGGCACTGGAGGGAGACGGCTGGGCAAGGAGTAGTCAAAAGGAGTCTGTTGTGTGCCACGTGCAGAGGCAGAAAGCACGGCCATCTGAGGACTGGGGTTGCTAGACTCCCTCCCATTCCCATGGGGAAGCCCTACAGCCTAAGCACTGAGCTTTGCTGCACCCTGGCCTCGTGCTGGCACACGGGAGAGAGGAGGAGGGGACGTGACAGGGAGCAGAGACAGGAGATGCAGGGCGGGAAGGAGAAAAGCATGGAGTGTGTCATAAAGGAAAGGAACAGGAGCAGGAGAGAAGAGGGGGCCCAGGGGCCGTGTCCTGCCACCAGCTCCATCCCTGAAGTGCTGTCAGCGAGGGTGATGGCCTTCACTTGCTCACAGCCCTGGGGAGCTATGCTGAGCGAGCCTGACCCCCAAAGACCAGCACAGCACAGCTCCACAGTATGAATCCCCTTCAGAAATACACAGGGCCTGTTCCTGCTGGGCTGCTGCCAAGCCCACCCCGCATTTGCACCCAAAGGCACCCATCAAATGCGGGAGCGTGCAGACAAAGTTACTCTGGGGCCACCCCTAGCACCCGCTTTCAGGCCTGCTTCAGGAGCGAGTGCAGAGGGACGAGCCGGGCGCAGCCTCCCCTGTTTGGGGCATTGGGTTGGAAAGGGCACAGCCTCAAGGGGAACTCGGGACTAGGGTTCAGCCCAGAGCCATTCCCCAGACCAGGCGCCCTCCCGCTCACGGCTCACGCCCATTTAACACTAAGAGTTGACACTAGCTCTACTCACTTTCTACCGCCCCGTAATTTCCTTTCCAGGTCTTGGCTGGAAGAAGCAGGTGAACTTCCGTTTACTGCACAGACGCTAGCCCCAGCTGCAGCCACAGAGGACGTGCTCCCCTTCAGTGGCTCCAAAGAAGGGGGGTCTATTGAATGAGCTGAACACCCCGCGACCTGAGGAACAGGCACTTCTTTCCCCTCTCTGAATGACTTTGTGGGGCTCCGCGTCTGTTGTGCCCCCACGACATCCCCAGCACATGTGCTCCATTGACAAATAAAAGGCCGGTTTGTCTCCCTGCCAGCTCCCGGGCTCAGCCAGGGCGCAGAGATCAAGCTGAGCTCTGCCTGGCTCCCAAAACACCCCCAGCCAGAGAGATTCTGCAGCTGGGACTCGGCTAACAATCCTGTTGACAACGCCTGAGCCAAAATAGACTTCAGCTCACCCTCTCCAAATGGCGTTGGGCTCTGCTGGGATAATTGAAGGAAAAAGTAGCAAACACTTATTTTTTGCTTGGGGTTATGAGCACATCAACTCTGAGCACACACAAGGGGCAGGGCTGTAGAATAAAAAGTTGCTATTTTTACACAGGCACTTTTCAGACCATAGTCACACTTTAAAATGATAATTTACAGCCCATGCCAACTGGGGAAGAGTGCCAAATCTGCTTATATAAGCCCCAGTGATCTCATGTGTTTTCATCATACGCATTAAACGGAGAAGGTCTTTTACCCTGCCAGGAGCACTTACAGGCAAAAAAGGCTAGAGTTTGCTTTTTCTTTAACACTTCCAGAGGAGCAAGTATTACAGCTGCGGCCATTCATAACATCCGGGAGGGGATTTGGAGAGAAAAGTATTGTTAATATTTCATGGTAATTAACATGTTTATTTCGGCACTGGTACTATATGCGCTTGTCTGCTACTAATTTACAAATATCAGTGTCTGGATAAAAGTAAAACATATTTACACACTGCCAACATGCTACCGAGCCACTGATCAGTGTTCTCATCTGGTCACAGAGCCTGCACGACTGGAAAATCAGATGCTATTTTCCACTTGCTCAGTTGCTTAGCAAAATCCCCGGGCTATTTGCATTAGCTATTTACATTGTTCTTCCCTATGAATCTGTGCATGCAATTACATTGTAACGAATGCTTCAAATCATTATTTAAAACAGTCTTACAGTAATCGGGGGTGCGTGCTGGTAGCAGGGGATGCTACGGGCCAGATCCCTTCAGCCAGCCAAGCTGTGCTTAGTGTCAGGCAAGTGACACAGCTGGTTTTAAGTCTTGGAAAACCCTTGCATGGCTGGGGCTCTGGAGGACTGGCTGGCATTAAAGGAGGCTGATGGGAATGATGTTGACCGGGACCTGGGAGCCATACCCCACAGGGCTCCTTTGGCAATCCCAGCCTATACTTCCACCTTCTGATATCAGATATGCAATTCAGTTTGTCTGGTCCCAGTGGTGATAATTCCCCCACCCCCATAGCAAGCCAAGTGACTGCAAAGCTTGGTGTTAGCCATCATCATGATATACACGATCCACTACCTGTGTCTGCACATAAGCTGTCAAGCCTCTCGTCTTTCACCTCTCTAAAAGAAACCAGGCCCAGTGCTGCTGGAACCAGGTCAGAAATAGGAGACCCTGTCTGGGGCGGGGGTTGAGGCTCTTTTGCTCGGGCACTGAACAAGTGTGGAGTCCAAGAATGAAGCCTCTTAAACTTCCATGGGTTTGGGTCAAACAAGTGCTCCTGGATCCTGACTTGGCAAAGAGTTCAAGTATTTAATTCCCACTGAGTGCAACATGTGTTTAAATGTTTTACTGCTTCAGCAGCGATCATGCCAGCCATCCAAGATGTGACTGGCCTCAGTTCTCTCACAAGAGCTCTCTGCGCTCTCTCTGGCCTTTGGAGTGTCTAGGTCATTCCTAATACATACTTCCAGGTTGTGACAGTCTCTGGCTCTCTCTGCAGGCAGCCTGCAGACCAAACACGCCATATTCTGGACAAGCTGGTATAGCCCCCAGCTCTGCTCTGGGGAGAACCCGCTGGAAGCTGTTGATGACAAAGTGCTGCGGCAGGAGCTGCACCTCTCTTGCACAAGCCATCAGGCAGGCAAGGGAAAGGAGCAATTGCCTCTGAATTATGAAGCTGTTCCCATTCCACAGGAAAAAAACTAGAGAAGGAAAAGATGAGCCTCAACACCCCTTCTGCATCCTTGGGGTTCACCCACCACGGCAATGAGTGTCACATGCCTCCCTTGTTCCCTGGTGCCTATGGAACAGATTCTGTCCTTCCTTCCTCCCGATTTATGCCATGTCCTATAGTTACACCCTTCCCGGCTTTCTCTCCATTGCCCTACACCTGTACAGCACCGTTTTCATAAAAGCCCCTTCAATGTCACACAGAAAAGGATTGTTCCCTCCTTGATCTGGGGCATGATGTGCAGAAAGCTAGAAAATGCTTGTTGCTCTCATGCAGAGTGGGCCAGTCTCATCCACGATGCAACTCTAAGCAGGCCCTCGCAACTGTAGCACAGGAGGAAACTGGCTCTTGCTTTTTTCAGAAACATTTCCACATCAATTGCTAGCTCCTTTATAATTTGGAGACCCCACATTACACATCACATCTGCAGTCAGCCTCTTTGGACACAATTGTTTCCCATGTGCATTCGAGCAACAATTCTTCCTCCCGCATATCAGAGTATGTTCTTGCCAGATGAATGCATTTCATCCTCTGCTTACATTTCCCTTTGGATTGCTTCTCTGGCCCTCTTGGTCTTTGCAACCCTCTCCATTCTGGTCAGTCTGGACATTTGACTCACAGAACATCTCCCCCCAGACTCTATACATTGCCATTATGCATTAGCTGTTATTGAGTGTCCCCCAGGCAGCTCCCAGCCCATGGGACAGTTCCTAAATCTGAATGAACTGGAATGAACTTTTTCAAATAAGACTTCAGGGAACACTGACTAAGATGCTTTACAAAAGTCCAGACACCCGGTGCATTCTCTTAGTCACTCATTTTCTGCTTTTCCATTCCAAAGCAGTCGAGTCTGCCTGGCACAGCTGGTGCTCTGTTCATGGTGCTTGGGGCTCAGGATTTTGAGATGGGTTGAGTTCTTACAGATTTCTTCTTTTGAACCCTCTCTGGCCTGAATGGTATTTGAGAGCCCATGAAAGGGCCTGTAGATTGGCTTGTGGTTGCTGAGATGTTGTTTCTGTGCTATAGCAGGGAAGGGAAAGAAATGGACCTTTTATTCACAAGTGGTGCCACTTCTGAGAAGGGTGGAATGCATGGTTAATCTTTGCTCTGCTGTTTGACCACAGCTTGAAGTGAGATGCAGTGCTAGATGGTTAGATGCAATGCCAGAAGGTAGCTGCCATGGTTGCTCCTCTTGGTTTTTGGAGGGTTCATATCTCAGCTGTTTCCTCCAAATTCTGCTTTACCTCCTGGTTCTCCAGGACAGGTGAGGAGTAGCTGCCAGGGCTTGGTAGGACATTAGAGGATTCCCTCGTCATCTCCCCGCCACACTGATCTGTAGAGTTTCCATTTCCTGCAGGGGGGTCTCTTGCTTCCCTGTGGTCAGCAGCTTGAGATTGGCATCACACGCAGTGTCTTTGCCTCTCTCCATGGCACTTTCAGAGCCATAGGGGTCACCAGCAGCAGTGTTAAATTTTCCTGTGGTTTTCTCTTGTCTGTAGCATCCTGCTTCTCCCCTCATTCTCACCACCTCATACCTTGCTGGCAGGGCAAATACATGGAAATATAGAGCCACCTTGCCACTACTGTCCTCTGGAACAATCTCTTCCATTAGTGCAGTGAGACCCTCTCTGGCAGGTCCAGCCATGCCCTTTAGGTCACTCTCCCAACATATTGGTATTTCCAGTCTACACTGCCTGTTACCTGTGCCCTTTGGATTTTGGTATATGTCCATCAGTCTATTAAGACAAGGTTAGTTAATTTAGGCTCTCAACTTCAGCTGGAGAATAGCTTTATCTTCTACTGTAGTACTCAGCCAAGGAGGCTATACCATATCAGAGGAGATGCTCACCTTTCAAAACCCACTAAACTGACTTGGCTCACTTTGCTTCCAGCTGTGTACCTGGAGCCTGGCTGCTGCCCTCAAAAGTCATTTAAGGCTGGCTCAGGTCACATCCTCCTCTCTCCCCTACCCACGTCCTGCTCAGCTGATCTCCAGGTGTGAGTCTTGTAGGGTGGCATAGGTCACCAGGTCTCCAGGGCTCATGCTAGACAGCCAACACTATTGTTTGCTCATGTAGTTTGCTTATTGTGAGGATCACAATGAAAGGACATCCCCAAGCTTCCTCTGAGTGGCTCTGGTGCAGCCCAATTGATCTCTCTTTTTCCACCCTGGTGATGCGTCTGCTCTTCATTGTTTCAGACTGCCCCCTTCCTGTCGTACAGGGTTGGCTGGGCTCAGGTTGTGCAAGCATTTCTGGGGCTGTGTTTGCTGCTGTCTGCCAGCATGCATCTCATGCATCTCCACCTGGCAACAATAGTACTTCTCTCGGTGCATCATGGACAGGCCCGTCTAGCTGTCATTGCATCAGCACACCTTGGAGAAGGACAAATTGCCCTGATCGGGTCCGTTGCATTCTGACTCTGAAACCTAATGGTGGCAATCGCCCATCTGCACTGCTAATACTTCTTCTTCTCACACTGTTATTTGCTGAGGAGCCTGGCACTGCTGTTCTCCCCAGCTGGTGTTCCCTGGTATGGCCAGGAGAAGGTAACATGGGAACAGAAATGAACCACCACCAGGTGTTCATCTGCTCCATAGCTATAGAAGGAGGGCAGGAGAAAGCCCCTTCCCCTGGAAGTGTTGCTGTCCAGCTTCTTGGAGATGCTTTGGTGTCTTCTGAGCAGTGACCAGTGGCCCTCCAGCTCCTGGCTTCCTTGCTCAGTACAGCACACTGCGGAGGGAAGCCTGATTTGGGAAGGAGTAGAGATAGTGTTGTCTGGTATCAGGAAAGCAGGCAGAAAATCAGCAACTTCCACTATGCTCCAAGCCTGGAGATGGGGAGGAGAGGATTGTAACGGGGGACAGAAGCTTACTCCACTGGTGACCAGACAGGGGGAGCTGCTGCAGAGTGGGGAGTGATTCCAGGCTCGCTCCTTCTGCTCTCCCTGGCTCTGCCTCTCCCAGGACTGTCTAGGGAATGCCCAGCTGGGCCAGCCAAGCCGCGTGTGTTAGCAGCAACTCACAGGCTGCATCAGTTTACTGCTTTCCCTGCACCCACATGCTGTTTCCATGCCTGGCACATGAGCTCTGCTCCTCATGGCCCAGGGCCCTGCATACCCAGATACCCTGCAACCGTCAAAGCGACAAAGGAGACAGCCAGGGTGCCTGGGGCAAAGTCAGCAGATGGCATCAGGCAGGTTTTTCATAGTCTTGCTCCTGCTATCACAGCCTCGCCCAGCACACCACTGGGATAGTTTGGGCACAGCTGGGTTACCCAGATGGCTCAGTGACATTCTTCCTGCTGTTTGCTGGTTACAGTGCAGAGGGAGGTCCATGAGCTCAGACTGCCGTCTCAGTGTCTGTGCAGCTCAGCGTCCTGGGAGTAGGAAAGGGGCTGTGGTCTCTGGCTACCCATATCTGTCTGCATTCCAGCTGGTGGAGCTTTATACCACAGCCCAGGATTTAGAGCGGCGCCTTTCCTGGCTGGGGTGACATCCTGCACTAACAGAGATTGCCAGCACCTCCCTTTGTCCAGCACGCAACTCGTGGCTTAAGCTCAGCAGGTTGCTACCCACCATTGGCAACAGAGTTCATTGTGTCCAGCATCTCAGCTCTTTGTGGTCCAGTCATGAAGAAGCCTGTGGAGTCTTAATTCTCACAGTATCTAGACTTCTCATCTGCCCTTGACCCTCGTCAGCCACGTTCCAGCCTGGATCAGGAATGGAGCCTGTTGGTCATCCTCTGGGAGGGAAGCGGATCAAGATATTCAGGCTGTGTTACTACCACCCATCAGCTGCATTTTGCAGAGTTCATCTACAGGTGTTTTGAGCCTGCCCCCAAGCAAGGCCCATGCTGCTGTCAGGGAGACCCTGGCCCTCCTTGCCTCAGAGACCTTTCACAGGGAGCGAGGGCAGTGGCTTCAACTTGCTGACACATTTCTTTGCTAGACAAGGCAAACAGCAAGAAGTGGCTTGTCCTGGACTGAACACCATGGAGGGTTGAGAGAGGCCCTGGGAGGATCCCATTAAGCTGGGGTGAGGTGGTGGATGAAAAGCCTGTGTGAAAAACAACCTCTGTTTGGACCCGTACCTAAACTCCCAGCAGCCTGGTGCACTTGTCCCAAGTCACTTCTCTGAAGTAGGGTCTCCAGAGACAATAAATCGGAGACATTCAGAGTTGCAGGTGCAAAAAAACAGCTTATATATGAGGAAAGGACCTTTTTACCTTAGAATGGGGAAACCTCAGGAGCTGCTCGTGCAGCGTACATCACCGCGAAAACCTAGCAGGGGTCTTCTGCTCCTGGACCATCAGGACACCTGGTTCAACATCAGGTCACCCTGTGGAGGCCATGGGGAAACCACCCAGGCAACTAGCTAGAATTCCAAGGAAAGTCCATCTTCTTTCCAAACCAGAACGGTGCCGACTGCTTCCTCCCCGGGGCCAGCACTTCGCAAGCAATGTGTCCCCTCTCCCGCCTTCGTTTACACCCATCACCACGAGGGCAGCACAACTGCTCAGGAGCAAGAGTTGGGTTATTTTTTCTTCCTTTTGCCCTCCTCTCCTCTTCCCCTCAAAAACACCAAGTCACATTCAGGAGCATTTTACCAGCCTGGAGGGAACTAGAAAGGGCCTCCACAAAGTGGTATCTATAACACTAGAAAACACCACTTCCCAGAAGAGGCAGAGAACTCCCTGGCCAGGTACTGCAGTGCATCTCTCCGTAACCATGCAGATGGATTCATGCAACGCCTGGTGGTGCCTTCCTGATTTCCTAGCTTATTTAAAGTGTTTTCCCTAGGCAGGAACTCCTCCTCTTCCCATGTACTTGGCTGGGACAGGGACACGCCTCAGGATCGATGGCTTTTGCCCTTTCCCACAATTTTAAGGAAGAGGAAGATTCCACTTAGCTACTCCATGCAGGGGCAAGTAAGGAAGACCCTCGCACACCAGTGACGTGTGGTATCCCGGCTCCCAGCAGCAAGCGGTTCTCCCTGCTCTTTCCTGGAGCTGTGGTAACACAAGCCCCTTGCTGGCACTGTCCCACAATGTAATGGCTAGAACCAGTGCCAGACACATGCTGCAGAGCCATGAGTCGCAGCATGCCAGACAGAGCCTGATGTTGTCCTATGGCCAAGAAACACTTGGAGAAGAATGGCCAGGTCCACATGCTTTCACTGGACACTACCAGTTCTCTCCTGGCTGTGCCCGAGTGTTTGCCCTTACTTGTCCGCGTGCTAGCGAGAGCAGGACAGTCAGATTTTGAGGAAGCTTCCCCCCCACAGCTCTGCCTGGCTGTACTCTGCCTACCTTCCAACCCCACCATGGAGCAGAAGGAGACTAACAGAGAAGAACTAAGACTTGGCAGCAGATCTCCAGAGCTGGGAGGTGTAGAAACAGGTAGCTCCTGCATCAGAATAGCACACACCCAACTTTGGGTTGCTTGGCTCCCTTTGGGGTGAACTCATGACATTTCTCTCCTGCAAAGTCGGGCTTTAGAAAGCAAACACAGCTCTCTGCCAGGCTAGCTCTGGGCTTGCTTTGGTTTCATCCCCAGGCCCCATGCACCTTCTAAAGCCATTCAGGCACCTGCTGCTGGTTGTGATGATCCTGCACATGGAGGTAACCACGTTCCATCCAAAATCTGGCTCGGGTTGGGTGTCAGTGAACTAAATCAAATCTTGTGAAAGGGCAGCTGGGTTTTCTCCTTACTCAGAACAAGAAGGGAGAAATTTCATTCTGGTCGAACTCTTTCTTATTAAAAAAAAAAAAAAAGCAAGAAAGGCATTTGTTAAATAAATATATAAATAAAAACACAGATTTGGGGGTCCAAAATTGGACTCAAAGATTCAGGGTCCCACGGAGGCTGGCAGCTGTGGTGGAAGGACCAGGTTTGAGTCATTACACATCCCAAGCAGAGACACTCAGTTTACCCTGAGTTTGTTTTCTGTACCCAAAGAAAGGTCTCTCTCTTTTGCAGCCACCCCCATCCCTTCTGGCTCCCTCTTTCCAAGGATCGCTTGCCTCTGAATAACAACCTTGCTTCTGTTTTTTCAAAGAAAAGCTAGTCGAGGGGGTTGAAAGCATGTTATTACAACTGTTTGAGAGACGATGGCCAGCCTCCCAGCTCCTCTCCTCAGTGTTCTCTACGCTAAGAAAATAAATAGCCTTTTGAACGTGTAGGATTCGGTGACCACAGGGACAGTGCAGCCAAACACAATGTCATCTGACAGGACTAAAAAATAAATAAGTGAAGCCTGGCTTCCATGTTCCCTCTGTGCCTTGGTAGGGGGTAAGTTATTTAAATAAAAGGACAGAAGCCAACTCTCCTTTGCAGCGTCATGCCAGATATTATACTTCACCAGTTGTAAGCTGCCTTTGTTTGTTCACTTTGGGCCCAGCTGAACAGTGACATTCACTGAGGATTGTCTCGAAAGATCCCAAGCTTCGCCATGGGCAAATCTTTTCTGTGGGTCCCAGAGATTTTATTTCCCCTCCTCAGTTCCAGAAATGTTGAGAAAAATGTCTTTTTAAACCACCCATGCTCTGCCTGCCTGCAGTGTTGCGAGTGTGTGCGTGTACGTGTGCGCAAGTGTGTAAAACTGCAGACCACGTCCCATTTCCAGTGGTCGCATCCTGCGACCGGCAATGTTGTTTCCCATCAAGTGTTCAAGATGCTGCCTCTGATCTGAGATTTCCACAGAAGAAAGAGAAGTAAGGAAATCAGGAGAGATGAAGGTTTCTAATCCACCGGGTTTTGTTGCGACAGTTGCCATCAGGATGCAGAATCACGGCTTCGAAACTGGAGTTCTCTGCTCAGGTACACATTAGTCTCGAGTTCGGTTTCTTCTCCTCAGAAAGAAGAAGCTGCTCTTCTGGGGAGGGCCCAGCAACATTGGCACTTGGCTTTTGTGGGTGATTTTTATCTAAAGAGAGAGAGAGAGAGAGAGAAAACAAATGAATAGTTAACCGGTGAAGCAGAGAATCTCTGACTGTCTACTTCCCCGCAGGTACATGGCCATTTTAGGCACAGGGTCTCTATTACCCAAGATAACACGACAACCACCACCTGGCCTGGCAGAGACTGGACTAGTGACCTGCACTGCTGGGAGCTGAGCTCCAGACCTGGGTTTGGGAGCTGAGAGCTCTACCAGTCTCATTTCTTCTGTGGAAAGAGCAGGAAGGGGAGCACACGACACACCCTGCGCACAGCGTGACTGTAACAACTGGGGCCAGGCAGCTCGAACCTTCCTCAGACTCACACTCATGTCATTGTCTTGGTGTGGGATGAAGGGAAGTCTCTGCAACTGCAGTTGCAGGCTGAGGAAGTCTCTGCACCAACTGTGAGAGCCTTTCTCAGCCTGATGAAGGGTTTTTAACCCAAAAGCTTGCTAAAAATTTTTTTCCAACTATTTAAGTTGGTCTAATAAGAGATATCAGATTCACCCGAAGAACCTTGTCTGCCTGTGTCCTTAGACCGGCACGGCTACACCCTACACCCCTGTTCCATTTACCAGAGCATGTGGCCAGGTGTAAGACAGAAATGCCCTGCCAGGCTGGTCTGTTCGCATGCCGCCAGCGGGCCCCCAGACCATGAACTATGGGGTCTCTGGGGCTGCTTTGAATCTTTCTGGGGCCTTTGCTAGGGACACTCCAACTTGCACTCAGTTTGGCTCCACTTCCCCCTGAGCCAGAGACTGAAGCAGCCAGAGCCCATTCCACAGGCGCTGCTGTGAAATCTGGTGACAGTCATCTCTGCAATCTCTAGTGCAGTTGCTGCAGTGAGTCTAACATGCGGCAGGGACAAAAATAGCAGGTTGCCAGGCTCTGGTGCCACCCACCAGGAAGCTCAGAGGCATTGCTGTGGATTCAGAGGCCTGATGGTATGGCGTGGGGAGGAGAGCCAGACACTGCTGTGCAGGCAGGATGGGCCACGGCGTTCCTGTTCGCACAAGCAGGGGCCAGTGTCTTGGGGAGAGGGGGCTGGATGGCACTGGCCGTGCATCTTGCCCCCTGCCAGGATCGAGAGGGGGAGGGGACACAGCCAGGTCTGGGCAGGCTGCTCAGGGTGAGCACTGTGTCCACACAGCCCTCCTGGGGTGGCACTCCCAGCTGGGGCTGGTCCCAGAGGAGGAAAGAGTCTGCCATGGCTCGTTCACTGAAGGACAGACAGATCTGCCTAGTCAGATTTCACTAAAAATAATATGGTCATCCAACCCAACCCAGAGACATAGACCATGACCACATGTCTGTGGTCAGCCTACATATTCCACCATCCCGAGCAGCAGGAGGAAGAGATTCCAGAAAACCCAGGTGTGCAGGGACCCAGGCCCCACTGCAGGCCCCCCACAACTGGACCCCAGGCTTCAGCCTCAGGCACCATAGAGAGCCCCGCTTCGACTGCAAGGGCCCTGGGACTGTTGGTCGGTCACACCTTGGATCTTTCTTAATTTTTTAAAATGTAATCACAGCTGATCTCTCTCTCCCTCAGCCTTGGGAAGGGCGGCAGCTTCACAGTGCTCAGGCCTGAGGGGCTTGTATCTGGGGTGGTGGTGAGGGCATGGGAGAAAGATGCAGTCACACGGTGTAACCTAGGAGGACTTTGCTGGGAACCTCCTCTACGTCACAAATTCCCTCACAGAAAAGACAACCAAAGCACTGGCAGCCACTGTCGACGTGGGACCCTGTCCCTCCACCCCTGCTGCTGTCCCTCGGATACTCACGGTGCAGGGCGGCTGCATCCAGGGCTCCCCATCCACCTGCATGGGCAGCAGCTTAGTTGTCCTGGAACCCACAAACAGACAAGACATGGGGTGAACACGACGCAGGAGCGGGTAGGGGCTGGGCACTGTACAGGGATCACACGCATCTCCTGTATGAGCCCTTCAGGAACACACAGGCTAGTCAGGCAATTGCTAGTGCCACACACTCGGCGCTCTTGGGGGTACATAACAGGGATGGCTGCTACGCCTTGGACCTGAGGCATCATGCTGGTGAAGGTAGCTGATAACCCACCACATTTTATGAAACGACTGTGTCCAATCACTTTCTCTGAACAACAGTCTCTCTCTTGCCCAGTTTTTTTCCACTCTGTCCCAGCCCCCACCTGAATGCCCTTAATCCTACCACTGGCTCTGATGCCTATGTGGGATGAGACACTACAGAGACCATAACATCCCATGGGGTGCATGGATGAGGGGCACCCGGAGCACAGGGCCTGGCTTGGTCATGAAGGGTGGGAGAACTAGGATTTAAGCCTATGGAGGGGAAGGTGTATGGGATTCAATTGAACGGGGCAGATGCTGGCATCTGGGGCTATGGGGAAGTACAGTGCGGGGTGGGGGCTGTTAAGCTGTGGGGAGCGGTCTTAGTTGTTTCAGGAGGGAGTGAAATCCAGGAGCACGAAGGAGGGCTGAGGAATCATGTGCTGCTACAGGTGGAGCAAACCACCCTCCCTTTGGAAAAGGATCAAGGCGTCTGGCTCAGAGGAGACGGGCTGAAGATCTAAGCCAGTCCTTGGAGCTCTTGCCCGAGGATGGGAAGGGGGAGACAACAGCACCAATGAATGGGAAGCCTGAGATAACAGTCTGCATTTGCACATCCCTTTTTACCAACGGAAGAAGAGGCGTGGGCAAGGCAGAGATAATGATGGCCTCACACAAAGAGCTATTTATTGATGGGAAGCAGGAAAGGGGAGACTGAACATGCACAGGCAACTCCTGGAGTCTGCCCACAGCACAGGCTCCATCCAGGCAACCAAAGGCCCACTGACTCCAACACAGGGTTTTGTTCAATGGCTGTGAAAACAGGTGCAGATTACCTTGAGTTATTGAGATAAATGAAGGTGAGGATCATAAGCACATTTGCTACCTCATGGAAGCTGCCTGGTGATGGGCTCTTACCCAGCTAAATCATAGTAACAGTCCCCCTTAGCTTTCCTGTACTGCTGGGGGAGCACGCACAGGGGCAGTTATCCACTAGCAGATGTGCTATAAAACACCTGCTCTCTTTGCCTGCCAGTATCTTTGCCCATAACCTGAGACCTTCAGGACCTGAGCTACACCACTGTGTAGGGCCAAGGGACACACCAAGTTGCACAGAAAACTAGCTAGCAGCTACCACAAAAACACCCACGAGTGCCTTCAAATAGTCACTGAGAACCAGGAAGGGAGCAGGGAATGATACGGCATGGTTTTACCAGTAAGGCGGAAGAATGGCTTCTTGTGGAACTGCTCAGTAGCTGTAACTTCAAATGCTCGCAACAAATACGAAGGGGTCTGTGATCAGCTGGGGGGCGGCAGCACGAGGAGCAAGAGACAGGGCTCACGCTAAACACTGTCATGGTTATTTATGTGGCAGAAGTGCCTGGGAACTGCAGTGATGGGCCAGAAGCCTCCTGTGCAAGGTGCTGTTCAAGTGCTCGGATAAATCATGCCGGTCGAACAGATGTGTTGGAGTCGGGGGGGAAGACTGGGGTGGGAAGCAGGGCTTAGAGCACAGACAAGTGTGGTGACACTGTCATGTTTCTATTATTATGTTTTGACAAAATCAGAGGTACAAAACACATTCAGGCAGGTGCTGGGGGCCGGGGCAGGTACCTGATGGTGACGGATGAACACTGAGCCAGTCTCTTGCCGGCACTCTTCAGTCCAGTGTAGATCTGCCCCATCTCCATTGCCCCCTCGAGACCCACCACTTCCAGGAGCTGGTCACTGAGGTCTGGGAGGAAAGAAAGGCAAAGATGGGATGCAGGGTATGACACTGCCTTCTCCAGGCCCAGCACTGGCCCCAGCTGGACACGTGCTCCAGAAGCAGCTTTCTTCTCGTCCTCTGGTCCTGTATGAAATACCATCACTCAGTACTACCCATACCCACTCACTAATGAAAACAAGGCACTTTTCAGCATGGTTAGCTGCACATTGGTTCTGTTGTTCACAGACACCTCTTGGGAGGGGGAACTCAACAGCCACTGTCACTGCAGTATAGGGACAGGTGGTGAAGAAGAAAGCTTGGCCCAGGCACAGTCAATAGCCTGTAGATAACTTACACTGGACTATAGCCTGGATGCTGAGGACAGCAGCTCTTTTCTTTTAGAAAGAGCCAGGAATCCACAACAGAGCCAGGCAAATTCTGTGAGGGAGTATGTACGGATGTTCACTTCATTTAAAGCCATGAGTGACTAGGAGTTCAGCATACAGGGAGAGAAAGAATTTGCTACAACCTGTGCCTGAACTAACCCCACCACCTTCCCATTTGCAGGGAAGGAAGAGCACTCCCTCACACCAGCCTTTGTGGTACTGGGGCCATTATAGCACTGCAATACAGGAAATTACCCCCAGAGGGAGACCCTGGGGAGTGCAGTGGTGCATTTCCACCCCCTTTCATTCCTGATCCACCCAAAGCTTAAAGCCTGCTCAGGACCCTTCTGACCCTAGAAACTATGAAACTATGAAAGCCAACTGCCTGGCAGTGGCAGCTGCATTTCTAGAAAGGCAGCACTGAGGGAGCTGCTTTACTTCATGGCTCATTGTCATCTACGTCATCCCTTCTAAACTCTTTCTTTCCCCAGGTATTAATGACCCTGTCTTCCTTTTAATAGTCTTGTACCTAGCAATCGGGTTATCCTTTTTTCTGCAGGGCTGCTGTCTGCCCCCTGCTCCTGGTACTGAAGCTCCTATTTCACAGCCTTGTAGCTTGTTCTTAGCTCATCCCAATGAAGTTCTACTTGTTTTTGCTTCAATCTTAAACTGAATAATTCAGGCCTACGCCCCATGCAATATTACTACAGCCTCTAGTTTCTTAACTGGAGAAAAATGTGTTGTGTTGTATGTGATGATGCACTTCACCATCTGCACCCCCTTTTCAAAAATATCTACCCACGATTACCCCTGAGTCAGACACAGCATGTGGCTGTCCGTAAGCACATGCTGTCTCCCTCACATGCTGGAGCAAAGCAGAGGCGTGAGGAGATGGACTGGAGATCAGCCCACTGCCATGGTAGCAAGTCCCAGCACTGAGGGAGCTCAGCATGTCCACAGGCACATACCAAACCCAGAGGTACACTGTCTGCTGTCAGGCCTGCTGGAGATGGAGGACTTGAAGAAATGACCCTGAAGCGCTGTCACTGATGTATTTCAGGGTTTGGAGTGCACCCATGGGGTGGGTGAGATATACTTGGTCCCTCTGGAGCACCGAACCACCCACTGTGATGGCGCAGACCTGCCCAGAGCAACCCCCGGCTGCAGCAATTTATGCTGGGGTGTGATTTGGTTCCAGGAGCTCCCTTGTAAGCTGCCTCTGCACCCTACCCAGCGCCAAAAAGCACAACAGACTCAAGCCCTGATGCAGGACAGCTAATGTCTACAGGCAGCCAATGCAGGTTGCAGAGCTTGGAGGTTGAGAGAGTTTTCCAAGTTGCATGTGCCCAAGTTCATGTGCAGGGCAAACAAAGACAAAGTTAACTTGGCAAGAAAAAAATAGCTGCTGGAGAAAGGAAAATAAAACACAGGACTCCTTCTCCGGTGACTCAGCCAATCGATATCAAAACCTTTATCTTGTTCTTTCTTGTCTCTTTCTCATTCCCTCCTGGTTTTCTCCCATCACTCCTTTTATCTGGGAACAGAGTATGTCAGCCACACATACAGCATGAGCGCTATCGCCTAGAAACCACAGCCTCTGAAGACTTGGGTGTCACAGTGGAAACCAGCTGAACACGAGCTCACAGCAACAAGACTTACAAGGGAGCGTCCATAAAGTGTGGCCAAGTGGCTTTGTCTCTGCCCAGGCTGCTGGTGAGACCATGGCAGGAATATGGTGTTCAGTTTGAGTGTCAGAGGGAATGCTGAAAAACTGGAAGGGGCTGAGTGAAAAGCTACAAGAGTGACTGGCCGTCTGGAAACCCACTTGTCAGGGAAAAACTAAAAAAAGCTCCAGCTCTTTCGTTTGTCAAAGATTAAGTGGAGGGATGTAGCAGGGCACTGAGGTGCCTGCTACTTGTGGAGTAGTAATGAAGAGGCACAGGTGCAGGTTGCTATGGCAACCGGTGGGAGTCAGCTGACTGGAAGGGGCAGGGCTTGGCTCCTATATAACTCCCAGGCTGAGGCCAGGCAGGGAATTCCCTGCCATCAGCCATGGGGGAAGGAGCTCTCCCAGAGCAAGCCTGGGGGAGAAGCCAGACAGCAGGTACAGCTCTGAGACTGGGGGAAGGATAGA
Source organism: Crocodylus porosus (assembly GCF_001723895.1). Taxonomy (NCBI): domain Eukaryota; kingdom Metazoa; phylum Chordata; order Crocodylia; family Crocodylidae; genus Crocodylus; species Crocodylus porosus. Next base: position 45,289,164 of record NW_017728910.1, on the reverse strand, counting down.
GCACCCCTGATGCGGTGGGAATAATGTGATAGCCAAGCAGCGTGAATTTATGTTACAGCCCAGGGGCTTGTGTTTTGTTTCCTGTTGTATAAGACACCAGAGATTTGGGTGAGGCTATTAGTTGTTGGAGGAGGCCTCATGGGGGCCCTCGGCAGCGTGGGAACCCCATCCCCGGAGTGGGGGCGGACAGCAAGAAGCCCAGCACTAGCAAAGCGCAATCTTAAAAAACCGGGGAGCTCTGGTGCACCTGTGATGCAGCTTTATTTTGGTATTGGGTTTTTTTTGTGGCCTGGGAGGCTGCAAGGTCAGGGTCATCCCCTGGTTTTGGGCTTGCAGCCCTCTGGCTGTGGGATTGGCACCTGGGCCTTTGGACCAGGCTCCAGATTGGAGCAGGAAAAGGGGCCCCAGACCTTAAGACAATGGAAAAGGCTAGAGCCTTGGAGTCAAACCCTGTTTAGTTGGTTTACACAGGGAGGCCTAGCTAGAGAAAATCAGGGGTCAGTCCCACATAGAAGAAAGGCCTCAACACACCCAATACAATAGGCAGCCTCCCGCTCGCAAGAACATCATCCTAATTTCCATCAAGACATGGCAGGCAAGTATAAGGCGGGACATAGAACCCCAGCAAGGATTCAAGGGTGCCCCACGCAAGGCGCAGAGGATAAGGAAGATGGCGCTGGGAAGGGTGACCTAGTACAAGGGGCAACTTGACTGTAATCATAAGGTGCCTCTTTGGAGAGGTCTCTGACAGCAGAGGACTCTGTAACCTAGAAGGTAAAGGCAGAACAGGAGCCAGTGGCTGGAAGAAGTCACTGGGGGAGGCTTTCTGGCCTGTGTGGGCACGTCCAAGGAGATGACTTTGATGGGCTTGTGTGACTTTACTGTTGTGAAAGTATCTGATCAGGCCTTTGTGTCTTGGTCTCTACCCAGCCCCGGCATTCAGTTAGCACATGGAATTGTTTTCTGGGCCAGTGGAAGAGGCACCTTGACTGCTGCTCTTTCCTATAGAATCGCTTCTTAGAGGCACTCTGCTCCCTATGAGATACTGCAGGTCCCCACAAACAGCAAGGAAAGTACATTTCTTTGCTACATATCAACCAGAACTGGCAAAGTATGGGAGCCTCCAAGCCCTCACTGTCTGTGATGCATCAATACACCTTTCCACTAAGGTCAAAGCTCCATGGGATGCATGGGAGTGCTGACAGGCACTACCATCAACAATTATGGAGATACCTGCTGCACCTAACACCTGGCTTCTTCTGTGGCCTGGTCCACAGAGCTCCTCTCCCATGAGTGCTTGGAGGAAGTGGTCCCTCTGGTCCTGAAAGCACAGAAAAGTGGCTACTGCTGGATGCATGATGATGGGAAGCTGCCCATGATGCTCCTTACCCCCTGACACACCTGAGCAAGAGTCTCCTGGCCCTGTGAAGCCAACTACATCTGTGCAAAGGGACCATGAAACAGATACATCATTCAACCCAGTCAGAACAATTGTGCCTCGCACCACAGGGACGACACAAAGCAGGAGAGAATCAGGCCTGGGGGACTGAGACCTAGAAGTGAACTTGCTTTCATGTTTGAAGGCTCACTTTTTGGCAGTGAGTCCACCCCTTAGAATGGGTGACAGAAACACTCCCGGCAGTTCTCTACTGCATTCCCTACTTCATTCGATTCTCAGTGGCTTTGTCCAGCTCAGTTGTAAGTGATTTCAGTGACTGTGTCCTTCAGAATTGGGTATAATGGCAGTTCTGGGAACCATGCAAGAAAAGGGCTGTGCAGTACAGTGCCTTGCAGTTCTCCCATCCAGTCAGCATATCCTTGTACTGCACTTGTGAAGATCTGACTCCCTTGCTAATCAGACAGGTGAATTACAGCTGCTGTTCAGTACTCCACGTGACCCAAACCCTGCCTGGGCAAGCTGGAATGCCGTCTCTGCTCATCTCCAGCATCTGATTTATTTTCCAAGCCTGCGGCTGTTCACACTTGACAAAGACAGAGACACACTGTCTTGTCTGAACTCTCAAACCAAAGCTCCCATGGTGTGGGGGATGAAATGCTGATGTTATTCTGGAAGGATTTTTAAAGGCAGGGTTTTAAAAAAAGGCGCAGTTGGTAATAGCTGGGAGGAGGCTAACGCAACTCTGCTTGGGAAGTTACTTTGGTTTCTCTACAGTGGATGGAGGGGCTGCAAGAAAGAAGGGGATACAGAGGAAGGGAGAGGTGGAGAACTAGGAGAGATGGAAGACAAATGCTTATTGTCTGTGCATGGTGTGTTCTGCTCATTTTCTGGTCAGACCGGATCCTGCTGTAGCTGTGAAAGAGTCTGTCTTCCAAAACCAGTATGTGTGACCAGCATCACTACTGTCCTCAGTCTGCAGGGTTCAGGGGACTCTGGCCCCAAGAGCTGGATGACTGACAGTTCCCTGCAGAAAGCTGGGGGAGCAGGTTGGAGAAGAGCATTGAAACCAACTTTTCTTAAATGGGACAACTCGACCCACATGCGCAGGCTTACTCTGGCTACCCTGGGTTGTTCAGGTGGGAGGGAACAGCAAGATCTACTCTACAGGAAAACCCCTTTCAGAGGAGAGCTCTCCACTGGGACACTGAAGCCAAAGCACTCCTAGACCAACTGCCCTTCTACTCCCAGGGCAGCGGATGGGAGAGGTGGATTGAGAGTGCATGTGCACTCCACCAATTCTCACCCGGGGACTGCAGTCAGCTGGGGGCAGTGAGAGGAACCGCTTTGCTGCTCTAACATTGGCTGAAGGGCTGCAGGTAGCCTTCCACTCCCTGCAGGGTGTTTCCAAAGAGGATGGAGCTGGACTGTTCTCAGTGGTGGCAGATGACAGAACAAGGAGCAATGGCCTCAAGTTGCAGCAAGGGAAGTTGAAATTAGATATTAGGAAAAGTTTTCCCATGAGGAGGGTAGTAAAGCACTGGAACAGGTTACCCAGAGAGGTGGTGGACTTTCCATCCTTGGAGGTTTTGAAGACACGGCTAGACAAAACCTTGGCTGGGATGATCTAACTGGGGCTGGTCCTGCTTTGAGCAGGGGGCTGGACTAGATGTGACCTCCTGAGGTTCCTTCCAACCCTCACTGTCTGTGATTCTAATATGCATTAGAAGGTGCCGCCTGAGAGCTTCCTTATGCATGGCACTTCCCAATAGGCTAAAGTGATGTGCTTTCAGTGAGCTCCAGAAGTGGGCTGAGGTGTTTTGTACCAGTTCGAGCATCTCCAAGGTGTATGGCTTCATTCTTACCTGCAGCCCGGTGAGTTACATGAATGGAGCACAGAGGTCCCACATGCCTGGATTCTCTTGATGAGATGGGGCACTTGCCAACGCAGAAGGGAGCACATTTCACAGCTTTGCCTCTGCAAGTCCCCAGATGCACCACAGAGACCAGAAGGACACCCTGCTTGGGAATCAATTCATTATCAACAGGTGGGAGCCCTGTGGGTTGCTACAAGAGGAAGAATTTTGCCTTTTGGAGCACTCTCATTCACCTGGCAGCTCCTTGAGAGTGGACCTAAGAGCTGTGTGACCCCTTTGAGGATTTTAAGGCCACAAAGGACCAGGGCTCAGCTACCCTTATCTACAGGACACAGGCCAGAAAATCCCTGTCAGTGATCCCCACATCAAGTCCTTCTTATGTAGCTGAGCTACACAGTGACAAGATGCCCATTGTTGTTTTACAGGCTCCAAGGGACAGGGATCTGTGACGTTCCCTGATTATCTGTTCCAGCAATTAATTACTTTTACTGTTCAAAAATGGCATCTTATTTCCAGCTTCAGTTTCCCTGAGTTCATCTGCCTGCTGCTGGATCTCGTTATGCCTTTATCTTCCAGTTAGTGCCCTCCTATAGCAGGAGCCTTCTCCACTTGTGGATACCTACGGCCTGTGATAAAGTCACTTCTCAGCCTTTATGTTCTCTGAAACCACACGCATTGCTCCCCTTCAGTCCCTCACTGTCAGGCAAGTTTTCCAGCTGGCAAACTGTCCTGGCAACAATTCTTCCCACTTCTTCACTTGCTTCTTGGAAGGGTGGACAGCAGAAATGGATGCAGCTGTGGTCTCAGTGAGGCCATGTACAGAGCCAGTAACACCTTCCTGCTCTGCATGCTCCTGTTTACACAGCCATGCAGTGGGAGTGCACATGTGGCTGGTTTCCAGCATAATCCTTCAGTCTCTGCTCTCCAGAATAGTCTCCATCTTATAAGCAATGTTATTTGTTCCTAGATATATGACCCGTGGCTGCATTAACATGCAGGTTGTTTGAGTTGGGCTTACCACTCAGTTCAGCTCATTGAATTGCCCTCGTTATTATTTGCCACTGCACTGATCTTTGTGTCACCTGCAAACTTTACCAAACGGTGATTTTATATTGTCTCCAAGTTCATCAATAAAGACTCTAAAAAGCTCTGAATGAAGGGCAGGTCCAGGGGCGACCCTTGAGAAGTGCCTTCTCCCCTCCCCCTGCCAAAACAAACTCTATTACTGGTTATATGTTGGTATGGGTTGCAGATATTATCATCAGTAGGGCTAATGGGCACAGGGAAGCCTAACAGTCTGAAGACAGATGGTGTCTAACATGATCTGGGCAGGTGGAGACCACCCAGCATAGCAACAAGAGCCATGTCTGTATCATGCCCAGAGCTGAAGCATTCCTAAAGGGGTTCAGGATGCAGTGACCTCAAGAGCTGTGATTTGTGCTAACCCCTGGATTAGCTTGTTTACAAGGTGCAGGACTACTACTGGGCCAGGAAAGCTCCAGGAAGGGTATGTTTGCTTTTCAAAATGATTGACTATAGAGCTTACAGCCAAAGGGTGACAATGTGCAACTGAATGCAAAAGGGGCTGGGAGTGGCTGGGCAGAAGAGTGCAGACAGCAATCTGCCTAGGGCAGCAAAATGCGGTGGTCCGGCCATGGTGCAGACTGCAGAGTGCAAAGCTCTCGCTTTGTTCCTCTGGCTTTGGCAGAATGCCCCTGGGTGCAGGAAATCACTTGGTTTTGAGCTCTCCGGTCTGAACCTGTCTGGGTTTCATTCATGCACAGCCTGAAAGTTGGCAGTGTCTCACACATGCACACAGAAGTCTGCCTGCCCTGGCTGGTGGTTTCCACCTGTAGCAACATAATTTGACCACATGCTGCAGGAGGAAAAAGCTGCACCCCTGCCCCTGCGATACCTCAGGCTCTCCTAGTGCCCTTATGCTTTCTGTACTTGCCCAGAACAACTTTAAAACTTAGCAGTAGGAAGACGATTCCATTTTCAAATGGCCTGTGCATTCAGTATCCAGGGACAAACTGCAACATGAGACCATAAAAGCAAGCCAGCCAAGCCAAGCTAATGGCATTTCCATTATAGCTCCAAGCTACTGAACATGAGACGAGGGAGAGATAATGCTCCGCACATCTGCTTTGCCTTTACTGGAAACTCTCCAGGGGGATTCACAGCCCTGCTCCAGCTATGGTCTATTTTTTGTCTCTCTAGTGGACATGGAGCCAGCACACTCAGCTTTATACTGTAAGTCCTCTGCAGCCCCAACTGTTAGGGAGCCTGGTTGGGGCACACTGTGTTCCACCTCTCTCCCTTTGAGGTAGATGCCTGCATTAGCGTGGTCCACCTTTCTCTTGAGAGACTGGTGATTTGCAGGGAACCACTCTGCAAACATCACAAGGTCCATCTTGGTCCATCCAGTCTGGAAGAACATTGTCCAGGCTGTTCTTCTGGGACCTTTTTTCACATGGACAAAAGAAGCGTCCTTCTCAGCCTGACATTGCCACTGAGATCTGCAGTGCCTGTGATCAAACTGCCCCAGGAACACACAGACCTGGTTTTCAGGGTGAGACCATCAATGGAGCCATTCTGAGCAGGTGCCAAAACTTGCTAGAGGCTGGCAAACTTCTGTCATCACATCACCGATGCCATGGTCACTCCCAAACATGGGGAGTCTCAATTTATATCATGCTGAAGCTAGAGGAAAGGAAGCAAAGCAGCCTCAGACACCAACTGCATGTGCTCTGGTGGTTGTTTAAGGTGCAGTGAAGTTTCAGAGGTGGCAGAAGGCTTGCCCATTGGCTTGGTAAGAGCAGGGCATCGTTTATGCAGATATTTGCTACTCTACAATACAAGAGTGGCCATCCAATGCTTTGGGCACATATGGGGCAATTTTAATAAACACCCTCATTAATAACCCCTAAACCCCATAACCTAGCAACAACATCATTAACTACCAGGCCTAATAGATCCTCTCTTACCTTAGAGAGAGAGGGCACACTGAAGTCCAACAAACTCAAGCTGGGCACACTGAAGTCCAACAAACTCAAGCTGTCCTGGATCATTGCAGAAAATTACACTGGGAAAAATCTCTCTGAATCTGGCTTTGATACCAGATTCTACTAAAGGTGGAAATGCATTTCCTGTGTGGACTTGCAGTTTGCTAGAGTGAAGCTCTGTAAGGTTCTGCTGAGGCTAGAAGGTCCCAGTGCTGGGGGCATGCTAGCGCATCCACTTTCCCCTCAATAACAATTGCTGTATCATAAAAGGATCTCGCACTTTAAATTCAAATCAGTTTGCAAACAAAAACTTTCCCCATTGACTACAAGTCATTATTCATAATGCCTCTTTAGGGAGAAGAAAAACAGAGTTAGCAGGTCGATACCAAATGTCTTCAAGCCAGAAGAATGATTTTTGTTCCTACCCTTCATCAAAGTAATACCATTACTCTGTAAAAAGAGTCGCATTGGCATGGCATGACAAGGTTCTTGGTAAGGTCACTTTAAAGGATTGTCATTTTAACATAAAATTATTAGCTGAATAGTCTGCAGTTCAGCCCAGTCGGATAATATAACACTCTGCATCAGCAGCCACCCAGAGACTGAGAAGTTAGTGTAAAAAAAAATCAAAAGAAAATCAACATTTCATAGAAAAGACAGACAGGACTCTGAGGATGTGATCCAGCAGGACTCCAAGCATGTGATCCGGCATGAAATTCTAGGCAGTACAGCTCTTAATCTCACATTGGTTTAGAGAAGCAGATGCACAGGGCCTCCAGGCCTACCCTCCTGCCAGAGATCCCATGGACCAGAGTTCTCAGCTGCCTACAGGAAAAGAAGCACTCCACATTTCACTAAGTGACAATGACCCTCCCCAGAGTACTTGACTGCCCTCGCAGATGAGTTGTATGGCTTTGAAACTTTGCCTCCTGTGGAGCTCCAAAATGATGGCAGTGATGGGAACCCGGCCTGGCTTCCCTGCCCTTCTCCTAGCAAAGACTGTTCTCCCTGGAGCCCCATTCTTTGCGCTCCTCCCATTCCTTGCAACATCATATCTCCACAAGGCAAGAGTGTTGGGCCACATACATGGATATAGCACCAACTGTGGTGGACCTCAGAGCTCCTGGGCTCTGTACACTGCCCCTAGCTCTGACTCCATGGGGATTGTCATGGAATTGCTAAGAGCTGTTGCTTTTAGAAGAAAATGTATTGCTCAGCACCTGGGAGCTTTCTTTCTTAGTGTACTTGAGTGCGCCAGCTAATGGACTCACCATACTGCTCCCTCCAAAGATACTGGGATGAGGGGTGAATGTTCTCTATGAAAAAGGGCTCAAGCTCTAAATACTAACATGGCCTCCACTGCTTGGTATCTCCAAGCAGCCCAGATGTCAAAAGCACCTGAACCTGCTAATCTGCCTCAGCTTGTTTCTCCATTGAAGGGGTCATCGGTGCCTCCAAGCATTCACATTTCCAGGCTCTGGGGCTTCGGTAGGGCTCCGAGAGGATACCAGCACAGGCATACTTGTCTTGCGCCTATGTGCCTGGTAGCTTGAGCTACTCGCTCAGAATTATTACCTGCTTGGATTGCACCAATTGCAGGCGCTCCTGCACTCTAGTCAACAGTACCCAGGTAGGCTTCTTACAGAACCCCATTGACCCAAATTAAATTGTTTGCAGACTGTCAGTCCCAAAGCTCCCAGCTCTTGCTTGAACAGGTTGGAGGTGTCACGGGCTTACAGGAATCACAAGATCCAGGCCCCTCCATCATGTCTGATGCCCTGTAACATTCTTTTTTGAATCCCAGCTTTGAGCAAAGCAATAACATAGTCCTGGGGGAAGGTGCTGCCCCACACATCCTCTGCGTGAGCAGCAACTTTGCCTTGGTTGCACACATGTATCGATGCCACCCTTTGCACACTATGTGTGAGTGCGTGACCCTCCCTGTTCTTTCCAGAAACCCAAACACCATGAGAGCTTTCTCCACATAGAAATGGGCTGGCTTTGTTAGGAAAACTTGAATTCTCATTAATCGTTTGAGACCTTCTTGCAAGCCCAATTAACCACTGATACTTCCAGCAAATGCATTCCTGTGTGGGCCTGTTCCTTCTCAGTTTCCTCCCGTGCAGTTGGTGCTCACCAAGTAGGGTTTCAAAGGATCCTAGTCTGAAGTGTGTAAGGCAAACTGCTCTGGTGCTAGCATGTGACAAAAATTAATCCGGGGGATTTTTAGAACATGATTCACATCTATGTGGTCTGAATCACATCCATGAAAAATGACCTCCTTGAATACCTTTGGTCAGAGGAAGCAACTCCCTGGACCACACACAGGAAGGACCTTTGAAGGTCCTTTTAAAGGAGAGGGCAAGATTAGGCTCAGAGTAGAAAACAAGTCTTAGCTTTAAAACTAGACAGGCTCCTGCTGCTCTAGTCGATGCTTTCAGTGCTTTTAAAGACAACTGAAGGGAGTGAAAGGAATACTCACCATGCTATCATGCCTCGCTAGTCTTAATAACTGTCCATTTGCTTTCTAATGATGACAATATGAATTACATTTGGAGATTATCAGCAATCATAACATTACCTCATCAATTGCCTGAAAAGCAGAAGTTCTCTTTAAATGTGATAGGTTAAAGTAGACTGAAACAGCTCCTTTTTTGCTTTGTTTAATGCCAGGCCACCCCCGCACCTCAGATGGCTTGGCACCTGGCTATGTCTGGGGGAATGACTTTGAGTGACAGCCCACATATATGTTCCTACAGGATTGTCTGTTCTATACCAATGGTAGCTTTGAGAGCCCGTCCAAGGTACTCAGAGTCGAGGATGGGCTCTCTTCTAGAGTTGGCACAAAGCTCAATCAATGGCAAAAGGAAAATATAGCAGCTTCTGCCTTTATCTGCAGTCTCAGGCACAGTCCTCTTCCTAGGAACCCCTAAGCATATGTTAACCAGCTGTTTCCCTGTCTCTGCAGGGGCAGAGGGTTCCCGCGGCCACCTTCACCCCTGCTTTCACCTAGGGCACGTTGGAGGGTGTTGTCAGTATTTCTGGTTTGAAGCCTTGTAGTTGTGGGTGAGGGTTCACAGTGGTGCATTGGGGCTTTCTTGTGTAAGTCTCTGCCTGCGGATGCAGGAGGCTGGACCAGATGGCCCAAGAGGCCCCTTCCAGTCCGATGTTTCGATATATGGGGTGATGCTTGCACTGTGGTTGAATCTAGTGAGAAAAGACCAACTGGAAGTTGGAACTGCACTGGTTCAGCTGGGATCTGGGGGCCACTGCTACAGCTAAGCAAGCCTGGCTGCAGGTTTCTTCCCACCCTTAACAGGAATTTTGTTCTTATTGTCAAGTGAAACAAACTAGGAGAGACCGTTCTTAAGTGGGTCTACTCCATGAGTGCAAACACTTCTGGACACCATAGAGTCATTCTTTACAGAACGCTTTCAAGGCATCATGCAAACATTAGCTCATTCGTCCTTCCTGCCATACCGCGAGAGCTTCTGTGCCCTTGCTTGATGGGCCTGGGAGTCTTACTAAAAAGGGCACTGCAAAACAGCAGCAGACCCCCCAAATTGGAAATCAAGGGCACCCAAGCTCAGGCAATGACATCCTCTAATATGGAAAATGCTAACAAAGACCCTGTTAGACCCTAAGAGGCTCAAAGAACTTTCCACCTTTGCTTTGCTACTGATTTCTTCCAATTAAGAGGGGCCACTGACTCTAAAAGTGTGATGAAAACCCTATCAGCACTCAAATGAACTGGGACTGCAGAGAGAAATGAAAGCTCCAAACTCCAGATTCAGTCCAGAACAGAGTCGTATTTAAAACGGCTGTGAAGATCTCAAGACTGTACTGCTGTATTGTCAGACAGCAGGAAAACAGAAGCCTTCAGTAGGCTGCCCAGCCGATCTTGGAGCTTTTCAAAACTTGTGTTCCCGGAACTGGAACAAATAATCACTGTTGCTCTTGACCCTCAGCTCCTTCCAAATTTGTTACTGATGTTTGTCAAAGTACTTTGGAAACCATCCAGCCACTTAGGGAGATGATCCAACTCTGCTTACTCATGCCGACAATTGGCTTTTGGAGCTCAGAAAGGATTATGCTCCTCCCAGCCAAACAGAGCCCTGTCCTTGACTCAGCTCTAAATGCATGTGGTCATTTCATAGAGATGGACCCCTCAGGTTCACAGATCACATTTAGGCCTGATTCCCTGACAGAAGCTGAGGCCAAATTGCTTCCCAGCTCAGCCAGTAAGTGGTCTAAACTAAGTGGTGAAGGGCATACAAAGAGAAAGGCAAGAAAGGCACAATGACCCAAAACCAGCCTTCCAGGATGAGAGTCCAAAGGTAATTTCCACTAGAGTTTTGCTGGGTCATCCGTTTCACTGACTCAAAATCCTCCTGGTTCACATTCACCATTTAGCCCATGCTCGGAGGACTCCTGTGTCAATGCCAACAATCCCTCTTCAGGGCTAGGTTTCCCATTCAGCTTGGCCCCACATCAGGTTAGTTCCTGAAACTCAGCAATGAAGTTCAAGGCCTGAACTCCGAGTGCATTCATAGAGACAAGACAGATGTGATGGACACCTGCTCTCATAGATGCATGTTTTCTTATTTTTCCCAGTGAGTATTGGAATTTAGGAGCATAAGATTGGCATCCTGCACCAGAATTGGGATCCCTAGCCTTGTCTCATATTTTACACTGACCACTAATAAAGAGAAGAAAGTGCTTGAACCTCTGTGGTATTACTGTATTTATTACTTGGTTTACAAGATCACCAAAATTAGGGCCACGCTCTTCAAGGTGATCCACAGACTCATGTTAAGGGCCAGTGCTCTGAATAGCTTGCACTCTGCCCAGACAAGTCAGACTAAAAGCAGACTAGCAGAAATAGTATTATGCTTCTTCTATGGAAGGGAACAGAGGTTAAGAAAAATCAAACAACTTGGTGTGGGTTACCAAGGGAGCCTGTAGTGGACCCAGGAACAAAACTCATATGCCTCAAATCCAAACCCAAGGTCTTAAGCACAGAAATCATCCTCCACCCCAGGAGAGGAGACGACCCAGCAAACAGATGACCCTCCCCTCCAGTGAAACAGATAACCCAGCAAAACTCTAGTGGAAATTACCTTTGGACTCTCATCCTGGAAGGCTGGTTTTCCCTTGAAACAGGAGGGGCCTAATCCTTTATACTTTTTGTTTGACAGGCCCTACCTGTTCTTGTTCTTGTTCCCCATATAAATGTCTAATGAACATTTTATGAAGCCTGCTGTATTTTGGCTTTCACTATCTTGTGGCTGGGGGCTCCATGGGTTAACTATAAGCTGTGTCCTTAGGCAGACCCAGGATTTTAAAAATGGGGGTACAGGAACAGCAACTGGTACTGCATGGGTGGCTGCACTCCCCTGATCCTAGCCTCCCCCAGCACCAGGGTAGGCAGATCATGGCACAGGAACAGCAGCCAGGGCCTCTATTAAGTCCCAAAATCAGGTAAGAATCCCTTGGCACTCCCTCCTCTTCCCTCTGTGCTCACAGCACCTCGCTCCGCTCCCATTCTCCCCCCAGCCCTCTCTATTTATGCCACTGGGTACAAAAAGAGGAGGCTCACCCATTGCCACCATTGCTGTCCTGACTGTTTCTGCCCTGTTCTTATATTTCCCCTTATTTGTCTGCTCTCTAAACAACCCCAATCCTTTTGATCTACCTTGGTATGGAAGTTCTTCAAGGCTTAAAACTATTTTTGTCCCCCTGCCCCTTTAAAACACTTGTAGTTCTTTTTTTTTACAATGGCTTAACTTCTACACACTGCTATAGTTCAGGCAATGGGTTTGTCACTTTACTGATAAATTGCTATTGCAGTTTTACTTTTTATCTGGTTCCTTTTGCCTCTTTACATCATGTTCTCTTTTGGATCGCCTCTATGCAATGAACAGCCATCTTTCTTAAGCTATCCATGGTGACACACAGGGCTCTTCCCTGAGTTGCTGGTTTTGAATGGCGCAATGAGTGCCAGCCATTCAAATTATTTCCTACAGAGCATATTAACTTACATACCAGCAGTTCATTCCCACTGCCATGGGGATGCCCAGCTGACTCAGGTGATTCTGAAGATCCTCACAGCCTTGTCCAGTTTTGTCACCTGCAAATTTCTCCAACTGTTTTTTTTTAACCAGGAAATAATTAAACAACACTGGCCTGTTACAGAATCATGGGGCACCCTATTACACAATGCAAACTGACCACTGATTTCCTCCTTCTGCTTCCTGTCTCTTCTCTGCTTCCTGATTGGTGACAGTACTTTGGCCCTTGCCATGTGACTTAATGGCCCATGTGAGGGATTGTTTCAAAGGCTTTGTTGAGACTGAGGTACAAGATACCAGCTAGCTCCCTCTTAGCCACTCTTTTGTTGACATACTCAAAGAATTCTGAGAGATGAGACAGAAGCCATTCTAATTTGCCATTAACATAGGTTCTTTCAGATATTTTATAATCCTCATCTTTCAGTTATAACTCCAAAATGTATCTGGAACTGAAATTAGATTTGCTTCTCTGTAATTCTGAGGCCCATCCAGACCTTTTACTTTGAAGGACTGGATGATATGCACCCCTTTGAGCCTCCTGGCACACTGGAAGTTTTTCAGGAGGGTTTGCATGCTTGTGCTAGCAGCTCACACCCACCAGTTATTTCCTTCAGAAGCACTGTCACCCCTCTGCCGTTGTCTTATTCTTTAAGGGCTTTGTGCAACTCCCAAGTGAAGCCAATGGGAATCTTTCTACTGAGCTAAACAAGAGTGGGACCGGGCCCTACTTTATTCATTCATATCAGCACTGCCTCTTTCATCACATCTGTTTCTGATATGGCCCCCCTCTTTCTTACCTGAACACAGAAAGTTCCAGGCAGGTATCTTTTTTATGGCAAAGATGGATACAAAAAAATCATTTTAGTTCTCAGCCAGGTTGGTGTCTCCTAAGCTGCTTCCTTTACCCCATGCTGGTCCAGCAGATCCACTGATACTCTTATAGGTTTAAAATATGTGTTTAAAATATTATTGCTGTTTGGTTTGATTTGATTTGATTTTTTTAAGACTCGGTGATTTGCACTTCAAATTCCCACTTAGTTCTCTTCATTTCCATCCTCCATTTCACCGATCATCGTTTATGCTCATCTCAGTTGGCTTCACTGGAATGAAACCTGAACAACCTCTTGACTCTTGCTATTTAGCACTCTCTGGGCACATCTACACTTTAAGGCACACTAGCTTAAATTTAAGGCTCGTTAGGACATGCATCTACACGTGCATACCCATAATACACTTAAAAAATGGCAATTTTAGGCAAATTGTGCCTAAATTTGATACCTGCAAATGCAGGTATCAAATTTAGGTGCGAATAGTTGAAGCACATTAACAAATGTGTAGATGTGTTAAAGCAGATTAATGCTGTGTGTGTGGACTGACTTGGGATTAACTTTAGTCCCAAGCCAGTCCATACACACAACATTATTGTGCTTTAACCCACACATGTAGACACCTGCCTAAATATGCTTAATGCGCATTAAGGTCATGTGTATTAAATTTAGGCATGCGTAAATACATGTATAGACATTCCTTCTGTTTACTTTTTTCCCTCTAGTTTACACCCTTTGGCTTTTCCCAATGGCTTCCTGGAGATTGGATCAGGTCCACTTAGAGGTATCAATGCCTTCCATGAAGCCATCATGCCTGCCTATGTAGCCTTCATGCTGAGTCCAAGAATTTTCAGCGCTTGATTATGCAAAGTCCTGAACGTTTGTCTCCAGTCCAGCAAGGCTCCTAATCACATGCTGCACAAAATCAGAAACACCAGCAACCTTTGACCATGAAAAACAGGAGAGATGAGGGCATTGCTAATTAGGGCTGTGTGAAATTTCGTCAGCTGTTTCATTTTGACGGTTTTGACTCATTTTGCTGTTTCGAGCTCGAAATTGAAATAAAATTAAGGGTTTCGAAACAGCCTCAAAATGAAATGAGGACAGTTGAAACATTTTGAAAGCTTCAAAATGTTTTGAGTTTCAAAACTCAAGCAGGGCTGCCTGCAGGGAAACAGAAACTAAGGACTGCAGCAAGGCAGCAATCCTAGATTTCAGGAGGGCAAACTTCACCAAGCTAAGGAGACTAGTTAGGGATGCACTGAGGTACCAGAGGGCAGGGGAGCCAGGTGTCCAAAGAGAGTGGTCGCTCCTCAAGGAGACGATCCTCCAAGCCCAAAGAGAGGTAATCCCAACGAGGATCAAAGGGAGCAGGAGGGCAAACAAGCCCTCATGGCTCACCAAAAGCATCTGGGAATGTCTCCTAGCTAAAAGGGAGGCGTACACCCAGTGGAAAAGAGGGGACATCACCAGGGATGACTATACTGCAGTTGCTCGGGGATGTAGGGGGGCAGTCAGGAAGGCCAAGGCAGAGATGGAACTGGGACTAGCTCCTCGGATTAAGGACAATAAGAAGTCCTTCTTTAAATACATAGGGGGTAAAAAGAAGGTTCCAGATAATGTGAGGCCCCTGCAGGACACATTAGGAAACTTTGTCATCACACCAGACAATAAAGCCAACATATTTAATGATTTCTTTGCCTCCATTTTCCTAAGCAGGGACCGGAACAGCCACCCCCCCGCTGGACCCCCCTCAGGCCCCAGGGGAGGCACACCTGGGCCAAGGGTTAGTGAGGAACTAGTTAGGGAGCTTCTGGAGGGACTGGACAAGTTCAAGTCAGCCGGTCCGGACGATCTCCACCCTAGAGTACTAAAGGAATTGGGGGAGGTCATTGCAGGACCCCTGGCGCGGCTTTACGAGCACTTGTGGTGCTCTGGTGTGGTGCCAGAGGACTGGAAGAGGGCCAATGTGGTTCCCATCTTCAAAAAGGGGAAGAAGGAGGACCCAGGAAACTATAGGCCAGTTAGTCTTACTTCGATCCTAGGCAAGCTGTTCGAGAAAATTATGCTGGCACACATCCATGAGGGGCCAGCAGGGGATTTCATGCTTAGGGGCAACCAACA
>NW_017728910.1:45268971-45273853 GCF_001723895.1 Crocodylus porosus | reverse complement strand
GTGGCTGCAGCATGGGGCATGAGGCGTGGGACCAGAGAAGTGGTGCTGGCTCCTACCCTGGGGGTCTTTAAGAGGAGGTTAGATTTACACCTTGCTGGGGTCGCTTGACCCCAGTACTCTTTCTTGCCATGGCAGGGGGTCGAACTAGATGATCTACTCAGGTCCCTTCTGACCCTAGAAACTATGAAACTATGGGAGGCAGGGGGAAGAGGGGAGAAGGACTGCTCTCATACTGACTATGTAGCTGGCCAATGACCTTGGTCCTTTTCTGAGATCCTTTCCAATCCCAGTGCTCTGGGGAACGGATGGAAAAACAGCATAAAAATAGCATAAAAGGCAGCACTGTTTGAACTGGCCTGTCACCCATGTCACAAGTTTTGCTTGTCAGCAGCTTCAGATGCAGTTTCCCAGAAACCCCGGCATCCATCTCCTTGAAACCTGGCAGGCTTCATGGCTGCAGCAGGGGCTACCATCCCTGCAGTTTCCACCCTGCTGCGCCTTGACTTGCACAGTGTCACCCATGTCACGTATTTCGCTTGTCAGCAGACTGAGGTGCAGTTTCTCAGAAACCCCTGCACCTGTGTCCTAGAAACTTGGCAGGTTTTGTGGCCTCAGCAGGGGCTACCATCTATGCAGTTTTTACCCTGCTGTGCCTTAACACATACACGTGACATGAGTTTGCTTGTCAGCAGCCTGAAGTGCAGTTTCCCAGAAATCCCCGGACCTGTCTCCTTGAAATCTGGTGGCCTCCGCAGGGGCTACCATCCCTGCAGTTTTCACCCTGCTGTGCCTTAACACATATACATGGCACAAGTTTTGCTTTCAAGAATTTGAAGTGCAATTTCCCAGAAACCGCTGCATCTATGTCCTTGAAATTTGGCAGGTTTCATGGCCACAGAAGGAGCTACCATCCCTGCAAATTCCATCTGAATCAGGCAAGAACTGTCAAAGTTATAGGCAGTTTAATGGTTTTCCATTATAGCCTATGGGCAAAACGGCAAAACAGCAAAACAGTTTAGACAAAATGAAACAGAACAGTGGTTCTGAAATGAAAGAAAACTCAAAACGAAACACTGTCCTGTCAAAACAGAAGTCGAAACGAAATGGTGCTGTTTCACACAGCCCTAAATGTCCTGCCACTGCAGTTACAAGAAAGTAGTTACTAAACATATGCTCCGAAGATCCTAGGAAAAGAACTATGCCCTGTACTACAGAGTAGGTCTGTGCCAGTCTGACCTGTGAGAAAAATTCCTTCTTGACTCTGAAGCTGGCAGATGGTATGAGTTTGAGTCTGAGCCTCTAGGCAGGACCACTGGGTTTTTTAAGTACCAGCAGGATCCATTTCTATGTATCAAATAGTACTACGCTGAAAATAACACAAGGCACAGAACCAGAAATAAAGCACATAAATCATATGGCAAAACAAGACGTCTGAA
This sequence comes from Crocodylus porosus, assembly GCF_001723895.1. Taxonomy (NCBI): domain Eukaryota; kingdom Metazoa; phylum Chordata; order Crocodylia; family Crocodylidae; genus Crocodylus; species Crocodylus porosus. Next base: position 45,272,417 of record NW_017728910.1, on the reverse strand, counting down.
AGCAGGAACAGGTGAATTAATGCCTGGCGATGGCTTTTGCCCTTGATGTGACAGGCGTTACTGAAGCAGGGTGAAATAACCCCATGGGAGGCCACAAACCAAGAGGTAAACTGCCCAAGAAAGACAAATAAATTCACAAAGATGGCAGTCCCTTACCATATCCAAACACGTGAGATAGCATCCCCAAGGGGAGAGGACAGCCCAGATGTATCTGCCAGGATCCCAATTCCAGGTCACAGGTACAAATCTACAAGCAGGGTCATACTACAGGCATCCTGATGCAGATAAGGACACTGATTGCATGATGCAGAGAGAGATCAAGCCTGGGGGGTGACTCATCTGCTTCGATGTCACTTTAGATCAAGGGCTACTGAAGGATTTCCTTAATGCTGATGTTTCTTGGAACAGTGAGTTCTACGTCACACAAGGATATTTAGCTTCACAATCCAACTCTCTGCTCCTTTCTGGGACATCTCAACCTTTTCCTTCCCCTGTGCACCTGCCATTTCTGTCTTGCCCTTCCCTAAGTATAGAGGTACTGTGGGTTCCTGATATCCCAGACAGAAGGCTTTGAATGACTCTGATATTCTGCAGCACCCATCCACTCTTCCTCAGCTCTTGTTTTAAATAAACTCCTACCCCCTGGCTGATTTTCTGTGCATGCAGTTTGGTGTTGCTGAGGTTAAGGTGGAACCTATCCCTTCTGTAGAAGCCTTTTTCCCCTAGTGCCCAATTAATTTCCTGTTTCCCTCTTCACCCCCTCTCTTCTTGGCACTGTAAAGCTCTGAAGTTCCCAGGTCAAGCTGCCCTGCATATAGATTTGAAAGCATCTTGCAGACCCCTACTATAGAGAAGCCCTGGGCCCAAGTATCCTTCCTAGCAGAACCTAAATTTAGCTCCCAGGAGCTCTCCTCTGCACTTCCCTACGTCATTGCCACTTCTCTTTAAAGGTTCTGGAAAGAGGTATTGAAAGGCAGGCTGACGAACTATCCTCTTAGGATTTAAATGTTAGCATGACTAGTAGTTAAGCATTTGACTTGATTAATATCTAATTAACAAACAACATCTGTTTTAGATAATAGCCCCCAACTCAGAGGAGATGGGAATCCAGGATAAAAATGTGAGGACTGCACCAAATACACAGACTTCATGTTATTTTAATGGCTTCTTCTAGTACAAGAAGGTTTTCTGATAAATGTAGGTATTTTTGCTGAATAACTGCCCCAGCCTTTGTTCCTAGGGCTGGGTAGGGGCAATGTTTCTTTTGCTCTGTATTTGCCACTAGAGACGACTCATGTGTCTCGGAGGGTTTATCTCCCTGAGTAAAGCCCTCAGGTCTGGATGAAGAATGGAAAAATCAAGTCAAGAACAAACAAGAAAGTATTGGTACCATTCTCTTGGGGCTCTTGGACTGCCTCCTCCTAAAGAGGACCAGATTGGGCTCCTAGCTGTATAAAGCAAGTGTTTGTTTGGGGCACTTCAAATGTACCCAGTTATATCCTCACCAGTAGGAGACACTTTGTCCCCCTGGACTGTGTCTGTACCACTTTCCCGTTCAGCCCAAGGCTGCTGCTAAGGAACACACCTCACCCACTCACTCCTGCCAAGCCAATGCTGTAGTCAGGCTCTTGAGACAGAGAGCGCCTCAGGGCAAGTCTACTCTGTCTACTGTGCCTAATTGCTATGCTTGGAGTGTGTGCGCAGGTGGGAATGAGTGGGCGAAGTTTGAATCTCAGCTGTGGTCCGAGGAGGAGCACAGAGAAAGCATGATAGTCCTGGTGTGCTGACCTGAACAGCAGTGAATCCAGCCCTTCACTGTAACAGAGACGTTAGCAACGGACAACGCTACTCCTGCAGGTGCAGCATAGTGTCTTGGGCTGTTTCAGTGACACAGAGAAGTCAGTTAGCTCACAGTGCAAGGCAGCCTGCTTTCCCAGGCCTTGTCTGGGTGGCCTGTAGACACAGGGCTGCCTTCAGGTGCCCTCCAAACCCTGTCCCTAGCAATGTTGCCAGCCCCAAACATTCCCGGAGTTGTAACTGAGAGCGCAGAAATGAGGAAACTGGCTTAGAAAACAAGAGATTAGAAAGTAATAATGGTGATGAATGCTGGGCTCTTTCTCTGTCTTGGTGGTCTCCATGGAGCTCTCAGGTCATGTTTGCAAGGTTTCCTCTGCACACAGTGGGGCTAGAAGCTTATCTTGCTTCTCAGTGACAGCCAAAGCCCTTGCTTGGGCAGCTGGCTGCAATGGCCTGGCAGAAATACGGAAAGGAACGTGATAAAATTGACAGTGTTGGCAAAGCTGCAGCCAAGGTCTGGAGGGAGACTCTTGGGCAAGCTCTGCATCTCCATTTCCTGCTCCTCCCCTCCAGTCAGCAGAAACAAACAGGCACCAAGATATCTCTTCCTCCCCATGTGGGCATCCCCAAGCAGGGAGGGCAATACTGACATCCCGCCTCCCCACATGGACATCCCCTAGCAAACTGCCCATCCCTGAGTTAAACGTTTGAAATTCTGGCCCTGAAAACAGCCCTTTATTCCCTACCCTTCTCCTGCATAGCTGCTTTCTCTGCAGCTGTGAATCAGGACCCACAGGGCATGGTGGCTGCATCTCCCTGAGCTGTCCCCTACCCCAGGAACTTCTGTTTATTAATCCGGAGCCTGGCTGGTATGCCTGACAGACTTCATATGAGCCTGGCCCACCCTTACACCAGAATGCCGGGGGCGCAGGAGGAACAATTCTCTTGCCTTTGTGCAGAGAGAGAGAAAGAGAGAGAGGGAATTCTTGCCCTGAAGGGCTTACAACTCATCCAAATGGAAATAGCAAGCAGAGGAGGCAGTGTGACCCCCACTTTACAGGTCCAGAAAAGGCTATAGTATCGTATCTATGGTAGTTTATGAAAATCTACCGAAGGCCCAGTGAAGTTTAGGATAGCGCTGGGTATTGCTCCCAGACTTTCTGAGTTTCAGGCCATGGTAACATCAAAGCCACCTTCCCTTGTCTATCTGTTATGCTGTGCCCTTCTTCATGGTGCTTGGAGTCCCTATGGCATTATGTGCCTTAATTCAGGCACCCCACTGGGTCTGCCATTGGAGAGTTGATACAACTGTGGGATTTGCACCACAAAGTCCTTTCTTAGAAAGAAGACAAAGAGGGAGATGTGTGTGGAGGGGATGGTTGAGAGAGATCCTCAGATGCAGGCTTTCCCCATTCTACATACCAATAGCACAAAGCCTTCTATGCCTAGAAATCATTTTGAGGAACTGGGACCATTTTGAGATGGTCTTCAGCCAACCCGAACAGACTATTCTTTGGGGCTTACAAGTGTTGGCCAGTGGGCAGGAAAATGTTCAGTATCATAGATTTCATAGACATTAGGGCTGGAAGGGACCTCGGGAGATCATCGAGTCCAGCCCCCTGCCCAAAGGGCAGGAAGTCAGCTGGGGT
>NW_017728910.1:45227558-45268960 GCF_001723895.1 Crocodylus porosus | reverse complement strand
GGCTGGAAGGGACCTCGGGAGATCATCGAGTCCAGCCCCCTGCCCAAAGGGCAGGAAGTCAGCTGGGGTCATAGGATCCCAGCAAGATAAGTATCACTAGACCTGTGCCAACAGACAAAGGCAATGAGGTGAGGGGAGCATCATGGATTTGCTCCTGTTCTGGGTCAGCTAAATGCTCATGAAAAAAAAATCTACTTGTAGATAATACCACTTCTTCTTGCTTTCCTGTTTTAAGCCATGCATAAAGTCCTCAGAAGAACATACACTTTTCAGTCATCACCCTGGCAACTTGAACCAGTCCTGCCACGTGCCCTTCCGCCACCCTCTCTCAGCCCCATAACCGACGGTATGAGCGGCTCACCTTGGACACAGAACTTGAGTTCCTTGGCATCGGTGACCACGGTGGAATGCAGCTTCTCAGGTACTTTCTTGCTCATCCGGTTGTAGCTGCGCTGTTTCTTGGTCTCTCCCCACAGGTTGGAGCCCCCGTACATGCTGGGAATGTTGAGGACCGCGATGCCCTCCAGCGAGGTGTTGCTCAGGTCCAGCAGCGTTCCATCACACTGGCAGGCACACAGACAGGCAGGCACAGTGAGGGATTAAATACTTAATGGCATCCTGGATTACATATCGAGCAGGGCACTGCACCTGTGGGCAGACAACAGTGACACAGAGACTGCACCAGTGCATGGCCTCAGGGAGCCAGGCTCTTAGGGGTGCTTCTGTCACCTCAAGTGCTGGAGGAGGGCAGGGCAGGACAAGCAGTGAGATCTCTGCTGCAGAAGGACGTTCCAAATGGCCTCAATACCGCGATAAGTGTCACACGCAAACGGAAAAGGCAGCCCCCTGGTAGGAATCTCACCAATGCAAGTCTGAGAATGAAGGGGTGGTTGTAAATAATGTCAGCTCCCAGGTAGACCCTATGGGCACATCTATACATGCATGAATGCACTTTTCCTAATGCACATTCAGTTCAGTACCTAATGCGAAGTTCTAAATAAAGCAGGTTAGGCTGCCCTAGTACACAGTACTGAAAGCACATTTTTAAAGTGATGCTTAATGCACAGTAGCCTATTTTACATAGCATAATTACATAGCGCAAATACACAGTTTTGTGTGATGCTTTAATGTGAAGTAAAATAGGCTACTGCGCATTAAAATGCACATGTAGATGCACCTTATTTGCCTTTCTAGAAGATTTGCTTTGACCCAGTGAAATTCTGAGTGAAATTAGATGATGGTCTAATGCACTGGTTCTCAACCTTTTTTGTACCAGGACCCATTTGTAAACATCATTGGCCAGTCCCAACCCAGTGCTCTTCACTCCTACCCTTTGCCCCCAGCCCCTCAGTGTGTAGAGTGGGGGGGGGGGTCCAAGCAGCCCCTTGCAGGCTGAAACTCTGCCAAACAGCAAGGGAAAAGCCCTGGTTTCCCATGCTTTTCTCTGTTAAAGGAAAATCCATTTTTAAAGTTTATTCACAACCTTGCAATTTACTTTTGGGTTGGAACCCATGGGCTGAGAAACGCTAATCTAGTGGTCCCTTGTGGCCAACCAATTGGTAACAATTTTTAAGCAAATCTCTTAGGGGAGAGAAGGGTCAAGTTTTTCCATCTGAATGGCTAGTGACCGTTGCTGCCTGGATAAGGGTGGACGCCAGGCAGTGTCTGGAGGAATCAACAGCGAAATGCTTCCAGGGGCACTTTGGGTTTGGCCTCGATTCAGCAAGGTTCCAAAGCATGTGCTCAACTTTCAGCTTATGAACAGTCCAGTTGAATGGTCATGTGCTTGGAGAGCAGAACATGCTTAAGTGCTTTGCTGAACCAAATCCAAGGAAGCCGAAGTTGTTGTCTTCCAACATACACACACAGACAGCACGTCAACACTCTGGCTATCACTCTGGGGTCTGTGCTGTGCTGGCTCCTAGCCAAACCCCTGGATATAGCTCAGGAATCGATCTCTTAGGCAACTCAAGGGGGGCTCGTGCTTGGCATCTACCTCTCCATGGTGTGTCCTCGGCAGCTGTTCAGGACACTCAGCATCCAGCCCTTTCAAAACCGAAGCTTGATAGTCATAGCCTTGTTTCCTCCTTACACCCCTGTCTGCTTGCCCCTGATACATAGGGCTTGGCCTCCTCAGGCCGCAAAGACCCACAGGCCTGCATTTGTTTCTTTTTCAAATACATTTCATGAGTCTTTCATAATTACTCCAGGAGTGTACACAGGCTCTGGGGAAAGCATCAGATAAATCAAAACTGACGCAATCTCCACTCCAGCCTTTGCTTTACAAACAATGACACTCTCCCTGTGCAGTCTTCTCTTTATTGGAAATTGGGCCAGAGAGGCAGGCTTTGCCTTGTGTCCCGTAGAGCCACAGAATCAGGTTGTCAAGGAATAAGCTAGGAGGAAGTTAATTTCAGATAAGATGGCCTATGTTGAGAATGTCTTGTCACTACCTCTTAGACTTAACTACCTGCTGCAGGGACTGTGAGTACAGTGAGCTCCTCTGTTCTCAGCTGTCACAGTATGACACAAAAGGAGAGATGATCTCTAATATACGCAAGAGCAAAGCCATAAGCAGCTTAAAGTGAGAGCTTCTCAAAAGATTTCCCTCTTAATATAATTTTAATTAAAAGGGCTGGGGTTGGGGGTTTTTTTGGGGGGGGAGGGTGGTTAAACTTCATGGAATAATTTCCATTTTGTAGAACAATGTCAACAAAACCAGCTCCCATTTTCTAACAGAACCTTAATCTTCTAACTGAAACAAGGTCTTCAAAAACCATTTAATTTTCAGTTTTCTACTACATATTTGTTCAAATACCAACAATTTGTTTGCTGGAAAATTTAGGAAAATTAAAAATGGAGTCTGAAATTTCCCAAGAAAACCAATTAGTATTTTTCAGCTAGTTGTTTTTAAAACTGGCACCATTGCTGGAGAGCTGCTATCAGCACTACCCATCACTGGTAAAGAGGCATGTGCAGTATGTGGACTTTCAGAGTTGTGTGTGTTACTATGTGAGCAAGTCTGCTTCTAATATTGCAGAGCAGAGCATTTACACAGAGCTCTCAAATACAGTTTAGTTTTAGAGAGCCAGGGACAATTCATTCTTTTTGTTCTTTCTTTCTTTTTAAGCTATAAGAGCCTACATTTCTCTTTTCACAATGTATTTTACATAAAAACTTTAAAAAAAAGAGAAATCTTATTAGGTAATTTGTAGCAGCTGTCAGAGTGACTTCAAGTGGAACTGATGTCACTAAAAGGAAAGTTTTTCTAATCACAAGTCAATCACCACCCTGTTCTAGGTACTGCGGCTTAGAAATATTCCACTTATCTAATTTTCCCTGTGCCTTTCTATTATTGGAACTTATTTTAGGGAAGAAATTGTTCTGGCCATTTAAAATCTAGAGTAGCACTTTGATCACTTTGATAACTGGATACTGTTTTTTCAAACAGGCAATTTGGAAAATAGAATTGACTCTGGCAGAAAATGATATTAAAAAAGGAAAAAAAAATGCAAGAAAAATGGCAATTTTGGAGACTCTGTAGGAAAGCAATAAAATGTTGCTTGGAGTTGTTATTAAGGATTCCACAGCATTACATAGGAAAATTGCATTATTTGAAAAATTATACTTAAAAGTCCAATATTTGTATTTGTGGTTTTCCTATATGATTAGAGGGGGAGAACATGTAAATATAACTGTAATGTTTTAATTGTATAATTCCTTTCTTTTCATTCAAGCTTGCAGGGAATTTTGTATCTTAAACAAAAACACTTGGTCTGTGAATTCTGCCAAACTTTCCCAAAATACTGCTATCCACACATCGTTATTTGTTGACTTCTTTTGTAAAAATAAAGGGGTCTTTTTTCAAGGTAGAAAACTAGCTTCCTTGACCTGGCTACAACAGCCATGAATGTAGGGTGTGAGGGGGAATCTCCTTTTTAAATTGTGAATGTGTTTCTCCAGGATGAAAGTATTTGTTCTTTTGCCTACTAAGCTATGGATCATCCAGGATTAGAAAAGTTATTTTTCTTTCGATTCTGATGAGGTTTGTCCTCGATGTTGCTTTACAAAGAAGAAAGTGTACTAGATAATAAAGAACTTTACATTGCTAGAATTTTTGACACTCTCTTTCTTGCTCAGTGAGGGCCTCTGCTTTATTTGTAATAAGATTCAGGGTCAAAAGCAGGAAACTAATTATTTGTTACTGCATGCATACACATGTGACTGTAGAACTGCAAGGGTATACATATATGTGCATACTCATATGCATGTATGTTTGTATATACATGTGTGTTTTCTCCTTCATCATGCTTGGAGCTGTTTTTTCAGCTCAGCTTCAAACATGAGAAGCCAGAAATGTTCTGTGTATTTTATGTCATAACCTGTGCTTTGGGGGCTTACAGCTTGGAGCCCCCAGAAACGCTGAGGCAGCTGCAGCAGCCACTGAGTTGGGGCTTCTTCTTTTTTTCAAAGGGCCAGGAGCTGGGGCAGGTGGGGCAGTCATGGGGGAACAGGCAGGGATCCCCCCATGTTCCCCTCCCCACTCCTCCACCCCTACTTACTAGCATGGAGTTTGGGTCCATCTCCTTGCAGCAGAAAGCAGGGACTGCTCAAATTGCCTAAGCTCTCCAAATCTTTTCCAAATTGATTCAGAGAGCTTCGAATCGATTCGGACCTTTTCACTGTTCTCCTGATTTGATTCAGATTCAGTGATTTGGCCACTGAATTGGGCCGAATCTCCTCTCAATTAAATCAGCACCTGAAGCTTTGAACAGCCCTACTCTCCAGCATGATTCTTAAGGTAATAATACTTTTTTTTTCTTTAAAAATTACTTTGATGTGTTTGTACCACACCCAGAATAATGTGCTACTGGCCCATAATGAGAGATTGTAACACTCAATATAGAACTACAGACAGTGAGGGTTGTAAGGGACCTCGGGAAGTCACATCTAGTCCAGCCCCCTGCTCAAAGTAGGACCAGCCCCAGCTAGACCATCCCAGCCCAGGCTTTGTCCAGCTGGGTCTTAAACACCTCCAAGGATGGAGAGTCCACCTCTCTGGGTAACCTGTTCCAGTGTTTCACCACCCTCCTCGTGAGAAAGTTCTTCCTAATATTTAACCTCAACTTCCCTTGCTGCAACTTGAGCCCATTGCTTCTTGTTCTGCCATCTGCCAACACTGAGAACAGTCCAGCTCCATCCTCTTTGGAAGCACCCTTCAGGAAACTGAAGGCTGCTATTAAATCCTCCCTCAATCTCCTCTTCTCCAGACTAAATGAACCTAATTCCCTCGGCCTCTCCTCATAAGTCAAAATATATATTAATATATTAATTGGCCGAGCCAAGCATGGTCCTGCACTTAACACCATGGCACTTCTCTGTCTGTCTGCCCATACTTCAGTCAATTTTGAATGCCACATCTAAGGGCTCAAACCCAAAAGCGTGTCAGAAAGCAGCTGTTAATCATTAATGCACACATACATACACACACGGAGGGCTTGTGTATATCACTGCTGTGGCGATTTCGAGACAGCTGCTGAGAAACAAACCTCTCCCCCTTGCTGACATATGCTCAGATTTGCTGTAGAGAAGGCACAGAACCCACCCAGAATGGTTAACCCCATTTGCAGATGGAGCTGGCATACACCTATGTGCAGAGTTACCTAAATGCAGCTTTGGGCACTCACGTGCAAATTCAGCTAAATGCTGATTAAAGCTTCTAAACAGGGATTTAGAGGCAAGGCTTAGAGAGGTACTTAGTCACCCAAAGAAGCAGATAGTCACCTAATGGGGATAAGCTTTACTGGCCCAATGTACTGGTATAAGTAAATCCATATTGGCGGGCAGTGGTTAAGACATCTAGTGGTTCCAGAGACGCAACACCAAGCTCTGGATTTGTGCCGCAGGCTGCCCCCATCAACCTAGCTGTAAACAGGCACCTGATTGTTCAGGTTGCCAAGTCAAGTGGCTGGACTGGATGTTACATGTATCATGGCCTTGTGTGCTGCTGGCTAAAGAAACTGCTAGTTCTTAAACCTTGTGGGCTGTTTGGCTTGGGCAGACTCTCAGCGTGTGTCGACACTGTGGCAGTTGCATTATTTCAGCAGTGCCAGGGTCGTTAAAGTCTGTGCACCGGGCCTCTGGCCCTCCCATTTCACAGTTTAGCTCCTGGAGGCCTTGTGGAAGCTGAGGCAGAAGGGACACTGTAGATTACTGGCTTGATAGAGCCATGGTGGCTGAAGAGATGAAACAAATGAATAAACAGAGACAAGAATAGCTGGGAAGAGGCACCAAGATTGTCCGCTTGGAATGCTTTAGATTAAACATTACTGCTGTGAACGGAGAAAGAGCAGGGGTCCGTGCCCTTGCCCAGCAGGAACATAAGTTCCTAAATCCTGTAGATGCCACCAACTTTCTTTGTGGAGATGAGGGTACTAGAAAGAAACACCATCCACTGTTAAACAGGATAAGCAGGATGCTGGCACGTTTGGGAAGGCTCTAAGAATGTGGTACAGATGCCACATATATATACACACCACACCGAAGGCCGTCCAATGAGCAGAGAATGTTTTTTTTCCCTTCTTTGACCCTCCTCTGTTTGTGCGCCAATGTGGTACAATGGTCTCTTTGAGAAGGGGCAGCTGATGGGGTGTTGGCAGGGAGGCTGGAAGTCGAAATTTGCAGCTGGGGGAAAACCAAATTCATTTCCAGGAGCTATCCCATAACGGATGCCAATTTCCAAAACAAAACTGCCATTTCTCTGCAATCACGACAGTTGCCTCAGAGCTGGAGGGAGCACAGGCTGCTACTTTCAGCTTAAAATGCTGCTAAATTAACACTTTCTTGCCTGGGATTGCAATTTGTATGCTATGTAATGCACACCTGCAAGTGATATGGAGTGCCGGGGAAAACTGACAGTGCATTTGCACAAGTCGTGGAGGGAAACCCTGCCTGGAGAGCCTAGGGGTGAGCTGCCGTGGAGTGCAGGGCAGAGGCCAGAGGAGAGTTCTGGGATGTTAGCAGTCCCCTTCCCCACCACCACGGGCCCCTGGCAGAAGCACCGTGTGTTTGGAGGATTATGTACCACAACAGTCTGCCTCTGCATCCTGCATTTCCCTGCCCTCAGACATCATTCAGAAATCAATTTTTTTGTGATTGGCCTCTCTGTTTAGTCAGCCTATGTTTCTGCCATGCAAGCTGGCCAGAAGAGTGCTCTGGGGAGGCCATCCAGTCACAAGATCAGGGAGCTGTGCTGGGTCAGAAGTCCACCAGGTTATTCAATCAGAAACCTCTCCGGTGCTCAGCTGACCTGTCCTTCAGCATCCGTAATGACAATGCCTTGCCTTCCATTTGATAATTATTCTGTTGCCCAACCACTCGGTTTCTTGTATTTCTGTTTCTTGTATCTAAGCTAAATTTAGCCCTTCTTAATGACAAACTCCTGTTTATTCCCCTGTGTGAGGTGAATGATTTCCCTCCTCCAATGATATTTAGTGATGGATAGTGTCCATATCCCCTCTAGACCATGCAGTGAGCTCCCCTAACCTCTCCTCTGTTGCTATAACTATTTAGTATTTCATTATGGTAATGTCCCCATTAAAGGTCTGGGTCCCATGTAGCAGGATCTGTACAGGCACGTGACAAAGATGACAGGCCCTGCCCTTAACGCTCATGACCCTGCAAGTCAGACTGGGTGCCACAGGTGTGCAACAGGGACCAAAAGGTGGGGGAGGTGGGCTGGGATGATACAATGAACATAAAGCAAGCAGAGTGGACCAGAACATCCAAAGCCTCAGCCTGCTCCTTGCTAGCTAATGCCAGCTATGGGTGGCTTCTTGTATGTCTATGGGGAGACAGAAGGGGTAGTATAGGAATTGGGCACAGAGATCCTCAAGGGAGAAGCAGACAGGCAGATGGTAGGGGCTGGCATCACTGCATCCCAGCAGGGCTACATGGAGAATGGCTAAGGACAAGTTCTTGTGACTGATGTAGCAGGTGTAGGGCTGGTTTTAGGGTGAGCAATCACAGCCCTCTGGGCTCAGTCAATGCCAGGCACCCAGTAAGCAGGTAGAAGCAGAGAGAGACCCATGGTCTGCTTGGGGTCTCTAGGAATCGAGTCCCAGCTTGGTATGGTGAAGCAGAGGGAGCTGGCGGAGGGACGCAAAAGGAGTGGTGTGGTCAGGGGAATGAGCAAAGAAAAAAGCTGGTGCACCCTCCTGTCCTCTGTGCTCAGCTACCCAGGAGCCCCCCAGATGCTAAGTCCATTTGTCCAGCACCTCTGTCTCTTCCACTTCCTGGGACAGAGGTTGAGGACATTTTTCCATAACAAAGGGAGGCAAATGCCAGAGCTAAAGGTAAAATCCCACGGCATTTCTATGCCTATGAATGGACTGAATATGTGGTGCCGTTTCTGACTAGCTCAGGTGCTTCCATGTTACCTCCCTGTCCCTGAGCTATCTCTGGCCTTCATTCTCCCACCTCCCATGCAGGTCCACAGTGCTGGATTTTCCAGGCAGAAGCAGGCAATTCCCCTTCAGCTCCCCCCAACCTTTCCCACACATACTATAATTAGGGGGCAAGAGACACTCCTCCAGGCTTGGGTGTCTTGGGATTTTCTTTGCTGGCATGCACTCGACTAGGACATGAATTAAATTGCAAGCAGCCCAGCTTGCATGGCCACTTCCAGGTCGGCCTTTGTGTCAACTGACCTTTTTTTTTCTCTTGCCCTCATGAATAAATAATAAATGGCTCATTTATTCTGAGATAAGAAAAGCAGGAAGTTTACAAAAAGCACAGCACAAAAACACCACTGCGAACTGTAAAACGCCATGGCTCATAGCAACCGCTGGCAAGCAGCTCACCCCTCCGCCTTCCTCTAATTAAAGGCTGTTTCCATATAATCCAAAGACGGCTGTGTGCAGACACAGAGTTTACAGAGAAAATATTCCAGGCACACTCTCAACTACAGCTGTAAGGAGGAAAAAAACAGGACTATTCTGTTCTCCTGCAGCTGGCTCCAGTTACAGCCAGCTCCCTGATTCGAGATGTCTGGTGTATGTTTAAAGAGACTCCACCTTCCCATATACAAACTTTAACAAAATATTTTACCAAACTGGCTCATCCATTTCCTCTGATCACTGCCGCTAATCAGTGGATCAGCTTGTAAACAGAAACTTGTTCCATTATAAGCAGCCTGCCCCCTAGCCCAGGGTGCCAAGTGATATCACAGCCCAGTGCGGTGACTTCACCAGTGTCAGACTGCGATATCACTAATTGAATCTGGAAAAAGAACGGCACTTTCAGTGGAGAGTGCTTCTATTTACATACCGACAGCTCAGGAATCAGCAACACAGAGCAAAAGGATGCGATTGTTTCATGGGAATTTGCTGAAATATTTGCAAGAGGCTGCGTAATTGGTATGTTTCAAGTCAGAAGCAGGGATTTCTCACCACAGCGCTCTCATTATTCTTATGTATGATATTCATTACAGTCACATCCACTCAAGAACCAGGTCCTATTGTGCCAGGTGCTGTACAAATACACTGGAAGAAAAGCTGTCTGGCTTGAGGTCGCAGTCCAATTATCAGCTATAATGTGTATTGGTAGAGATGGAAAACCTACCTTTGCTCTGAAGTGGTATAGTAAGGACACAAAAATGGAAGCAGGAAGGAACGGCATTGCTGGGCCTGCAGTTAATATTTTCCAAAATGCCTAAATATATTAGGGACCTGACCTGAGCCTAACAATGCTCGAAGTGCTTAAGTGACTTGGGAACCTAAATCTCATTTTCAAAATGGTTGTTAGTATGTAGGGATGGATTTTCAAAGCTGCTTAAACTCAGAGGTGTGTCCAGGGGGCATTTCAAAAGCCTCTGAGACCGCTGGACGTGCAGCCTCCACAGACTCCACTAGGAGCAAGGCCTTTACGTGCTCTTCTGAATCCCACCTAGCACACCACTGCATTTTCCAATCTTTCCGAGTCCCAAGTACCTATGGACTGCTTTCATGGTACCCTGGGTTTGCTGCCAAGAGGCATGCCCCTCGCCCCTCCCATTATGCTAAACCTGGAAATAAGGCAATGAAGTGGTGCTCAAACAGGCTGGAGAGGGAGAGAGAGTGCTCAAGACTGGTGACAGTGGGGTCTCCAGGGGCAGCCTCACTTCCTCAGATCCAGGTTTTGTGTGCAGTGTGGTTGCAGGGGGCAGAGCCATGCTCCTTGGCATGGTCTCCAGCACTCTGGAGAAAGGGTGTAAAGATCCCTTCAGTCACTTCTGCAAATGGGACTGAGACTTCTCACTCACCCATGCACTTTGGACAAAGTTATCCTCCTCCATCCCCCCAGCTCCCTGTCGTGACCCACTGCCCTGCCACACAGTCCCTCTATGGGGAGATGTCTCACCACCAGCAGGTCAGAGCCAGGCAGTGGAGCCTCGTTCCCAGAGGAGCGAGGCTTGGGAAGGCTACCAACCACACGCTGCAGGGAAGGAAGTGCCCCAGTGGGAACAGCAGATCTGAGAACTCACCTCGATCTCCACATAGTCATGGAGCTTCTTGCAGGTGGCAGCGAAGGTTTCTGTTGTGCCAAATTCAAAGTACCACAGCTTGTTCTTCATCCTGAAACACACAACATGAAGATGGGGGGTGGCTTTTTACTGAGTGGCTCATTGCCAAATCCAGGGACCAGACACGGCTAGCTTTCTGTGTTCCTGCTCAGCCAACCCAGGGCACTCAGGCCTTGAAGAAGAGGAAACATGGCACTAAGACAGGAAGACTGCACCCTGGTGCTGCTCAGTCTCTTCAGACAAGCGCATGCCCCCGAGAGATAGGTGTCCTTAGCCAGGCAATCATCTAGGGCCCTGAGGCTCTCTGATTAGGGGATGTCATGGCTGTTGAAGTCCAAGGCATAATGGAGCTGAGGTTTTCCGGGGCAAGCATACAGCTTTCAGGCTGTGGATGGAGACCTTTGACAGCTTTGCATATGCAACCTGTGCTCTGCTGAGCTCCTTTCTTGCTGAGCTACTCTGTGCTGGGCATGAGGTTGGGAATCCTGAAGGGAGTCACTCCCATTTTGGCCAGTCAAAACTACCACAGAACCACCTTCTACGTGGGATCCTCAGATCCCCCCAGCCAGATCCAGGCAGGACAGAGAATTACCGAGCTTAAAGATTTTCAATGAATGCCTCAGAGAAAACAGCAGCAGTTATAATCATAGCTTCTACAATACAAGCAGCCTCTCTGCCCTGGCCCTTTCTGCATCCCACATGGGTCAACACCTCCTCTCCCCCTGGACTCTGCTGTCTTTGGGAGGGCAGGTCCAGCAGGTCCCAGCACTTACGGCACAAGTCACATCCTCCCAGCTCCAAGGCCCCCCCTGGATTTGAGTATTGGCAAGGCACTGTGGATTGATACAAGGCTGATGGAGGGCCTGAGGGGGACTGGGATTGCCTGGCCCTGGGCTGTGGGGAAGAGCTAGGAGTGCCTGACCCATGGTGTGTGTCCACGTGTGTGCTGTACAGCCTCAACCAGGTACATGCATGTACACAGTACCTGGTTTTCTCTCTCCCTGCCATGTGTATGTTGCTGATTCAAACAGGGAGCCAGAAAGCCAGGTCTCTTGTACTACCAAAGTATCTCACATTAACAACGGGCTAACTTAATTTTTTGCTATAAGGCTGGTGAAGAGAGGAAACAACTAGGCCTTAAAGTTGAGGGTAGGACTAAAATATATGCAGGCCTCACTGTCTTGGAAAAAGAGGCTGAAGTCAGTGAGAAGAGACTGCAGGTGGTTTCATACCCCAATAATCATACTTCCAAACAGAAAAAGGGTTGACTGGCTGGGTAACAGCTCCAAATGCAAGGATCTAGGGCCTTAAAGAGTGATGGATCGCATATGAGTCAGCAGTGCAAAGCTAGAGTAAAAATGGAGTATGCTATATTGGGCTACATTAATAGGACTGCGTGTAGAACAAATGAGGTAATTCTTTCCGTTGCCTTAGCACTGGTTAGGGCCATTTAGGGCACTGGTGACAGCTCCATGCCCCAGATTTCTCAAACAACAGCACTCAGTTTTCAGCAAATGTTGCATAAATTAGACTGCTCAAATCAGAGCTTGGCCTTGAAAACCTACAGCAGGCACCCTCACAAGCTGGCATCCAGTCATGGACATGGTTACATGGCTGTTTAGACTAATTCCCCATTATGAGTTCAAAGCATACCACAAATATCATAAATATTTGGTGGACTGTGTAAGCCGAAGGGTGTCAAGTATGTGGTCTGACTTGGACACCTAGGTGGCCTCACTTAGGTGTCCAAGCTTAACAACTTGGCTGGAGGTCAACAGGCAAGGAGTTCAGAGGAGATCAATCCACGCAAAGGGCAAGAAAGTCTGCCCCATTCAATCAGATCAGTTCAGAGGAAGAGAGGAGGGCAGACAAGATGGCAGTGAGAAAATACAGTTACGATGGGATGCCACGCTAGAGAGAGGGGCTGATTATCCCAAGAAGCCAATGCAAGCAGAACATGCACTAAAGTGCCACTGCCGCAAGGAAGCACAACTAAAATCTGCCAAGGAGCTAACTAGCACTTCTTGAACTAAGGCCTAGTGAAGGCCTGACCATAGAGGAAGTTGTGATTCTTGGAAGTAGTCAGCACCCAAAATGTGGTTGACTTCTGAGAAGTGAGGTCATCTGACAGGACATGGAGCATATCCAGGGCACCTAAAGTACAAATGACTTCATGAGTTTAGCAGGTTCTGCCATCAGCCAGCACCATCGAAAACCAGAAGACAAGGAGATGGCCATACACCCCATGTATGCATGTCCCTTCTGGCGCACAGATGGGCAGTGACCTTTCCTCACTAGCTGCAGGGAATCAGGTTCTCTGCACAATACAATCTATAATATATAGTGGACACAGAGCTGCTATCATTGAAGATATCCAGGGTTTCATAGTTTCATAGTGCTTAGGGTTGGAAGGGACCTAAACAGATCATCAGGTCCAACCCCCTGCCCTGGACAGGAACGAGTGTGGGGTTACAACACCCCAGCCAAATATCTGTCCAGCCTCCTCTTGGAGGCCCCCAAGGTAGAAGAGAGCACCACCTCCCTTGGGTGCCCGTTCCAGAGCCTGGCAGCCCTCACTGTAAAGTAATGTCTCCTGATGTCCAGCCTGAACCTTCTTTCTAACAATTTGTAGCCATTATTCCTAGTAACCCCAGGTGGTGCCTGGGGAACAGAGCCTCATCCAGTTCCCACTGATCCCGCCTCAGCCTTCTCTTGTGGAGGCTGAACAGGTTCAGGCCCTTCAGCCTCTCCTCGTAGGGCATGCCCTGCTGCTCCTTGACCATGCAAGTGGCCTTCCCCTGGACCCTCTTAATGCTAGCGACATCCCTCTTGAAGTGCAGTGCCCAGAACTGGACGCAGCACTCCAACTGTGGCCTGACCAACACTGCAGAGAGGTGAAGGATCACCTTCCTGGACCTGCTCGTGATGCATCTGTGGATGCACAACAAGGGGCAGTTAGCCTTACTGACCGCTTCCTCACATTGGTGGTTCATGTCCATCCTGGAGCCAACAATGACTCCAAGATCCCTTTCTGCCACCGTGTTGGCAAGAATGGAGTTCCCCGACCTGTAGGTGTGTTGCTGGTTCCTTCTCCCTAGATGTAGCACCTTGCACCTGTCTGTGTTGCACTCCATCCTATTCTCATCCGCCCACCTTTGCAACCTATCTAGAACTGGCTGGATGCTGTCCCTCCCCTCCAGCGTGCCCACCTCACCCCACAACTTGGTCTCATCAGTGAATGTGGACAGCATGCTGTCCACACCCACCTCCAGATTGCTGATAAAGATGTTGACCAGTACAGGTCCCAGGACCAAGCCCTGGGGGACTCCACTGGCCACATCCCTCCAGTTCGAAAACAACCCATCCACCACCACTCTCTGGGTGTGACCATCTAGCCAATTTGCCACCCATCTGACTGTGTAGGCATCAGTGCCACAGTCACCTAGTTTTTTTGACAGAATATGGTGGGAAACAGTGTCAAAGGCCTTCTTAAAGTCCAGGAAGATGACATCCACCTCAACACCCTCGTCCACGGACTTTGTGACCTGATCATAAAAGGAAACCAGGTTAGTCAGACAGGATCCGCCCACAGTGAACCCATGCTGGTTGCTTCTGAGCAATACCTCCCCTGCTGGGCCCTTGCAGATGTGCTCCTTCGTAATTCTCTCAAAGGTCTTCCCAAGGTTTAGGAAAGGGTAGGACAGACAGATGTCAGAGTCAGGGGGACAAATGCTACCTGACCCTGGATCTCAAAAGTACGTAGGGTTCAGTAACACTGATGCAAAGGGAGAGTAACAAGGCCTGGCCTCTGTCATGTGACAGCAGTGGAGAATCCTAAACAAGAGTTGCTTTCTTCTAATACTGAACCAAGGACTTAGTAGAAAAGAAAATGTAAGTATTAGTCTTAAATCTGCTTTCCTTCCAAGTGTCCGGTGTTCCTTCTATCCCATCCTCAGTGTTGCCAACACACGATATATCACAATCCTCAAAGCATTTTTTTCTTACAACCTCAGTTCCTCAAATTAGGTGGTTCTGGGACATCCTTGGCCTTTCTCTTCTTTCTTTCATTTTGTTTAGTTTGTTCTTTCTTTCTCTCTTATGTTCTTTTTCTTGTTCTCTCTTTCTTACTCTCTATCTTTCTTTCACATGAGCCTCTCATCCTCCTGGGTTAGAGCCTCAGACCAGTAAACTTACCATGTGCCACAGCAGGGCCCTCAACCACACTGTTGTGCTCTACACAGGCTGCTTCCCTGATCTGAGAGTAGCCATCTCTGCTTGGACCTCAGGCAGGCCAACTGGGTGGGTTAACTGGAATATGCTCAATTTGCTACTTCATATATTTTGTATAAAAACACAACAAACTAGGCAAAAATAATCAAAAGATGTTTCATTAATCCTGTAGTCATTAGAATTAACTGTACATCTCTTTCATATTCATGAAACAAAATCAAGTCTTCCTGAGCATCTTGGCAGTGCATCCAGTGCTTCACTGTAATCCTGATTTATGTTTCTAATCAGAGTCTGCAGGGCTATGAAATAGGAGCTACGTTACCAAGAGCAGCTAGCAGACAGCAGAATTGCAGCCCAAAGGATAGCTTGATTAATGGAACCATTAAAGACCTTTACAAAGGAGAGAGAGAGTCATTAACATCTGTGAAATGAAGAATTTAGAAGGGATCAGGTAGATTACAATGAGCCATAAAGTCAAGTGACTCCCTCACTGCTGCCTGACTAGAAATGCTGCTGCCACTGCCAGACAGTTGGTTTTAAACTTTGGGTGGAGCAGGAATCAAAGTGGGGTGCAACTGCACTCCCCATGGTTCCACTGTTGGATAAGGAATATGCTTATCAATAACTGGAGTTCTCCAAGATGAATTGCTCATGCAAACATTATCACCTCTACGTAGGTTCAGGCTATAAGCCTCCGATGCAAGACTTTTATGCCTTAATAGCGCCCATAGATTGCACTCCAGCTCCACTTCCTCCATGGCCTCCCTTACCTACACAGAGGGGTTACAACATGGTGTGCACTTCTGACTCCTCATTTCCCTCTCAACCATACAGCCTCTAAAATATGCGACTCTGAGGAAGAGGGAGAAGAGAGTATGGGGTTTGAATGTGCACATGGACCTTACATCTCAAAGGACTCCAGTTACTGGTAAATGTTTTCCTTTTCTCCCTTGAGAAGCGGTTCTTGTAGACATTCTCGTTGGGGAGGTGACTTTAACATAGCACCTTCACACACACGGAGGCAGGTCTTGGAGTCCTGTAGGCAGACCAAGATTGAAGGGTCACCATGCCAAATGCAGCATTGTTTCCTGAAGCCTCCACAATGATGTGATGATGAAGACATGTCTTGAGCTCCAGGATGTAGCTCTGCAGACACTGTGGAGAGAAACAGTCTAAGCCCTGGTGAAGTAAGCTCAAATCACTGATGGAGGGACTGATATTTCAGTCTCAATATCCAATTAGACAAGCTGTGGGGACTATGGATGGAGTAAAGTGTGCATTGCCATAGGCTCTAACAGTATGAATCTTATGCAGGGAAACAAGTTGGCCAAACTTTCGAGGAAACCAAGAATGACAGAATGGGAAAGCACAGACCAGCCATCAGTAGGCAGATGATGAGCTGAGAGAGCTGCCAAGTGAGCGTTGATTCTTTAGCTCTAGCAGATAATCCAGGAGATGGAGGACTGGAGTGAAACGTCTGGAGTGACACCAACTGCCAAACTAGACCATTTCATCAAGAAGGCCAGCCTGGCAGAGTCCTTCCTACTGTGGCTAAGGAAGCCCCTGACCAGAGTCAAACATCCTTGTTCTAACTGTGAGGGCCATCCATGCCGAGAGAGGAAGGGAGTGCAGACCTGGAGGAAGCACCTTGCTGTCATCCTGCAGTAGGAGATCTAGGCCTGGGGCAAAGTCTTGGGATGTGACACTAACAGAAGCAATAGGTCTCGGGCCCAAAATAATCTTAGCCACATGGGAGCTACAAGGGTGATCCGAGACAGGCGGCATCTCACCTTGTGGGTCACATGCAGAATCACAGGCTTGGGGGTGAAGATGTACAGATGGTCTCCCAACCATGGAAACAGGAACTCAGCCAAAAGAGAGCTGGCACTAAAGCCTGCTGTGGAGCAGACAATCTGGTGCTTTCTCCCAGTTCGGTTGGGAAACCCCATTCTGCAAGCCACTGAAGAAAAATTGAGTGCTTGATCTCTCCACTCACAATAAATGAACAGTACTGTGTGAAGGTGATCCACTGTACCACTGTGGAGACTGGGAAGGTGCACCTCTGACAGGGGTACATGATAGTGGCACCAAAGATGAAGTGCCTCCCTACTGAAGACAGCTGAGGAGCTCTGCTGACCTGCCAGAGAGCTCCGAGAGCTCACTTGTTAGAGATCAGGGCATGGGCAGCAGAGGAAAATTACCTAATACACAGGTGATATCCAGGGACCTTGTTCCCAGGGAGCCAGGAGCTGGAGCTGAAGTAAGGGTGAACCAGAAGTCAATGCCAAGGTCAGGGTAAGCCAGGAGTCTGAGACAAAGTTGGGGTACGGCAGAAGTCAGAGCCAGGGCTGAGGCATGCCAAGGATCAGAATCAGAGCCAGGTGATTGGGACTGTCTGGGCCAACAAAACTCATTTGGCCCCATTACATAGAATTATATAGACAAAGCTGGAAGGGACCTCCAAAGGTCACGTAGTCCCACCCCAGCCTGAGGCAGGATAAGCCCTATCCCAACCATCCTGTGCAAATCTATTGTCTAACCTCTGAGCAAGACTACATAGCCAGCTCTGACACAAACACAAAGACTAACACCCTAACCTGCCACAGGTAAACAGGAGGACCGTGACGGCTACCGTCCTGCTGCTGTAAAAGTTGTTAATATACACTTGAGAGATTCCAGGAAGACAGCCACGTCCCCACCTAAGAGAAAGCACCCCCACATCTATACCAGTCTGACCATAGGGTCAAATTCCTTCCTGACCCCAAATATGGTGTCAGTTTGACCCTGAGTGGAGGGGCAAGACCCTCTAGTC
This sequence comes from Crocodylus porosus, assembly GCF_001723895.1. Taxonomy (NCBI): domain Eukaryota; kingdom Metazoa; phylum Chordata; order Crocodylia; family Crocodylidae; genus Crocodylus; species Crocodylus porosus. The sequence goes on along the minus strand of NW_017728910.1, from coordinate 45,251,357 downwards.
AGGAAGTCCCAGTAGGAGCACTGGCATACCCCAGAAAACCCCCAAGCCTTGGTGGCAGGCAACACCCAATGCCACTGAAAAGGCTTTTTAAAAAAAACCCAAATCAGCCAGTGATGCACATAGCAACAGGAGGGGGGGAAAAATCCTTCTGGGCCCCATGTGGTAACCAGCAAAGTCCAGAAGCATGGGAAAGAGTAGCACAGTACAGGCTTACTATTCCTAAATCATCCTGGACCAATGCCTATGCATCTCCCCCTGGCTCTGGGTAGGACTGACAGAAACCTGTGCATGACAGGCAGCTGCACCAGCCTGAGGATTTTGGTGTGGGCATCATGCTGAAGTAACAACTTTATTCTGCTGCAGGAGATTTGCAGCAGGGGTGAAAGCAAAGAATAAGTCAACAGACAAATATGGTGCAATGTGCCAAAGATGTGCCTGATGAACTGCTAGGGAAAAGAGAAAGGAGGATCAGGGAAGGGAAAAGGATGTCAACCTACATCCAGCCAGAGAACTTGGATGCGATGACAGCAGATAAAGAACTCAGAGTAGGCAAAAAGGGAAAGTAAGCTAAGCTGGACAGCAGGCCGCAGCAGCAAGCTAACCAATGAACTGCTCCATCCCCTCCAGGAGGTTGGGGACTGAGAAGAAGGAAGGGCACGCTGCCCTTTATTCCCTCACCATGGGCAGCTGGCAGGGGATGCAAGGCTGGAGCATACTCCTTGGGCAGCGCTAAGGCATAAAAGTCTCCAGTCAAAGGCTCAGGGACTGAGCACACCCACAAGGGAGAACGTATGGACAATTAAACAAAGGAAAATGCTTCTTTTCTATAACCTCCGTGTCATTGTTACTTTGGCATAAACAATTTTCAACCCACAGAACAACAGGGAGTGAGATGGAGGTTACCAGATGTCCCAACTTGCTGACTCTCAGCAGTAAGTGATGAGTGCTAGAACAGGCCAAGAGGCGTAGGTGCTGGCAGGGTGATTCGTGGCCAGCCAGCATCAGTATGTGGGACTAAGGATCTTGTTAGGCCAACTGGCAGCTGATGGGGATGTGGGAACTGGGAAGCTGAGAGATGCACTAGGGGCAGGAGCTGGCACCATCTTCTAGGCTAGCCAGATGTGGGACACAGGGCTAGCCTGCAGCAGCCAATACTGGAAAAGGGGTAAGCTGTGTGGGCAAGGGGCAGATGCACTGGCAGTGTATGGTCTGACCAGCCTGCCATATTTAGCTATGAAACTGTGATCTCTTTTGTTTTGCAGAGCTCTGGGAGGACAATCCTGAGAGCAAAACTGGCAACCCACTGCATATGCCCTTTGAAAGGTTCTCAGTCCCCTGCTGGTCACCTGAGCTCTTCGCTTGAGTGGATGCAAGAGTGTGTAGCAGGGTTTCAGTGACCCTGCTCCCTGCCTTTTGCAAACAGAAGTTGACTTCTGTGGTGCCATAAAAATGTGTCTGGCAGCACAAATGCCAACTGAACAGATGCCACAGCCTTTTGCTGTACCACAAGTGCTCGCATTTTGTGGTGGCAACGAGCCTAGTAATCATTTATGCCGCCTTTTTGCTGTTATGTAGGAGACTGTGGGTAGCCTGTGGCTGCTCACACTCTCTAGCCCCCCTGCCCCGCAGGAAGTCCCTCAGCTTCAAGGCTTTGATCCTGTGGGAAGAGGGCCCTGGGCACCTCACCTGAGTGAGGGCCATCCCTCAGTGTGCATCTCCAAGTGTGGAGAGAGAAACTCCCCCCTGCATGCAGAGGGCACTTCAGCCCAAGGTGCAGCAGTGAGAAGAGCATCGGGCCCTGGCATGCCTATCATGCTGCTGCAACCCACTTGTTCTTGGATCTGGCTTTGACTCTGTTCAGTCTGGCCAGCTACCTTCTCACTAAGCCAAAGCAAAGCAAAAGATGACAAGATCACTGTCATCAAGAAATGCTGTGGTGCAAAGTCTCCTGCCACAGCTTCCACCCCAACCCCTGGCATGAAGGAAGGGCAGCTCAGACACAGCGAAGGAGCAGGGTCACGGAGCTCAGCCTGCTCAACAGAACAACCTGACTTACTGTGTTGGCTTCTCATCAAAGGCCTGGAAGCCAGACGGCCACAGAAGGAGAGGGGTCCAGGTGGAGTACTATAGTGCTCCACTCCTTATAAATCCAGCCAGTGCCAACCAAGTAATCACAGAGCTCACATGTGGAAGGGCCACATTAGCTGGGTGACTCAGACGGCTGCCACCCCATAGTTTCTGCAGATCTCCCTCGTTTGCTGGCATTAATGTTAGGCTAGTGAAGAGTTTGGGAACCTCACAAGCCAACTGCAAAGCCGAAGCTTCCATCCCCCTAGCCCCACTGCAGGGTGCTAGCAAGCTTTGGGTTCCTCACTCTGGTGCAGACAATGTGGCAGGACACGCACTGGAGCCGCAGGGCCAGGAAACAGCCCACAAGGGGAATTGGCAGGGAAAGACACAGGCCCAGCCTGTGTTTTACTGGAAGTTGGGCAAAAGCAAGAGTAGAGAAACATTTTGGATTAAAAAAACCCAGCATTTGCTCAAAAAAACTAAAGAGAAAAGCCAGGAGATTCCCATATAACCACCTGCTTCCTCTCTCACCATGCCCCTGCAACATTAGGAAAATGTGGATGTTGAACTCTTAAAAACAAAGCTGTTTGGCTCCGGAGTTTGGCTTCAAGTCACTGAAGTATGAATCCAAAACCACAATTCACATCGAGCTGCTAAACAGGCACCGTCTTTTCTGCAACCTATGAACAGATTCCATTTAGCTAAAATGATTTCTCTCAATATGCATCAACATGAAATTTTAGGCTGAAGACAGTACAGAGCAGAGAACAACTTCCAGGTGTTCTACCTCCATCAAAGAGGGTCCTAACCAGTAGGCTACACAGTCACACTCCCTTTCTGTCTGTGGCCCAAAGAATTTTGAATTACTGCAATCTACGTGGAAGAGATCCATGAGGAAGAGCTAAGGGCTCTGTCACATGGGACACTTAATACGTGTTAAACCTGTGCAGTATTAGAGTTAGAATGTGCTCTGAGCACTGGTGTGGTAATGTTTGCTCCAAATTATAACATGCACAGCTTGCTGACTGTCCATCACAGTGGTGGCACTACGCCAGAGTCTTGAATCAGCCTAGGACCCTGGGGACTGCAGGCACCCAGCTGTCAGGAGGAACCTGACAGGCTAAAGACCCAGGACCGCCCCCTCCTGAGATGTGTGGCTTTCCTCTTCCCATCTGAGGGCTCTGTACAGTAGAGGGGTCCCTAGCTAACACTATAGCTAGACGAAGACTACAAATTGCTTGTATTATCTCCATGGAACCGCCCAACAATAGCTGAAAATGTGTTACCTAATGCAATCTGGAAATACTTGTCCTGCAAAAGCCATAACTTTGCTATGATTCAAGTATACTTGGTGCGTGTTTTACTACTTGAATGTTCAGTTGCTTGCATTTTAAGTGTATTTAACACCTGCTAAATGTAACCTGCAACCTAGCAATAATAGAGTGCTATCTTAGAGTACCCTGTCCCAGCATTTACAGCATTCGCAAAGAAATTGGTAGTTTGGGTTCATGGCCTCTCTGGCAGAGAAGGGATTTCAATCAAATTCTCCTACATCCCTGTGAGCTCCCTAACCACATTTATTAGTTAGAAGTGTGACAACACCCCTCCCTCCCTCCCATAACAGACATAATTCCTCCTCCGGTTTTGTGCAAGGAAGGACCTGGCTAGGCCTCCACCTCAAGTAGAGAGGTCAAGGCTGTAACTCCAAAGAGAAAGGAGAAGCCTTGGAGTGTGTCTACACCTCAACAGTAATTAGGGGTCTGCTTATATCACAGTTCTGCAGATTTCACGGAAAATACAAAATACAGGATTGTCTGCAAAATCAATTTTAAAAATATAGAATGCATATTGTCCGTATAATATGCTGTTTTAGAATGCCCAAATGCTTACCACAATACAAGGACAAAGCGACAATATCACTACAGTCATAGATCACGTGATTGAGAGTTAATATCTCCTTGTCCTGACTTAGACTAGTCACTAAATGAAAGCACAAGTCAGTAAGGTAGAGTGAAATGTTTCAGCGACATCTTAAATGCAGTAGTTTGAAGTCTGAAGATGACTGAAAAGAAATCAAAAAAAGCTAAATCCATTTCAGCTCAGGATTGTGTAACAGTTCCCTGTAGGAACTTTACATTCAGATGGTGATAAATTGTCTTGTTCATCTTGCAACGCGACTCTGGATGTACTGAGAAAAAACAGCACTGATCGAGTCTAAAGTGCATATAAAGCGAAAGGCTTCTGCAGAGGCTGAAGGTCAGAAAAAAACACAGACGACAATGTTCTTGATTGTTTAAAAGAACCACTGAAAGCAGTTTAACAAGAAGAGAAGCTACTGTAGGCATTCATTGCTGCCAACATACCTTTGGAAAAAATTGATAACCTGAAACTAAGGGACTGCTTCAACAAGCACATACCAAATGCTGGCAGTTTCCCATGTGCAAACAAACTTTGCCAGGATTATCTACCATAAGTAATTGCTTTGCATGTTCAGTCTACAAAATCTGCATTGGCACAATATGAATCAATTTCAGTTGTAGGAGATGAAGCAACAGATGCACAACATAACTATGCACTTCACATTGGATTTGTACCTGGGAGCGTTGATGATGCATGGGGGGTGCATGCAGCTCCCCTGAGAAAAGCGTCACCGACAATGCCGGCGGCATCTGCAGCTGGTCGCCAACCGCTGGTTGGCACTCACTACGCGCCCCCACTCCCCTCCTGACGCTTCTGAGGCTGCCTGCAGGAGCTCCCCATTCACCGCTGCCACCACCTGCAGGCAGTCACCTCCAGGGCCATGTGTCATTTATGCCTGGGAGCTGAAAAAACCACGACCTGCCTGTTTTTCAAACACAGCCAGTTCAACTCACATCTGTAAATTTTTCAACTGCAACACAAGCTGTAGTGAGGGCTGTTGTAAACTACAGCTTAGACTTTAACAAGATCTCAGCATTTCTCTCTGATAATGCAATGTATATATCCAAAGCTTTCTCTGATGTGCTCCATGGAACGATGCCTAGTGCAATTCAAGTCAGCTGCAACACACACATTCTTTCTTTAGTAAGTGATATCTAGTGCATCCTTTTTCCTGATGAGGATACCCGGGTTTCCTCTTCAAAAAAAATATTCAAACATTGTCCGGGCTGTAAGCTTTGATACAGGGAATCTACTGCCAATCAAAATGAGGATCTAAATGCAACCGTGTAACTTCCATCAGAACCAGTGCTTCCAAAATGGTATTTATGGTTCAACACAGTTTGTTACTATGAAAGGAATATTAAGTCCTACCAGCAATTTGTTTGTGAGGAGCTTGAAATCACACCCTGCACACAGTGGGTGCATCTACACATGCTGGGCTGCGCAGTTTTTACTGTGCAGTCATTTAGTACTTGTTTAACCAAGTACTAAACAACTGTGAAGTAACTGGCATTACTGCACAGTCCCATTGCCACACGGTTATTTTTAGACACTACTGTGCAGCAGCAATGAGTTACTGCACATAAGCACATTACTACTGTACAGTAGCATCACTGTCATGATTTGTGCCCAGCAACGCTATGGCGCAAGGGCTTAAGTGAAGATCAAGTTAATTTTGTGGCTGAAAAAGCAATCCGGCTGATGGAGCTTCTAACATGGTTTGAAGCAGATTTTGATTCACAAGTCACATAACAAACTGATGAATTTGATAAACTGGGTTGAAGATACGGCATCACAATAGCTTTCAGAGGGTCAAACTGAAAACCAGCACAGACAAGAACTGGTCTAGGAAACAGCTACAAAGTTAAATCAGTACTACAAGTAGGATCAGTCACTACCACCTTGATTTAAACTGGCTGCCTCCTTTTTTAGTGCTGTTTGCATTTTTGACCCAAATCAGGTATCTTTTCTGTATTCTGACCCTTAGCTAATTAAATCAATCCCTGGATAGTAGAAAAGCATGCTAATGAATGTGCTACTTGCATGAGCTTTGTTAGAGAGCCAGATGCCTTTAAATATAACTGAATTTTGGGATTCAGTCTGATCAGTTTCCATATCTCTACAACTTGGCAAAAAGCTGGCTTAGAATTACAACCAATTCAGCAGACACAGAACGTGAAATCTCAATGTATGGACAAGTCTTCACACCGCAGAGACAGAGGCTGTCAGCTGCAACTGCCGGTGGATGCTGCATGCTAGCATTTAACAACTAACATAATTTATGTTACCCTTAATAAAAACAATTTAACATATTAGTAGTAATATCTAGATTTATAATAATATGATAAATTATATGAAGTAATTTACTTTCCACGGAATTTGCTATTAAATTATACATTATATGCTTCTGCCAATCACTGCTGAGGGGTGGGCCACCAAAGCACATCTGGAAACTATCCAAGGAATTTGCTCTTTATGCCACGAACAACCATGCCATTTTTTCGCTTTCATCAAAGGCACTGGGTATTGGCTACAGCCAAGGCTGGGGATTTTGACTAGGCTGTGCCAGTGCTCCTGTTGAGACCAAAGCTGGAGGTTCTTGGCTAGAGGGTCTTGCCCCTCTGCTCAGACTCTGACCAACACCGTATTTGGGGTCAAGAAGGAATTTTACCCCATGGTCAGATTGGTACAGACTGGGGGAGAGGGTGTGTGTGTGGGGAGGGGGTTGCTGTCTTCTGTAGTAACAGACATAGCCCTCTACCTGGGATCTCTTGACCATATATTAATAACCTTTAGAGAAGCAAGATGGTGGCTTCCATGGTTCCCCTGCTTTACCTGTGGCAGGTTCAGGTGTTATGGCTTCTGTTATATCAGGGTTGACTCTGCAGTTTTGCTAAAAGGTTAGACAATGCATTTTTATGGGATGGTTTGAATAGGGCTGATCCTGCCTCAAGCAGGGGGTGGACTCCATGTAGCCTCCGGAGTTCCCTTCCAGCCCCACTTCTCTATGACTTTTTGCCACACAGACCTCAGTGCTTTGAGGGGCATGGTTTACACCATACCCCTCTCTCTGCCATCTCCTATTGGCTAGCTTAGGTAGCTGCCCTGCTTTAGATGCTGGCTTTTTCAGTCCTATTCTGAGGTGCCTAATCCTCTCCACTTACAGTCCAGGGAGCCAGGGGCTGTGAATTCTATTACTGACTATTTGCCTAAAAGTGCACTGCTGCAACCATGCATTGTAGCACCTAGGTCTTCTTGTGGATGTAGCCCCGATGTCTAGCCCATGGCCCCAGAGCACTAGGGGGTCACAAAAATGTGATTAAAAACTGATCCCATAGAAGTCAATGGTTTTGGACTTGATTTTGGTGGGGTGGAATTTGGTTCTGAGTGAGGGTTTTATGCACCAGTGCCCAAACATGCACTATCATTGGCACACAGACCAGGCCAGAAATAACTCAGTGGGACACAAACAATTACAAAGCTGAGCTCAAGTTTGCAGCTTGTGATTTTAGCAAAGGGAGATTTGCCTTGAAGGACATGTTCTCTCTAATTATTATTCATCTACCTTTTGCTGGCAGGGATGGGAAGGAGGAAATTAAAGTGGACATCAGTGTAACATCTCCACTGAGTTTCTCTGCTTTTCTGGGCATGCTTTCAGTCTCTCACTTGTGCTTTGATGAGCTGTCCTAAGATGAGTGAGTTTTGTGTCTTGGAGCAAAGCTGAGCTGGAGGCTCTTTGCTTTGTGTGAAGGTTTTCTAATAGGCATTTCTGAAAGTAGGGATCCAGCTCACAAGCAGCATGCTCCTCCTGTCACCGTGCCACCCTGATCAACACCAAGTAAGACCCAAGCTAGTTGGAACCTGCAGCTCTGCCTTTGCTGGAGAGCCTGTACTTGCCAGTCCTGACACTGGTAGGTAAATATTAAATGTGAACAAATGTAATTACACCTATAGCTGAATTCCAGCAGGTTTCTCATGAAAAGCTTACCTCTCCAGGCCCACAGAATGGAGTAACGTAAAGACCCAATACAAATATTGCTCATGGCTGTTTCCTTCCCCACAGAGAGTCATCAACCAAGACCCACCTCCAGTTGAGTTATTTCACTGCTTTATAGACAGGTGACATCATCAACCTAGATCTTAATCTTCTGGGTGCATCATGGAACCAATCTTTGTTTTCCTCTATCTTCCACCATGCTTATGAAGAAGGCAGGGGCTGATATGCCTATACATAGAACTAGATCCTATTCCAGCTGTTAGGTGTCAATGCGTGAACATATTAAACCTTGCTAAGTCCCTGACAAATTGTCTACAGGCCTACTTTTGAAACACACCATAAGACCAATTCCACGAAAAGCAGGAAAAAGACCCACCCACCTTCTGTTTTATCAGTTTCTCAGAGACTTGCACTGTGCAGAAGACAGTCGGTTGTTAAATACCATTTAGACTCCTGAAGGATGGAGTCTGGTCTGGCCCTAAAGACAGGCTTGTACATGACTTGCCAAATACAGCATTTCCTCCCCTTCTAGGTGTTGCTGCTCAAATTAAGCTGTTTTTACTTTTCTCACTGGTGTAGCCAGTGGGAAAAGAAACGGCCCAGGAAAGGAAACAAAGGTGGAGGTGGAGAAGTGGGGCGAGCATATAAAAAGCAGTGGTGGCCAACATGAGGTGCACATGCCACAAGTGGCATGGACAGGCTCTGTGTTGCATGCAAGATCAGCGAGGGGGGCACAGCAGAAGACAGAGCAGAAAGTGGAAAGCAGAGCATTAGATAAGATAGAGGAAGGGGATCAGAGTAGCACTCAGGAAGGACTCAGGGCTTAATTTATGGCAATACACATGCCAAATGATTGGCCTCCGCTGGTCTAGGTATGAGACTGTCACACTGGTGAGAGCTCCAAAGGAAAAGAAAGCAAGGGGAATAAAATGTGGAGAGCAAGGGGTGTCAGACAGTTCTTGGGAAAGTCTCAGGCAGTGCCCAGGTTTACATGATTGTAATTAGACCTAATAGGAATTTTGCATCAGGTGGACAGTTCTTCTATGGAAAACACGGTTTTGGCCAAACTGAATTTTTCCATGGGAAAACTTTTGATTGTGCACAAAATTTTCTACTGGGAATCATCTTTTGACCATGACAGGTCAATGAATGCTTTGCCCTTGCACCCCTCTGTCCTCTAGACTATCAACGTTTCTTCCAGGAAGCAGGTCAGGTAAGGAAGCAAGCTTGTTCTAAGCCCCAGCTTTCCTGGCAGGGCCCAAAAAACACTCCTCACCAGCATCAAGACAGAATGGGGAGAGGGTTTACCTGCTGTTGAATTTCTCAGGATGCTTTTCTCTCATCATGTGGAATCTATGTGCGATGGATGCATCCTGCAAGGAGAGGGAATGAAGAGAAACTTGAATTTGGATCTGCGAAGTGACAGATAACAGCAAAAGAGACATTGCAGCAAATTAGCAGGAACATGACACTGAAGCACCACAGGTTGAGACTGAGAGAATGATGGTTCACCTCCACAGGAAAGAAATCAGCTCCATGGGGCAAAGGCCTGGAGCACAGATTTGGGACTTCTGGGATAAAGCCTACTTAGGGTTTCTTATTTGAATAACCAAAGCTCATCCCTATGCAGAGCAGCTGGCTCTCAGCAGAAGCTGCATACTGGGCTTTCTTACTCTGAACAGGGTAAATAGATGGAGGCAGCATAAAGTACAGGCCCTTGTGCCTTTGCATAGAGCTGTACTAGGGTAATGATGGGCCCTGGCCCATCTGTAGATGACTCAGAGCTGTTCTACCAGGTCTTCTTAGACCAGGCTGCTTGGATCCTGTGTTATGATGACTGTGACTAATTACACCTCCAGTCCCAATCAGCACTACCAGGCCATAGGGGGAAAGGTGGGTCAGAGTAGGAGGGGTAGGGGCCAGGAGAGGCGATTTCCTGCAGTGAGCCCTTGACACTGCCAACTGCAGAAGAACAGCTAAGGCTGAGGTCTGTGCTATACCACTGTTCTGTTACCAGTAAGTCCAAATCCCCAGAAGTAGATGACTATGGCTCTATCTTGGGATCTTTGGGATGGCAGGGCAGTACCCTGTTGGGCAAATATGCTAACACATGTATTGAGGGCAAAGCAGGGGGTGGAATGAGGGAATAGCATGGGACACCTGGAATCCTGACTAGACCGGAATGGATCAAAGTTAGCCCAGATCCATCTATGATTTCCCCCAAAACAGGATGAGACAAAGCCCAGTCCCTGATGATGCCAGGCAACCAGGAAAAGAGCTGGGAATTGCTCACCGAGGAACAAAGCTGGGAATCATTCACCAAGGAACAAAGCAAACACACATACTGTAAGGAACAACCTCACTCTAACAGGAGGCAGAGGGCCTGAATGACCTCATGGGTCTTTCCCGTCCCTGGCTCTTTCCCTGTAGCTCAAGGGAAAAATTTACATTAAATCTAGTTTTGCAGAGAGTCTTGCACTTCCCTGCATTATTGTACACCTGTTCTTGTACAATTATCTAGCATATAAAGAGCAGTTCTTATTGCACCACTCATCTCCCTGGCATTGATTAGGGGATGGCTCCATTAAGACAATGCATTATATATGACCCACTAAGCCAACTTACAAAAGGAACCTTTCAGTCATATATAATGACATGGGGCTAAATTCCTCTATACTGAATTCTGCAGTGCTACAACAGGATGGGTAGGTCTATGCCTCCACCTCAGGGCAAGTTGAGGGTTCACTGTCATGCGAATACCCCCTGCAGCTCGACACTACCTTGCTGCAGTGACATGTGGGGTGGACAGGCAGGTAGAGGGCTGATAGAGCCCTAGAAGAACAGGAACAGGAAACTTGAGTAGAGCTCTTCTAGGAATCACACCTACCCTTCTTCTTTTCTTTATTCTGATTATAGGTGTTAAAGTGGTGTGCAGAAAATCCCAGTTGCGGAGGAGCTGGGGAAACATTGCAGGGAGCGGGGCTTAGGGAGACACTTGACCTTCAGGCCCTGCTACCCAGGAGAGCTTCCAGGAGTGGACTGGACTATTGCCAGAGGACACACAAATCCAATCCTGTTTAGAAGAGCTTTGAATGGCCTTCTTGAACATGGCACAATTAGCTAATAGCCTCCCACCTAGGGAACCTACACACATGGAAGACAGGATCTGGAGAAGGAGGCCAAATCTGAGAATGGCCAGCTACTGTAAGGGAAAGCGTAGTGGAGCAAACTTATTGTGCTCCCTCCCTCAGAGCTCAAAGAACAACAAGTCTCAAGAGCAGAAGGAATATACAACAAATCTTGTTTTATATCTCTGGCTTGCTTTCCTACAATTTCAAAGCTATTTGAAAACTAAAAATAAACCTTATTATCTACTGAGCTTGATTTAAACATATATTAACAACTGTCACCAAATTTTCAGCACAATCACACTCCTGGGTCCGTGGAGATGGCAACCTGTTTGATTAAGGGTGCAGAATGCTATTCTTCCTATGGACTATTTGAGTCGTCCCATGCTATGGCACAGCAGGATTACAACTATCCACTAGGTTCTCTGGTGTGGTTCAGAAATTCTAGGTTATTTTAGGATTTTGGGGACTGGGAGAAAGCATTCCTGCTTTGGAATTACTGAGTCAAGATTTAACACAAAGAAAGCTAGTGCTAATTCATCAAAGAGGCCAAAGTAAAAATGGGGCAAATGCCTTTGGAGTTAAAAAGCCAGTGAGATAATAAAGATTAACTCCCGCCTCAGCAGCAAATAGAAAAGGGTGATTACGCCATGCTCCAATAAGCACAATTTCCCTCTCAGTTTCCATGTGCGCCATGCTAATGATCCCACACGGGAGATTAACTGCAATAACAAGCAGTGGAGAATGTGTCAGTGTTGGCCCACGTGTGACATTTTTAACAACAGCGCCTGTTTAGAAATGTGTTAATGTCCATGCTTGTCACGTGACCGGATGCAGTGTCCATGTGAGCATGCAGGTACCAAGTCAGCCACTTAAGTAGGTTTTCAAATGCCCCAGTAATAGTGCCAATGGATTTCTTTCACGTCTCAGAGTTCAGGTAACCCTGGAAATACACTTCACTCCATCAAGGGATTAGTAGCCTATTCATCACCTAAGACCCAGTGACAGAACCTTTGGGGAGCTCTGAGTTAAACATAGCACAAAAACTATTTGCAATCCAAAACTTCCTGTCAACGATATCACTGCTGCCTGCCATGGATCAACACTCAAAATAAAGGAGGAGGAGATAGGAAGTGGCAGCCTAGCTCCCCAAGACTGAAACATCCCATCATCAATGGCATTATTTAAAGGCATTCTGTCAGCGCTGAGATTCCCAAGTATGACCTATGCATTCATTTCTGTCCCTTTTATCTGCTTGCCAGTACCCTGCAGTCTTCCAAAATGGACAGCGAGGATGGATTGGATGTAGCAAATACTTCCAGGTCTTATTTTTGTGAATGGGGCCCTTTCAGGGCCCACCGTGATACAGAAAAGTGGCTGATGTACGTAAGTACATTGTGACTCTGAGCTGAGCCTCAGGGGTTACCAGTAACAAAGATTTAAACAGAAAACACGTGAAAAATACACATGACCGCATGTGAAACTTTCTCTATCTGCTTTGAAACTAACATCTTCTGGTGACAGGGCTGGAATGGGCCCTGTGCCATTTGTGCCCACGATCCAACCCAGGTCCACGTGTGGGACCAGCAAGGTGTTGGCGACAGGGTGCTGATATGAATGGCTGATATTAACTCCTTCCCTCCGAGGGTGGCTGGGAAACTCCTGGTCTACTTGGGGGGAAATGATCCCACAGCATACTCATGCTATAAGAAACAGAGATTTGTTTTAGCACGTTCTCTGGTTTTGTTACCAACAGTGGTGCCTCTGCAGCAAAAGCACCTAGAGCCACTGCTTCCCAAGCAGAAAGTCACTCCCTTTTCATGTCCTGCATTGATTTCACAAGGTAGGAAATGGCCACATGATGAAGACTGCAGCAGGCAAAGTACCTGTCAATAGCTTGAGAATGGTTTTCCTGCTGGTTCTTTAGGAACACAGCTAATGTGCGAAATTCCCGAGACTATTTTTAGATGGCAATCTCACACTGCAGCTCTGTCACTAACTAAGGTCATACTGAGTGCCACAACAGCTTGGGAGACCACTTTATAACATTAGTTAAAGTCCTGGGTTTAATTTAATTAGAGATGCATCAAGGCTGAAGCCCCTGATTAAACAAAGCACCAAACAAAGCCTGGGCTTAACTTGGGGTATGAGTTGAAGCATTTAAGTACTTTGTGCATTGTGACTTAACTGCCTCCAGTCACTTTGTGGGAAGGAAAAATAGCTTGCAAATGTCTAATGATGTTTTCACGCCCACACACAAAGCCAGTAGAAATTTCCAAACTCTTCCAAGTGTGGACTGAGCCTTATGGCCCAGATAGCCCAGGGCACACCTCCCCTCCCATTCGCCTGCAGGATGGGCCACCTCCCTTCCCATCTGGTGTCTGATAACATTGCCATGGCAACCATAGCAACTGTTTACATAGTAAAGCATCTCCTGTATTTTTAGCCATCTTCATGTACTTTAGCAACTGGAAATAAACAGGAGAATGGGCATCAAGTGACCAGCAACTGTGGCCCATGAAGAGTCACTGGAGAATCCCGGCTCCGGTGCCTGTCTCCGAAGACCAGGCAGGGTATTCCCGTGGAAGGGAAAGGGAATTGCATGCTCAGGCCAAGGGCATCCCTGGCGCTCTCAAAGATGTAGCCTGGGGCATGAGCAGAAGTGCCACTGCCAATGGCTTTACCAGGAACCTGCCCATGTCAAGCCAGACACGTGTGTAAATCTGTAGGAGTCAGGTCAAATGAGGGGCAGAGTAGGAGGAAACAGCTGAAGTTCACAGGGCAGTTCACAGGTTGGGGACAAGCATGTGTCACGTCATCCCTCCCCCCCCCCAAAATAACAGCCAGCTGTTTCTTTTTTTAGGTAAATACCCGGCCCCTTTGCCAGCCCCACTGGCTCTAGGCCTTTCCCTATTTCCACATGACAACGTTTCGGCTCAAGCCTTCCTGAGCTTCCTTCTGGAGGTCACCCCAGCACCTGGGCCCCTAAACCTTCCCAAAACAATGCCATTCAATGGAAAACAGAAGCAGGACATTGGCTGCTTTACCTGTGGCAGGTTAGCAAGTTATGTCTTGTGTTATGTCAAAGCCAAGGGTCATTTTACTGAAAGGTTAGGTGATGGATTTGTCTGGGACGGTTTGGACAGGGCTGATCCTGCCTCATGCAGCGGGCTGGACTAGATATGACCTCTGGAGCTCCCTTCCAGCCTCGCTGCTCTATGATGATTCTATTTTTCTAGGAAAATAAGCTGAGAGTAATCTCTGGGAAGAAACAGAAGTGCATGCTATTGGGGGAAGGGGTCTGGCAAGTGCTGGAGGTCTGGCTTAATACTTTCAGAAGCATGTGATTGCCTGAATAGCCAAAGTCTCATTGTCAAAGGTGAGCAAGGCATTTGGAAGCCCAAATCTCACTGAAGGTCAACAGGATTTAAGCTCTGAGGTCACCTAGGAGTGGTCTCTGGCAGGTCTGAGAGTGGCACTAAGGACAACCTTGGAGCAGCCTTGCTAGGTATGCTCATACCCTATTCCAGCATGGGGATCCACTGTCACTGCAGTGTAGACAAGCCCCAACATGCCTAGAAAACATTAGTCCTGACCTTATTCCCCATGTGTAAGAATGATTGTCAAACTGTAAGGGGTCCATCTGATGAGGAGCCTGAATTAAGAAGTGCTGCAAACAGCCATAAAGACAGGGAAAAAAATAAATCATGAGCATAAATGTACCAGGAGGCAGTATAACAATGTGAGTCTCCCTGGGAAAATGCCAGTGAATGTGACTGGGGAATAATAATACCCAAGCAGAACATTTTATTGCAGACTGCAGCTTTTCTGGGAGTTCACACAACTCCACAAGTACAACAGCTCTGTGCCCATGGGCAGCAGTGTTGAAATCACTTGGCAGGAGCACAGTGAGGGACAGTATGGGCAGATCTGAGAGCAGAGATCTGCCTGAGCTTGGAGCAAGTATTAGAAGCAGCCAGGCATAGTGAGACTGGGCCAAAATCTGTTCTGATTAAAGTATTTCTGTGGTTCTCAGTGAGCTTGTTATCCTTCAGAGAGCCCAGGCTCAGACCAGGCTTCCCCAGGTCAGCATAGAGAGGTGTAGCTCACAGGTGGAACACGGTCAGCATTAAGCACCTTCCTGCCCTGAGCTTTCCACCTCCACAATGGTCCCATAGGAAACTCAGCCTGCTCCCCAGACTGTTGTACCCCCCAGCCTGCAGGGCCAGCAACAGTCCCACTTTGATGAGGCCCTTGTGGACTTGTCTATCCCACACAGCAGTGAGTCCTCGCATAGAGAGGCCCAAGCATGTCCTGTCACCAGCCTGCTGACCCATGCCTGCAAACACACTACAAATTAGGCAGTTGACCAGTCTGGATGCGCCTGGCTTCTCGCTCTCTGGTTGCTCTTACTCTCTTGATCTATGTCAGACCTGAGAATGGCCACAGAGGGACAAACCTGGGGTAGCCTCATGGGTAACTTCCAGGTTTGGAGCAGGTGATCAGGACATAGGCAGGGTGAGTTCATGCCTCTCACTGCCAGAGCTTGTTGCCATCTTGGTGTGGACAAGCCCTGGGAAGTTATCTTCATTTAGCTCTATGAAGGGTCTGGACTGACAAATGACACTGTACACAATAAGGACATATTTCTAATCAGCTTCAGAGGGATGGCCTGTGTGAACAAGGTTTACATGAGCAAGGGCTGTAGGGCTCCAGGACTGTATTGTATTCTATAGTTCTGGACAGCGCTGTGCCAGTAACTCCTGGCAAGCAGTAGCCTGGGCTCAGTAGCCAGGAAGGCCCTTTCCAGCCCTATGCTCCACTGTGGCTCCAAAAAGACATCCAAGAACTAACATGGTGTAAGAGCCTGTCACTCCGTTTACAACCCAACATAAAGTCACTCACCGACTCTAAAGCTCCTCACAAATATTACACTTAAGACATCATGTCTTAAGCAGTGACCTGGTCACACGTTCTTTCAGTTAAAGGCGTGATAAAAGCCACAGCATTATTACACAAAATATACATAGTAACTCTGTGGCTGGCATGAAGGCTTGGGACAAATCACTAGTACAGCATGTGCTAGGGGACCTAGTGTGCAACTACTGCCAGCAACCAGGATCAATGAATTCCTCTTGACTCTACCTCAGCCAGACTGGGTGCTTCCTTGTGGGAAAGGGGACTCTTGGGTTACTCACCACTCCAATGGAGAAATAGTTGTTGATGATGCTGTATGGGACAGGGTCCCCATTCTCCTCCTTGTTGTTGGGGATCACATCAATTCGCCACCGGTCCAGCATGATCTCGGTGCTATGCTCAATGTCCTTCAGCACCTTCATCAAATTACCACCTTCATAACCTTGGGAGGGGAAAAAACAGCCATAGGTCACTCTTAACTGAAGAGTGGCAGGTACAGATGGGCAATGAGCAATGTCAGCAGGAGTCAGGCCTTGTTGGGGGTTCTGGGTGCAGATGGGAGATGCAGCTCAATGGGCTGTAGATTTGGTGGCAGTGGTGACACTTGCAGAGTCTGCAACTAGGGCTGAGGTAGGAGATGAAGCCCAGTGCTGTGCTGAGCCAGCAGAGGCAGGTGGGTAGTGCCATGTCAGAAGGGACACAGTACAGCCTAGCCACCTGTGTGTACATGGAGTTAGTGCTGGCTGGTAGGGCATGGAAGTGACCAGGGCAGGGGGTATCACCAGTGAGGGACACCTGACCAGCAAGTGCAGTGACAGACCAGTGCTGGGAGCAGATGGAATCATGTACAGTGACCAGTACGTCACTGGCAGTAGGCAGTGCTCAGCAGTGAATGAGGCTGCTGGCACAGAAGCAGCAGTTTTGTAGGGTGGTGAAGGGGGTCTGTGGCATTCAGCAGGACATGGCAGTGAGCAGAGTGAAGACTGGACAGGATCAGCTCTCCTCCCCATCCAGGTAGAAACACCATGTTTGGTGACACAAAGAGCTACAGGCTGAGCAGATGCTTTGCAGAGGACAGTTCCTGAGTGGTAACATATGTGTCCTTAGAAGTTGCATTTGGCTAAGTGGTTAAGGCACTGGATTTGAAATCCAGTGCAGTTTCTCTGTGCAGGTTCATTTTCTGCTCACAGCAAGGGGCTTGTTTTCTCAGTAGGTTTCACTCAGTTCAACAAACCAGGCAGTGGGCAGCACCTTCCCGAGTTATCAGGGGTCAGCCCCCCACCCCGGTCACACACATGTGCTTTTAGGTGTCTTATGGCACAATGGTAGCACATCTGACTCCAGATCTGGAGGATGTGCACTTACGGCACACCGGGGTCACTTTCTCACCTGAAAGCCAGGTAAGAAGTCCAGGTTTGGGTACAGCACCTCAAAAAAGATGTGGACCAACAAGCCCAGAGGATAGTGACAAAAATGATTAGGGGTATGAGGAAAGTTTGGAAGAACTGGAACTATGTAGTCTGGAGAAAAGAAGATCATGGGGAGGGACTTGATAATAATTTTTTTAAAATGGTTATTATAAAGAGGAGGGCAGGACTATTCTTTGGGTCCACAGGGGAAAAGACCAGAAATAATGAGTTTAAATCACCACAAGGGATTTAGGCTGGATTGTAAGAATCAAATCACAGAATCATAGAAGTAGGGTCAGAAGAGACCTTGTAGATCTTCAAGCCCAACCCCCTGCCTGGGTGGGAGAAAAAGACTGGACTCAGATGAGTCCAGCCAGGTAGTCATCAAGCCTCTTCTTAAAGATCCCCAGAGTAGAAGCCAGCACCACTTCCCTAGGAAGTTGGTTCCAGCTCCTAGCCGCCCTAACTGTGAAGTAGTTCTCGCGGATGTCTAATCTAAATCTACTCTCTAATAACTTGTGTCCATTGTTCCTTGTCATGCCAGGGGGCGCTAGGGGAAACAGCGTCTCCCCTAAACCCTTCTGGTCCCCCCGGTGAGTTTATAGACTGTCACCAGGTCCCCCCTCAGCCTTCTCTTGTGAAGGCTGAACAGGTTCAGGTCCCGCAGTCTTTCAATGTAGGGTCTGCCCTGTAGTCCCTGGATCATGCGGGTGGCCCTCCTCTGGACCCTTTCAATGTTGTCCACATCCCTCCTGAAATGGGGCGCACAGAACTGGACGCAGTACTCCAGCTGTGGCCTGACCAGTGTCACATAGAGGGGGAGGATCACCTCCTTGGCCCTACTTGAGATGCATCTGTGGATGCACGACAAGGTCCGGTTAGCTCTGCCAACCGTGACCTCGCATTGTCGGCCCATGTTCATCTTGGAGTCAATAATGACTCCAAGATCCCTTTCTGCCTCCGTGCTCTCAAGAAGGGAGTTTCCCATTCTATAAGTGTGCTGCTGGTTTCTACTGCCTAAGTGCAGCACCCTGCACTTGTCAGTATTGAAACGCATCCTGTTTATGTCAGCCCACTCTTGTAACCTATCCAGGTCTTGCTGCAGTCTTTCCCCGCCTACGAGTGTGCTCACCTCACTCCAAATTTTGGTATCATCAGCGAATTTAAATAGGTTGCATTTCACTCCGTTGTCTAAATCGCTGATGAAGATGTTGAACAGCGCAGGCCCCAGGACCGAGCCCTGGGGGACTCCGCTGCCCACTTCCCCCCAGGTCGAATACGACCCGTCCACCACCACCCTCTGAGTACGACCCTTCAGCCAATCTACAATCCATTTGACTGTATAGGCAGCTAGACTATAGTGGTGGCAGATGATAGAACAAAGAGCAGTGGGCTCAAGTTGCAGCAAGGGAAGTTGAGTTTAGATGGAAGGAAAAACTCTCTCATGGGAAGGGTGGAAAAGCACTGGAACAGGTTATCCAGAGTGGTGGTGGCATCTCCATCTTGGGAGGTTTTGAAGACCCGGCTAGACAAAGCCTTGGCTGGGATGATGTTTTTGCAACCTGAATCACATGTCAAATTGCAGAACCAAATGGGCCCCAGTTTGCAACCCCCATGGGCCAAGTTTTATGAGCATTCTACTGACCCAAGCAGGAATAGTCTCCTGCAGGACAAAGGATGTATGTGGTTCACACTTACCCCACCCCCTAGGCTCGTTTGGTCTCACTGTACAAATTCCAGAGCCACCCCTGTGAAATCTCCAGGACATGAAGTGCTGAGGACTGGCCAACCCTGGCTTAAGGATGATTTAAAAGTGGGTAACAGCTATGCTAGAAGCATGTATGCTTCATGGTGGCCTCAGTGCCCAGCTCTCTATCTGGGTTTGTCTCCTGTGTCTACTGCCATGGGATGTGCGTTTCCCACTCTCTCAAAGAAGAGTCCACTGAGGGGACTATAATTCTTCCTCCTCCCCAGCTGCCTGGGTGTGCACAACTAGCCCACCTTTTCATGCTAAGAGATGGTTGCTGCCATTGTGGGAACACCACACCACAAGGCTAGCATTTCACTGTGCAGGCGGAAAGCTCTGTGGTCATTCTCACCTCCTCCTCCTTCGGAAGGAAGTGCCAGGGTCTTGGACTAGCTGCCAAGAGAGCACTCCCTGCTTGCAAGTTTAACCCGGAGGTTGCTGGTTTTAGGGTTCCCAGGGGATGTAGTGGATGAGGGTGCTCGTGGGTGCTCAGGGAGAACTGTGCTTTTAGGTAACACAGCTTAGTGCCACCACATACCACAAAGAGTAGCATCACCTCTTATGGCACTGGCAAAGAGAATTCCTTGTTATTATCCCAGCCACGTAATCCCTGTATAACCAGCATGTATGCTGCCCATTACAGGGAGTTACAAACAGGTCTCAAAGCCCTTTGCTATCCCAGCTGGATTAATTTATTTAAGGGGAGATGAGAGGACAAAGGGGGCAGGAGAAGAAAAGTCCATTGTGAGTGCACGTAGGTCTGAATCCTGGAGTCTGCCCTCTCCCGGGGCCAGCTGCATCTCTGGTGAAGCAGACAGGTGACTAGGGGTAAATTTTTGGCTTGATGCAGGGTGACTATTTGCCAACCATGGTTAACCAGTGTTAAGAGAAAGCTTGCAGCTAGACCACTAGGCACATGCTGACTCTAAGGCCCCTGGCAGACATTACAGTTAAGACATGATTAACTAGCTAAACTCTCCAGTAGTGACCTGGCCACATGTTCATTCAATTAATGGAATGATCAAATGAGGAATAAGCCACAAAGTTATTATACAAAATGTGTGTCCTGATGGCAAGTTACTGAGGCTCTCTGCCCTGTGTCCATGCGCACCTCTGAAGGGAGGGTTTGGCCTCTGAACACAGAGCAAGAGGCATGTGGGTATGTCTCAGGATGCGTAAGTGTTGAATGGGCAGAGCCCTGTCAGCCAAATAGCACTCGAGTGGTCATGATGTCTCACCTCCTCCCCAGCGCAGACACCTTGCGAGGTCGTTGCCAGTTCCCAGTGGTAGGATGGCCACAGGCGGGTGCTTCGGTAGGTTCACTTTGTCTGCAGCCCAAACAGAAACAGGTGTCAGAGGCTCTCTACAAGCAGGCAGTCCTGGGACAGAACCCAGCCAGCCACCCACCTGCCCAAAACAGCACGGAGGCTGGAGAGGCAGCTTAAAGGACAATCCCTCCTGGGGCAACCTGGGCGATTCTCTTCCTTTGTGGCCTCAACCCAAGGAGGACAGGCTGCAGCCGGGCACTGGGCTGATCACACAAGAGGCAGATGAGGTTCAGGACATGAACAACACTACAGTTTCCAGAGTGCAGAAGGTGAGCTCAGGGAGTGCATGGACCATGTGGAGGGATGGGCACATGCGGGTAGAAGCAGGCTTCCTTGGCCATGGAGGCTTCCCTGCAGAAAACCCAGCTCTCTTGCAGCAGAAAAAGATGCTGATAGGGAGGGGAGGAAAGGCTGAAGAGCATGAATGGGAACATCCCATTCATGCTCTTCAGCCTTTTCTCCCCTCCCTACCAGCATCTCCCTTCTGCTCCATTGGTGGAACTGAGGGGCCATAGCACAGAATAAAAAAGAGCCATAAAGCAGAAGATGAAGCTGGGAGCAGGAGGCAGGCATGTGTAGCAATAAGGCAGCAGGAAAGCAGCTTGAGGGCAAATAAGAGACATGGAAGCTCAGGAGAAGAAGAGGCGCCTCCTTGCCCTCACTTGCTAGCATTAGGGGCTGGATTAAATCTCAGCTAAACTGGCTGACATAAGAACCAGCTGATCTCCTTTAAGGAATGATGCACCTAAAACAAAATTAGCCTCTACCCAAAATGCAGGCACATCTGTGCACTGAACACAGGCAGGCAAGGGCAGAGAGGGCTCTCTGGGTATTGCTTGGCTGAGATACATTTACTTGTCTCTGTGACAGAAACAGGAGGAACAGCAGAGGAGCTGAGACAGAAGCACCAGAAAGCCAAAACTACCACTGGACACATGGCTTGGAGAAAAAGTCAGAGGGGGAGCTTTTAGGCTAAGTGCTGGCTGGGAAGGGGCTTAGAAGTATAAGCAAAGGATCCATCTCCTGCTGCCTGTTGAGAGGAACAGGTCTTTATAAGAACATTATTTGAAAAATACACAGGATTACATCAATCACACACCTGGCTCCATCACCAATGACACCTCCTAAGGGAAATAACCCACTCTATCCTGAATTTTGGCCAATTGCACAAGCAAGAAAGGGATAATAATAATTCTCAAGTCCTTCTCTCAATGCAGGTCTGCTCCAAGGTCCAGGACAACTCCACTGTAAAGCCTCAACCAGTTTTCCAGGCCTGTGGTCTGTGAAGTCGCAACTCAGCAGTATGGATCCTTAGTTACCTATGCAGTCCAGGATCCATCCGACCGTCCCATCCCCTCCACAGGCCAAAACACGAAAGTCTGGGGTGTCGTGGAAAAAATTCAATCTGGAAAGTGTAAGAAGATGGAGAAAAAGGAGTTTGTAGTTGGGAAGGTGGGGGAAGAGGAGGAGGAGAGGCAGGGAAAAGAGCAGAAAATGGAGGGGAGGCAGGAAGGAAGGGGTGTAGGAGGGTGGGAACTGCTTAGTAGCTGAACAGTGCATCTCCATACCCAGGAGTTGGTCCCCCTCGGTCCAGGTTGTACACTTGTCTGGGGTTGAGCAGATAATGGAATTTCCGAAGAACTCTAGGAAACAAGGAGGGAGAGAGAGGATCAGAAGAAAACTTTCCTGAACACAAATAACAGGTATGCAACTGCCTTTCTGCCCCTGCTGGTTCCCCTACTCTACAGAGACCGATGGGGCCATCAGGGGCTCTCTTGTGCATTCTCCATCCTTATACCTTGTGTGGGACTCCTAGTACTGTACATTCCCCACAAAGGCAGAAAAGGTTGGGGGCAGCATCCCAGGGAATCCTTGGTGGGAATTTGACAGCAGAAGCATTCCTCACTTGTACAAACACTTTTACCCACCTCCACTTGAGTTTGCCGATGAAGCATGCCCACCTGGTTCACAGCACCAAAGGCAGAATACTTAGTGATCTCTCACATCTGAATTTCCCTTCTAAATGCATTACAGATACGAAGGAATCTTCTACCCCTGTGATCTAGCTAAGTGCTGGGAACTCCTTTGTAAGGACGGGGAACTGAGGGGTGGTGTGAGCTGGCCAGGCTTGCAGAGGGCTCTGCGGTGAGATGGTTGTGTGATCAGGACACAAGATGGGGGCTTGAGAGTCCTGGGCTGAGCTCCTGGTCCTTGGATCACGCTGCTGGCTGGAAGGGACATAAAGCCCCTTACAATTCAGGGTCTTGTAGGACAGAGCTTTCTTGTCTTGTAGGGTAGGGTCACTGTATCTGGTTGTTTGCTTTTTCCTGTGCTCAAGAAAGCAGGGCTTTCAATATTCTTGCAAATAAATACCAACGAAGCCTGATTCCATCACCAATTTCTCCCATGAACTAAAATAACCTACAACAGGTTGGACGAAAGGGGCATCAGCTATCAAGCATGGGAGTGAGGAGCACAGCCTCTGAATCAGAGCTGCCTGAACCTTCAATGGTGGAGGCTGCAAGTGAGAGGGAGGGACAGGGAAAAAACCCTGCTCCAGTTCAAACATTACAAAAACACTCTGAGAGGAAAACTCCCTAGAAAGCAACTTTCTACGTAATAACATTCCACTCAACTCATTATTCCCCTCTATTCAGCATGGGTGAGGACACATCTGGAGTCCTGTGTTCAGTTTTGGGCCCCCCACAACAGAAAAGATATGGACGAATTGGAGAGAGTCTAGCAGAGAGCAACAAAAATGGTTAGAGAGCTGGGGCATGTGACTTATAAGGAGAGGTTGAGGGAACTGGGCTTATTTAGTTTAGAGAAGAGAAAACTGAGAGGGGATGTAATAGCAGCCTTCAGCTACCTAAAGGAAGGTTCAGAAGAGGATGGAGCTGGACTGTTCTTAGTGGTGGCAGATGACAGAACAAGGAACAATGGTCTCAAGTTGTAGCAAGGGAAGTTTAAGTTGGATATTAGGAAACATTTTCTCAGTAGGAGGGTAGTAAAGCACTGGAACAGGTTACTCAGAGGCAATGGAGTCTCCATCCTTGGAGGTTTTGAAGACCGGGCTCGACAAAGCCTTGGCTGGGATGATCTAGTTGAGGATGGTCCTGCTTTGAGCAGGGGGTTGGACTAGATTGTCCCTTCCTACTTAGAGGTCCCTTCCAACCCTCATTTTCTAGTCATAGTTTCTAGGGTCAGAAGGGACCTGAGTAGATCATCTAGTCCAACCCCCTGCCATGGCAGGAAAGAGTACTGGGGTCAAATGACCCCAGCA
>NW_017728910.1:45168340-45227442 GCF_001723895.1 Crocodylus porosus | reverse complement strand
CTGACTAGTTTGTAACAGGCCACTAGATCCCCCCGCAGCCTTCTCTTGTGGAGGTTGAACAGGTTCAGGTCCCGTAGCCTCTCCTCATAGGGCCTGCCCTGCTGCCCCCCGATCATGCGGGTGGCCCTCCTCTGGACCCTCTCCATGTTGTCCACACCCGTCCTGAAGTGCTGCGCCCAGAACTGGACGCAGTACTCCAGCTGCGGCCGGACCAGTGCCGCATAGAGGGGGAGGATCACCTCCTTGGACCTGCTCGAGATGCATCTGTGCATAACAAGGTATGGTTGGCCTTCCTGACTGCATCCCCACACTGCCAGCCCATGTTCCTCTTGGCATCAGTGATGACTCCAAGATCCTTTTCTGCCGCTGCACTGACAAAAGGGAGTTCCCCAGCCTGTAGATATGGTGCTGGTTCTTCCTCCCCATGTACATCACCTTGCACTTGTCAGTTTTGAATTCCATCCTGTTCTCATCTGCCCACCCCTGTAACCTGTCTAGGTCTGACTGTAGCCTATTCCTTCCTTCTAGCATGTCCACATTCCCCCACATCTTAGTATCTATCATCAGCAAATTTGAACAGGGTGCTTTTCACCACCTCATCCAAGTCACTGATGAAGATGTTGGACCAAGCCCTGGGGGACCCCACTGCCCACATCCCTCCAAGTCGAAAATGACCCATTCACCACCACTCTCTGGGTGCGGCCCTCCAGTCAGTTGGCGACCCATCTGACTGTGTGGGTGTCGACACCACAGTCCCCCAGTTT
Source organism: Crocodylus porosus (assembly GCF_001723895.1). Lineage (NCBI taxonomy): Eukaryota > Metazoa > Chordata > Crocodylia > Crocodylidae > Crocodylus > Crocodylus porosus. The sequence continues at coordinate 45,226,678 of NW_017728910.1, read as the reverse complement.
TTTAGTGAGAACAGGGTGAGAGACAGTGTTGAAGGACTTCTGAACGTCCAGGAAGACTATGTCCACTGCTACCCCTGCATATAAGGATTTGGGGACCTGGTCGTAGAAGGCCACCAGGTTGGTCTGACAGAACCTGCCTCTAATAAACCCGTGTTGGATGCCCCTAAGCATGACCTCCCCTGCTGGCCCCTCATGGACATGTGCCAGGATAATTCTATGATTCATCATAAGCCAAACACATGGCTGGGAGATGGGAGAGGAAGAAGGGTTTCTAGCAGTCAGCACGAGCCACTCAGAACCAAGGCTGCTACAGAAAAGGTAGTTGCCCAGACCTGGAATAAGCCCTTTGAATTTGGCTTTGGAGCCAGCTGAAGATCAGGGCTGACCACAGCACAGTAAAGAGCCTGACTGAAGTGGCAAGAGACCTAAAGAGACTCATATTCATGGCATACCCAGATACCCGCACGGAGAGACTGGGATTGGACCAGTGTATAGATGTTCAAGTGAACTTGGACTTGCAGATCAGGGCCAAAGGAAGGAAGCCAACAACCTCCCTGGACCAAGACTGTGAAATGGGGCATGGAGCCAGCCACAGTCTTTCCACACAGCAGCACATTAGAAGAGGAAGCAAGTAAGAGGGAAACTGATAGCCACGAGCCCTGTAAGCACAGCTCAGGGCCTAGTCAGTATGCCGGCAAATGGGATTCTTATCCAGGTCATTCTGTCGCTGAGTAGTGAATAAAAGTGATCAACTCCATTTCTAAAGAAAGGGGAACTGACCACAATGCTGAAACTAAAAGAGGCAGTTCAGCTGAATGCTGACAATGAAAAAACTGACCATGAAAGGAGGACAAGTACAGCTACGAAGCAGGCCAGGAAAGAATGTCAGAAGCTTTGAATGTTACGTTAAAATGGAAACTCTCCCAGCATGTGAAAGGAGTCTTGGGAGGAGATGCTTAGCTGAAGGGGCAACGCCTGGAGGGGCAAGGAGACCTCAGGGTATTTTTGGAGCTAAGAGCTTGGTTACTGGATGTATAATAGGAGCTCTGAAAGGCAGAGCAAGTAGCAGGCACTGGCTTGGACAGAGAAGTTATTCGGCCAGACACACCAGGAGTGCTGGACACAGGGGATCCAGACCCAACCACCTCATGGTCTCAAGGAGAGACAACATCTCCAGAAACTGCCTTTCTGCAAAAACTGAGAAAATCAGGTTTGAAAATTAAAGCTCTAGAATTTGAGTAGACCCATCTGGGAAGCCAAGATAGAAGATGAGCTAATGACTGGGCTGGGTTTCCTAATGGCTAACAAATGTGTCGTCAGTGCCAGGAAAGGCATTGTACAATTCACTCTACAGTAATTCTCTTTCAAGATGTGGCCTGGGTGAAGTCAAAGGTTTACAGGTAACTGGCTGCATGGAGCAAGTTGTTTTGCTGCCAGAGTTATGAATCATTATGATGACTACATCCAGTGGTAACTTCCCTGCAAAGGACAGGTGGGGACTGACTGAAACCCTGGGTCTTGGGAGACTCTTTAGCTGCTAATGTGTCTGTAGAGCTGAAATAAGAACTTATCCCTGTCAGCCTGAAGAATGTTTCTGAGAAGCAGAGAACAGTGGGGGAAAAAAAGGAACTATGGTTGCAACATGTGTGGCAGGTGGTCTGGTAAATGCTGGCATAGACAAAACCATGGAAGGGAATTTCCACTGACAAAAGAAAATCATCAAGGCCATGCAAAACTGACCAGGACCCTGACACCCACTGAATTTATTGGGCTCTGCTCTGACCACAAAAAGCCCATGTGTGAGTTTGCTGATACTGCTTCAGATGGGTAAGAAAGGCACTGCAGCTGTCAGCAAGGCATTCCTTGACCTTCTCAGAGTCATTGTGGTCTTTGTGTCTTCCAAACCCCTGTCATACTGGATTCAGGTGCTCAGGTTTACCAGTGGGTCAGAAGGGACACAGAAACAACAGACACTACACAGATGGGCAGGGAAAATGGGGGAGTGAGACTCACTGAGAGAGACCCCTCCTACCTGCTAAAAGAAAATCAGGGAGTGGAAACCTTCAAAGAGGTCCTGATGGGAGTAAAAAAAGTCCTGTACTGAGGACCCCAACAGGACCCTGTGACTGTAAACTGGGAGGCCTGTATCACTTCTAAGCAACAACATTACATTTCTTTCCTTTGCATCTGGGATGAGTGTTTAGGGTCCCAATATTTCTGGCTCCATGGAGTGATATTAAGGCAGGAGATGTGGGTTGTACTGAACCCGCTGGAGACCAACACACTGAACTGCAGCACTTCCACTGGGACAGCTGTGGGAAGTCACTGCACTCCCTTAGGGAAGCAGTGGGCTGAAAGAACAGCAGCCTCCTAGCCCAGAACACAAGGCACATGTACTCGCACCACATCCAGACTACAGCAGAGGTGAACGGATGCTGCCGTACACTGTTTTGGCACAAGGTCTGGAAGGGAGACAGCTTAGATGCAGAAACAGGGGCTGGGAAGACAACCTGACCCTGCACGGATGTGTAGTGCTGGGGTAATCCAGAAGAGCAGGCTGAGAACAGAAGAAACTGTCTCTTGGTTGCTTTATTCCCCCATGCTCAAGTAAACCAGATTTTGTATGTTCCTATAAACATGCAGGAGGATAACAGAGAAACCTGTCCCTGTCCCCATCTCCTCCCTCAACTGGAGTAATACACAATCCCCCAAATTCTGGTCAAAATGGGTAGCAGGGGACCAAACCCAAGGACCACTGAGTCCTGCCCCTGCCCTGGTCTAGATGCTTCAAAGGACAGTGCAAACCCTGTGCAATGAGCAGCTGTGGGTTACCTTGCCTCAAAAAGGTCACATTCTAACCCCTAATGGTTGGGTGCTGGTTGAGAGCAGTATTTCCCAAACCTTCACACCTCACCATAGTAAACTGGGCACTCTCATGCCCCCTACTTAAGCCAGTGCTGCTGCCTTCATTGCCACTTCTCCTGCAGTGGTGGTGGATGGAGTAGGAGGGCACAAGAGTGGCTGGTGTAGGGGGACCACTGACTGCTGTTATGGTTTTCATGTGCCCTTTCAGGAGCACATCATGCACCTAGTTTGGGAAATGCTGGCTGAAACCTGGGCATAAGATCCTGTATCCCCCCCACTGTTCTCATGGGCACTGACTTCTGTGGCTCTGGAGATGCTTGCTCTGCAGAGAACTGCCCAGTCTCTCTGCCTTCTGCCTAGCAGAGGCATCAGGAGGCACTTGCCACATGTGCACTCTGGCTCTAAGTGATGGTGCTAGGCGGACAAAGCCAGGAGTAGACCACAGCATGCCTGCTGCTCATCACTGAGCCCTTAACACCTGATCCCATCTCCAATCATGCCCCACGCCACAGACCCCAGCACAAAAGTGGTGGCCTCAAGGGGTGGTCACTGATAGTGTCATCCCCTCTGGGAAGATGACAACGTACCTCTCTCCCTGTCTCCCTCCACTCTTGGGGTTCACAAAGACCAGCAGCGGGTGTGTCCCAGGCCGGGGGCTGATCTGAAATGCAAAGAGAAGAACAACCACCCTCCTTAGAAGACATGCAAAAACTGTCCTGTGTGCATGGGGGCAGGAAGGAGGGCACCCAATCTCTCACAAAGGGTAAGTAGGAGCCATGCAGCCTTGCCAGACTGGATGGTCCACACTTCTAGCACTGGAGGAGTAATCTCACATGAAGGAAAAGGCCAGGGAGGGACTTCAAGGGCAGAGTCATGGCCACTGTTCTACACAGACAAAAAACTGTCTGGTACATGATGGGAGCAGGGTATGCAAGGCCACGCCCATGTTCTGCCGGCTGCTATAGCTACAGTGAACCCCGCGCATTGCAGTAGTGACTAGCAGCTGCAGTCTCTCTGGGCTCACCACCCTGCAGACACAGGCCAAAGAGAAGGCCCATCCCTTGGACAGACTGCCATTTGAGGACAAGACCAGAGGAGCAAAGGAAGGCAACCGATGGATGGGAAGGGCAAGCACAAGCAGAGCAATGATATCCACCCTAGTAATCAGCTCTTTGTTGTCCTTTCTCGAAATACAGCCTCAGGAGCAATGGGTCACATGAGGAACAAAAAAAGGCAGTTGTTGGGAAACAGTCTCACCAGGACAGGTTCACCAGGCCAGACTGTCCCTGGCTTGGTTTCCATACCCTGAGGCTGGCAACTCCTGCTCTGCTATACCACAGTCACCAGCGGGAAAGCAATGCTGAAGACATGTAAATGGTAGCTCCTCAGTCACAGCCTCTTCTGCCATTAGCCAGTGCAGGAGAATTCAAGAGGAACTCTTGACCCCAAGCCTTTTGCTCCAGGCCCAGCAGAGGCCTGCTCTAAAGCAGAAAGCAGCTCTCAGCCACCTACCTGCAAACCTTGCCCCTCCACGGTGGTAGAATTGAACTTGAAGGTCTGGTTAGCATCATCTGGACTGGTGCTGGCAGGAGAATCGCTGTCTGATTTTCTTGAATGGGGCTGTCTTTCCTTTTAAAGGGGAGAAAAATGCAAAATATGTAGCACTCGGCTGAAGACCAGCAGAGGGATGCATTCATTTGTCACATCTGACCCCCTAGGATAATTTCAGGTGGGACAAAGCTATTGGCGCACCTGATATCTGGACGCTTCGACAAAATGAATGGTGACCATTCTATCGGCACACAGGCATAAGCATCACAGATGCACTCACTGAGAGCTGTGGCACACAGGCAGAGAAGCATGGAAATCAGCAGTCAAGGCTACAGTTATGCCCAGTACAACAGCAGCCTCCCAGCACAGCTTCACTGGCATGTCCGCTTTCCACCCTATTGTGCACGCTGCCACCATGCACAGAGCTGTCCCTGCATGTCCTAATGTCAGCAATGACTGGCCACTGTGACACCCCATTATAACAGGTCATACGTGTGTGAATGGAAGGCACGTGTGCATGGCTCAGCTTAGCCGCATATGACACAAAGAGGATCCGAGCCTTTGAAAGCCACAACAGAAGTGGACAGCAGATGTCTGCCTGTGTTTTGATACTATGCTGTGTATTCTTATCCCACCGGTGCAGGGCATGGAAATACTTTAGTAGCATTTTCAGTCTTACCCCTGCACAGTAAGAGGCCTTGGAAGTGCCAAAGTAAGACCATGCCTGGCAGTTCTTTGAGGTGGGCCTTGATGGCGGTGATCCCACTGGCATTGAATATTGTGGAAGGTCGGTGTTTCTAGTGGGTTAATGCTAGTCTCTGAGTACTGCTATACAAGGGATTGTGTTGTGAAGAAACGCCCTTGTGCCAGCTTGGCTTTGAACTAAGAAAGATGCCTGGGGGGAAGAGGGGCATACTTATGAGGGGGCACATGCACATGTATGTGCAGCTATCTGATGGTGCCTATAGCCTGCAGAGCCCTTGTCACATGAGCCCCTATAGGCCTGCTTACCAGAACAACTGGGCAGATGTAGGAAGGCAGCAAGATGTGGTCCTTGAGCTGCCCTCCATCACACTCTGGCTTCACATGAGAGGCACATTTGTTATGAAGCTGGATGAAAAGAGAGAGAGAGAGAGAGAGAGGAAAGCAGGTGTGAGCATGACTGCCTCCCCTCCAAGCACCCCAACTCTGGGCTGCAGTGAGGGGATCATGTTGAGCTGAGCAGCAGAGAAGGCCTGCACGGTACAAGTACCGAACACAACAGCTTTCCACAGGAGGTCTGCATGACGGGGGCCTTGGGCTTGGTCTGATGCCAGAGGAGCAGTAACATGTCGCCTAGTTGTTCAGGCACCATGACTTCCCAGGCAGGGGCTTCCAGTCCCCCTCAGCGTTCACGGGCCTGAATCTCCTCCTTCCTGCTCCACTGCCTGCTTTCTTAAAACCTCTCCCTATTGCCTTGGTTTTTTTCTACCTCAGGAGAAGAGCACCCAGGGCTGCTTTAGTCAGGGGCCATGGCACTCACACTGCAAGGCTCTGAGAGGGCTGTGGCCTGCAGGAGGGAGAAATAAGAGCAAGTGCAGACAGCTGCCAAAGCTGCCTCCTCTGTGCTACCACTACCTACTTCCAGGCACAGATGCACAGGGCTGCAGGGACAAGGAGAGGAAGCCATCAGCTCAGAGCAGTTCTCAGGGGATGGGCCACAGCACCTTTGGGGCAGAGGGAGAGGGGACAGGAGGGCCTGGAGTAGCTTTGGGAAAGCTGTGCCGTTCCCTTTCTAGGTGGACTAGTGCAGGAGGAAGTATGCAATGTGACATCCCAGCCTGGTACAAGAGAGCTGACTGAGTGCCAGCATCACCACCATTCCCAAGAGCACCTCTCATGCCTCACCTATCACCCGAAGAAACCCACCGGCAACAGCTGGCTGGAGAACCATGGGAGACTCTTGCCTCCTGCCACACCCCTGACTCTCAGCGCTCCCTTGTAAAGGCAGAAGCCAAGGCCTTTTTTGGTGCTGCCTAAGGTAACGTTACTCACAGTGTGATACCTGGAGCTCCTCCAGATGTGCCCGTGCCAAGGGACCCAGGCCAGAGACTTTGCAACTCTGAGCATTTAAAGTAGTCACCCTCTTGCCCCAGCCATGGGCACAGAGAACAGAGAGGAACCAAGCTGCCACTCCAGTCCCGTCCCCACTGTGATCCCCACAGCAGCCAGGCACAGGGATCCTTGACCGAGGGGGCAGAGGGCAGGGCGTGGAGTGCTTATGGGCATATCGTGTGTCAAAGACCTCCAATCACTTCACCAGCAGGTAAGTTCTCTCTTCTTTGAGTGCTTGTTCCTGAGCAAGTTTTAATGTGGCTAGCACCAGGGCCAGGGGAGGGTGCAGAACTGACTGCATTAAAGTCCTACCACAATGGGCATGCCGTGCAGATGCTTTTATTATTGTCTTGTGCTTGAGGAAGCAGGACTGTTTCCCCATGTGGCTGCTCTACACAAAGGAAGAATGTGGATATTTTTCAGGGGTCTGAAGGCCACTGAGGTCACATAAGCTTTACTAGGAGTCACCTATTCAAGAGGTCATGGTAGATCTAGATACCACTTTAGAAGTCATGGTGTGGAAACCAGCTTCAATCCTTGCTCTCTCAGCAACAAAGACTGATAACGTAGGGTATCTTCTGAAAGGCTTAATCCTACGCAAATAAAAAGTTAAGACTCTTAAGGAGCATCAATTGTCTCTTCCCCCTGGGAATGAGGTTTTGGGGGAGGAAGCCAAGAAACAGTATATTTCTTCCTAATGTTGTTTACAGCTGGAAGGTGCAACCACTCAGTTAGCTGCCGACAGGGGCACCCTACCTCAGACCAAGAGCACAGAGAGGAACTGGAATGGCAACCAGTTCAACATTGCACTATATGACCCTGGGTTGGTGTGCAACCCTGGTTAGCAGCTTGCAGAAACTGTTAGCAAAATCTCTGATCTTGGGTGCACACAGCATATAGCTGCAGGCACAAATATTGGTGCATCAGGCTACAAGACCTGTCAGACCTTTTATGAGTGTCACTGGGGCAGCAGAAGCATGTGGGTTCCCTGGGACAGTTGCCTTCATTCTCCTCCCACTGTACAAGCCTTTCCTCCAAGCCACCTGTTTCAGTTGCAGTGAGCCCAGTGGTCACTGCCTGACGAAATGCAGGATGATAAGCTTCTCTAGTCCCTCCACTGGCCCAGATCTACTGCAGTGGCAGCTAAGTCACACTTGTTCCATGATGAGCCCGTCACTCGCTTCTCAAAGGAGACTCCCTGCTCAAGATGACGGCAGTCTGTATGACATGGGCCCATGCCCCTGAGGAACCGGGTTGACCCAGCTCATATCCATGAGGCCAAAAGCTTGCCTTCTCCTTGCCAGTGGCAACAGGCTTTGGAATGATATAGACTAGAGCTGGATGTAAGCAGGTCACAGAGATGCAGAAGCCTTTGCAACCTAATGACCTGGGCCCTTCCATCTGGGGCAGAGGGCTGGATTCGATGATCTTCTGAGGTCCCTTCCAGCCCTAATGTCTATGAAAAAAAATCTCCCCAGCACCCCTGGGTGCCAGCAAAGCCCGCGCATCATCCACTCCACGTACTCACTGTGATTTGGCACCATACACAGTGTAGCCCGGTAATACCCTGGTAGCATTTGATACTTTTGTGGCACCGGTCACACTTGACTGGGGAGTTGCCCTCAATCCATGTGTGCTGCATCACCTAAAATCACAGGAGAGAAAGGAAAGAGGGATGGCACTGTGCACCCAGGCTGAGGGCACAGCCAACCTGTGGCACCCTTGGTACCCTGTACCAGCCCAGGCCCTGGGTGGCAGTGAATGGGTGGGGACTGCAGTCTTAGGCTTACAGCATGTCATAAGGAGCAAGTGTGACAAACTAAACAGCATAATGAGGACATATCAGAACAAGATTGCATGGTGTGTGTCCTGGAGGAGTCCAGGGATCCAAAGCTCTCAGAGGACACTAGAAAACTTGGGATAAAGGGTTCTGGACAGTGTGATAGGCTGCCACTACTCCTTTCCCTAGACATTAGAGGATGTTGGCCCGCTTTACCCAGCAGACAAGTGGATGCCGTCCTGCTAAATGTAGCTGCTCTTCAGAGGCACAGCTGCCCACCACAGGAAAAGCCCAAGCTTCTCTAGGCTTGGGGAGTCTCAAGTGAACAGCAAACCACAGGAAAAGACAAGCCCCACAACTCAATGGTGGCCAGGGGCTGGTTGCATGGAATGATGCTCCAATATTTAAGTCTGCTGGTGGGCACCTGGCTCCATAGTTACCCTCCCTACAACTCATTCTGCCTGGGTTTAGACCTTCAAAGACAAGTCTGTGCTAAAGCTGACGTGAGCCTTTCAGCTCCTTTCAGGATCTTAAACACCGATGAGAGCCTTTCAGGATCTTAAGCAACTCCACTGGCCACCGGTCAGCTAAGAACCCCAACTGAGGAAGACCATGGCTTTCTAAAGCTTTACTCATCTCCTGCTGCTAGGCCTTAGATAGAGAATGGAGGAAATGACCCCCTCACAAGGACAGGCCCATTGTGGTCTCTAAGGATTGCACAGATAGCTCTGGCATGAGCAGACCTGCAATAGAAGCTAGTCAGTGGAGGCCCACAAGCACACTACTTACATTTGTGTTTCTCTTGGATTTCACATAAGTGCTGATGCAGGAGGCAATTTCTTTGGACACGCACCTTTCATGGACAGTATATTTACAAACTGCAAGGGAGAGGAAGACAGAAGTCACCTCTAAACTCTCCACACAGTCACGTGGCACCCACCTTAGAGCTGCCTTGCAGCATTGGCAAAGGAATAGAACGTCAGAACCATGTGTCTTAGCATGAATGACAACTTATAGATGATGGACAGTGTCCGGAAGACCACACTGATTGATTAAAAGTTGCAAAAGCCTAACATCAACATTGCAGCCTTACAGGAGATAAGATTGGCCAACTCAGGCTCCATTCGTGAAGCCAACTACACCTTTTTCTGGGAAGGCAGAAGTGCAGAAGATACTCACATACATGGGGTCAGATTTGCAGTTTGCAACAGGTTGGTCAAAACCATGGAGAACCCTACTGGAACATCAGATTATATCATCTCACTCTGACTACAGTCAACTGACTATTGTATCGACAACATTAGCATCTATGCACCAACTTTACAGGCAAGTTCAGATGATAACGGGCAACTTTTACAATGCCCTGCACCAAGTCATTGAGCACCTGCTATCAAATGAGAGGCATCCCCTCTAAGGGGACTTTAATGCTCGAGTAGGCATAGATTATGACTCTTGGTCTACCTGCCTGGGACATCATGGCATTGGAAAAATGTATGAAAATGCTGGGAGGATATGAATTCATGCACAGACTAGCATAAAACTGCCAAGAGGAGCAGAGGCAAAACAGTGCAGCCAGATGCCCAGGGCAGCTGTGACACATGGGCCAGCTCAATCATGCAGCAAGTGCTGCGGTAGTGTTGTCATCCCGCCCCGCCCCATCCCCCCAAGTCACTGCCCAGGGAAGCTGCCCCAGATGCCCTACCCCAGTTATGCTACAGAGGAGGAAGGGCCACCAACAACCACAGACACCACATAAGAGCATGGGCTGCCTGCTGTCTCATGTGTCTCTGAGATGTCCAGCACCTCTAGAGAAATGTCAAGTGTTATCCAACTCTGCTGACTCCCAGCCTGACCCAACAACACCAAGCCTAAAGCCAGAGGATTCAGAGGCACACAAACTGGCCTGAGCTGTGCTCAACCATTAGAGGAACAAGCCCCTGTAATGACTGGATTAGCAGATCAAACAACCTGCAGGAAGACACCCCAGGGAGATGGGAGTAGTGCTCTTTTACTGGCAGACAGGGGGACCAGTACTGCATAAACAGCTAAGGCAGGCAGAGTATAGAGCCCAGTGAAGACACTCCAGGTGTCCCCCTGGGCCTGCCGTTGAGACCTCAGACTCCAGCTGAGTAACAGAAGCCACTGGGAAGGCCTGACTGGCTCATTTCCAGCACGGGTAGAGACACCTCAAAGTTAGATGGGTTTGCACTCCTTGTTAAACCTGCAATGTCCTTCTCCGCATCCTGGAGTGCCCTAACACCCCCCTCCCCCAACCCACCCAGTACAGCCCTTCCTGAGTGATATCTGTGTTTAGAACTGTGCATGAGGAAGCAGGCAGGTGAGCCATGCTGGAGCTCTCTGGGCCAGGACACACTTCTGCCATGACACAGACAAGCCCTGAATATCCCAGCCTCAGGAGTATGTATTAAACCCAGAAAGCCAGCAACATGTGGCTTCCTTTGTTTAAAGAACGGCCTCTGGCAGGCTGGCTCATCCAGCATGGTGGCAACTATGCTATACCGAAAGGGAGAGGTCAGGTCTGTGCCACAGGGCAAGGACAGGGGTTGTATGCCGATGTGTGTGCAGGACTCACAGGAACAGCACAGGCCCTGCTTCCGGACTCCCAGGAGCATGGTGCGGCAGAAGTTGCAGTAGGCAGGTTTCTTGAAGTGCTTCAGTCTCCAGGCATGCTGCCCATCATCCTTCACATTCTGCAGGCAAAACACAGCAGCAGTCGGTCGGGGGGGCCAAGAAGGGGCCCCCAGTGGCCACTTCAAGGCCATTCAGGATGCCCCGATTGGAAATCACTGCTCTAACCCTTGTAACAACACAAGGACAGCCAGGGTGTATTGGACCCTGACTCCTGTATCTGACCAGGATGATGTGGGGACTGTCTACCTCTCACTCATCCATGCCTATCTTAGCTAGGATCCTAACCTGAGATAGGACTGAGGGTCAGTGGGTGCCAGGGCTCTCTGCTCTGTGTCCCCCTCTTGGAGCTCTAGTTATTATCCTATGACCTGCACTTCCATTCCTGTCTCTTTTGCTGTTGTCCCAAGGACTTAAGTGGCATTTAGTGGTCTTCCTCTAACTGAGGGAGACTTATGGCTTCCTGGTGGGCCTAGGCCCACTGTCTCTGTCCAGCAAATAGGCCTGTATCCAGCTGATAAGCAGTGGATGCTTTAGAGGAAGAGTATTAAAAGCAACGCATGTGTAGGGTGATCCAAGGGCAGTCAACCTGGCTGGCTTCTGTCTTCATTCTTCTCCCTTATCAAACCCAGGGCTACTAAAATTCCTGCCTCTGGTAACCCCTAGGGCATGTCTCTCAGTCCGTTCACCTTCTCTGCTTTCTATGTGGCAGTGCTATTGCCTTTAAAACACTCTGTGCTTCTTGGCTTATTCTTCTTCCACTTCTTCCACTCATTCCACACACAGGGCTGCATGCAGTGAGGCAGGCATCAGCTGCACACCCTCACGGCCGGCCCAGCACAGGGGCTTGTCTCCACCTTACTGATCAATCCACTTGGAAAGACAGACTCCCAAGGGCCAGATTCCACTCTACCAATTAGGTGTGAGAGTATAGTCAGGTCAGACCAGGCCAGGTCTGCTACCATTATGACAGTAGATGGTACTACCTACAGCTGTCAATGCCAAGAGCTAGGAGGCAGGAAATAGCTTAGCAAATTATATGGTGCCAATGGCATTGGGTGGAGGAGCAACATAGAGCAGGGTGAAGGAAATGGCACCAAAAGGAGGATTCCATGGCGGGGTGGACTAGGCTCTCCAGCCTTGGTTGGCAACCAGTCTAGGAGTGGCGCCCTGAGAGGTGGATGGAAGGAAGATTTTCTTTGTACCAGCAGCTCCTGCAGCCAAGCTGGCTCCAAATGTACTGGCTTCTGTCTTTCCTTTGGGACCAACCAACTAGGCTAAGAGGGGGACATTGATATATGAGCAACTTGAGCATCTCCATATTAACTGTCCGGACCATTGCAGCTAAAACTCAATGGAAAGGACGCTCGATCTTTGCTACTTGCAGGGACACAACATGGAAGGGGGCAGTCATGGGTTATAAGCTGAACTCAATTGGTGTACAGTGCCACGCATCACCTTCATTGGTGGGAGGAACCAATTGTGTTCCACTGGTCAGCTAGTGCCCACCTTAAGCTGAGCAGACCCCAGCCAGTAAGGTGCTGATCTGCCATGGTCTGCCTGCCTTATTTGGTACGTAGGGCTAGACCAAAAGTTGAAGAACAGGTGGCAAATCAAGTACCAGGCAACAAGAAAAGAAACCTTAAAACCTTCCAGCTGGGAAGCTGGAATGTCAGAACCATGTGTCTTAGCATGAATGACAATTTACAGATGATGGACAATGTCCGGAAGACTACACTGTTTGATCAAGGGCTGCAAAAACTTAACATCAACATTAGAGCCTTACAGGAGACAAGATTGGCCAACTCAGGCTCCATTCATGAAGCCAACTATATTTTTGGGAAGGCAGAAGTGCAGAAGATACTCACATACATGGGGTCAGACTTGCAGTTTGCAACAGGTTGGTCAAAACCATGGAGAACCCCACTGGAACATCAGATTGCATCATCTCACTCTGACTACAGTCAACTGACTAATGTGTTGATAACATTAGCACCTACGCACCAACGTTACAGGCAAGTTCAGATGATAACGATAACTTCTACAATGCCCTGCACCAAGTCATTGAGCACCTACTATCAAATAAGAGACTTCCCCTCCAAGAGGACTTTAATGCTTGAGTAGGCGCAGATCATGACTCTTGGCCAACCTGCCTGGGACATCATGGCATCGGAAAAATGAATGAAAATGGGGCTCCCATCTTCTCAAACTCTGCACCTTAAACTACCTGTGTATCACTAACATCTACTTTTCAGGCAAAGGGCATCAAAAAGTATCAGGGAGACACCCACTATCTGGCCACTGGCACCTGTTAGACCTCCTGATCACCAGGAGGAAAGACTTGACCAGTATACTACCCACCTGCACTTATCACAGTGCAGACTGTGACACAGAAAACTCCCTTATTGTTAGCAAAGTGAAAGTGATACCGAAAAAGCTGTGTAGAGCCAAACATAACAGCAAGTCAGCCAAGAATTAATATACACAACACAAAAATTCAAAGCAAGTGCCTTGACTTTCAAAGTTAGCTACATCTACAAAAGCAATTAACTGCAAATGCTGAAGGATCTTGGAGTGGATTAAGACCTCAATCCAGGCCCAATGGCTGCAGCAGCTCTCACTTGTCTCTAGCTGGATAGGCAAGCATGGATAGGCAAGTATGAGTGTATCCAATGCCCAGAGCAAAATGGGAGTATTCATTAGCTTGATTTTATCAACCCAAGAACTCCAGGCCTGCACCAAGCAGGCTGAGACAGAGAATGGACTGCTATATGGATTGACTTGGGGCTCAAGTCAATAACCATTCCTTGGCTAAAGTTGCCACTAACTGCCATTATATGCTAACAGTATTAAAATGGCTTGCCCTGTTTTCCCAGGAAGACACCAATCTGGGTGGACATCTGATGGTTGCAGTCATCCTAAAACAGAGTTCTATGGGGCTCATGTTGCAAATCAGTGAAGATGTGGGTCCCTTAAGCTATCATTTTGATCCAAAGCACATCTCTGTGTGAAACCAAATTCATCTCTGACCCAAGCTTCACTTCAGTAACAATAATGGCATGGAATGGAAAAGGGTAGTGACCTACCACTCCATGCATCTGTTTCAGATGCCATCAGGTATCCACAAGGTGGATCCTGCTGGTGTGTGCAGTGGGGTTGAACACTGACTGTGAACCTCTTGTCACCCTGATTCATCATAGGGTTTGCCCCTCTCTCACAAGAAGCTTTAAAGTCCAAGGCCAAGGTTCAGTGTTGAGCCTTTGGAAAGTTCAGCAAACAGAGTCCAGTCCATGGGGACAGTGTGAGAACATCAGACTGGAAGAAGCCTTCAGTTCTGAGTCATCAGCTCCAGTCCCCTGCATTCACAGGCAATTGTTCATGCAAGGAATCCCCAAAATGGCCACTTCAGCTTCTCACCCACATCAGGGCACAATACTCAGAATGCTAGGAACAGCTTACAACAGACTGTAGGAAAAGCAGGGGAGATGATGGCACTGCCAGTCCATTAATGCATCTCATTTTGTAAGACACTATCATCTTATCCCTAAGCTTAAAAAAGCAGCAAAGTGGAGGACCCAAATACCTTCTTCATTAATAGCTTTTCAGGGCTTTAAGCATGATGGAATAGGGTCACGCTTTCATACTTGCATCCACTTACACATTTAATAGGTGAAATAGAGCCTGGCCCTAACATCTGGCTTCCTCAAAGGGAAGGATGTGAGTGGCGGGGTGGTTTTTCCACAGCTGTGCTCCCTTCCACCACCTGATGCAAAGTAGGTGTGCCACGAGCCCTAAAGCTTGAGATTTGCTGCTCTGTGCACTGCTCAGTCCAAATAACCCCACTGGGTGCTAGCACTTACTCAACAGAGTGAATCTGGCCAGCAGTGTAAATTCATAGCATCTACAAGCATATATGTAAACCTACACTACCGTGCAATCAATACCCTCATGACATACAACAAGTTGTTCATTCATAAAACTTCACAAGCTCAAAGATCACTGAGGGCCAAGCCCAGATCCTAATGACTTCAGTAGGAAAACTTATTCTGACTTAGTTGGGTCCCCTTTGGATCAAGCAGATATGTCCATAACAGAACTAACCCAGAAACGATGTGGACACATTGGAGAAAGTCTAACAGAAGGAAACAAAAATGGTTTGAGGGCTGGGGCTAATGGCTAGGGCACATGCGAGGCAAGGTTGAGGGAACTGGGCTTATTTAATCTGGAGAAGGGGAAACCGAGGGGGGACTGAATCACAGCCTTCAACTCCCTGCAGGGCGGTTCCAAAGAGGATGCAGCTAGACTGTTCTTAGAGGTGACAGATGATAGAACAAGGAGCAATGGGCTCAAGTTGCAGCAAGGGAAATTGAGGTTAGATATTAGGACAGACCTTCTCACTAGGAGGGTAGTAAAGCACTGAAACAGATTACCCAGCGAGGCGATGGACTCTCCATCCTTGGAGGTTTTTAAGACCCGGCTAGACAAAGCCTTGACTGGGATGATTTAGGTGGGGTTGGTCCTGCTTTGAGCAGGGGGTTGGACTAGATGCGACCTCCTGAGGTCCCTTCCAGCCCTCATGTTCTATGATTTTAAGGATGAATGGGCACTGCCAATCAGCTGGGGTGCCAGTGAGTGATGAAGAAACATGCAGCAGTGAGGACTTTACTGATTTCCTTAGGCCAAAGCACTTGGAGCTAGATCCCACTGCACCTATAAGATGCTTAAGTGAATTCAGCTGCATAAATAGGATGCTATTTCACTCTGCCCAAGTCCCTCAGAAATGATGAATGCAAAAGGCAAGAGTGTCCTGGCTGCTTTCTGCAACTTAATCTTATGGCAAAGGTGAGCATGTCACAAAAGTAGCCAGGTTAACAGTTTCAGGGACTTGAGAAGGGTGGAATAAGGTTACCCTTAGGTGTCTAAGACCTTTTACGGCAGGAGAGTTATTTATGAGTACATTTTAATACTGAGCACTGAAGTTGCCCCATCAGCACCAGGAGACCTTGTGCACTCAGAGAAATGCATACTTTTCTCAGGTGTCACAGCAGAGAATGATACTGCCTTCAGCTGGTTTGTTCTTTCAAGACAATGATTTGTTTTTGCCTTTTTGCTATTACCTGCAGTAGGATCTGCTAGCACCAGAAGTCTTTGGTCAGAGGAACCCCTTAGGTAGTCTTACTGGGCTAAGAGGACATTCTCGCCTCTAGCCACTCTTAGCTGTATGCTAAGAACCTCTTCATTTTTGCAAGAGGCCTTGCTTTGTACCAAATCAATGTCTACATGCTGATATACTTGCTGTATAACAAATACAGGTGGTTGGTTTATGCTGGCACTCTCTTTCAAGAGTGTCAGCTTCTTCATGACAATTCATCCTCTTTCCAAACATTCTCATCCATTTTAAATGCATAAGTGCGTGTTACTGGTATCTGCTCCCAGCAGCCCAAGTAAATCATTCTCCTAATTTGTCTGGAGACAGCAGAGATACTGTCTATAATTACAAACACTCAATTCTCTAGGAATTCTCAAGCAGGAGCAGCCCCTCCTGAACTCTTCAGATATATTTTCGCTTCTCAGCTCATGTATCAATGACAGGATGAATAAAAGCATCCAAAGGTGTTGATGTGAAACTGAACCAGCCCCAGCTTCCTACCCTGCTAAATCAATCCTAGACGTCACAGGGCTCAGTCTATTTGAGGACACGCCAGGGACCTGAATGACCCAGCTTTATGCTGAGAATCCAGCCCATGGTTTTTGACTCTGGTAATAAAAGCTAAGAGCTAGATCCTAGTCCACCTATTAGATGCTCAAGTGGACTTATTTTCCCCTTCCCAAGCTCCTGAAAAACAATTAATGGAAAAAGTGGGTGGAGTGACCCCTCCTGCTTACTGCTTTTTGTGACTTAGCCGGAAGGCCAAAGTGATGGTGCATTACAAGAGCAGAAACATTAACAGCTTTCCAGGGATGCAGGTGGGGTGGAAAAGCATTACATTTAGGCAGGTAATCAGCAGTAAAAGAGTTGGCCTGAAGGACCAGTCAGCACAGGAACCAGGAGCTAGTTCCTTGGAAACTGAATTTGATATATTTGAACCTTCCTCCATAATTTCAGTTGTGAACATGCAGCGGGGTTCTGTATTGACACCACACCACTGGACCCCAGACGCAGTCAAGCATTCAACAGGGAAAGCTGGAGGGCTCCAAGAGCTGGGTTGAAGAACATAAAGCAGTAGTTTTCAACCTTTCTAGACTCAAGGCACCCCTCGTTAGACTCAAGGTACCCCTCAGAAAAGTGCCACCTCTAAGTTTTCACTTAATTTTTTACTACAAAAAAATAGAGCTATTTAGAAAGGCCACAACAGTGCAGAATGCTTTGGACACACTGGATACCTATTTGAAATTTCCAGATTTACCTTGTGAATCATGCTAAGTGTTTGTTCACCTAACTGTGCTGTGCAGCACCCTTAAAAGGATCTCATGTTCCCACACTGTGGTTGAGCATCACTGCACTGGATGGGGCTTCTCAGAGCTATCATTGCAGGCTGAGGTAGACACCACTGCATCAACTACACTTGTACGTTCTCAGGGTTCTCTTTGCATCCAGGAGGCCTAGAGATAATGGATTTTAAAAATGCAAGCTTAGGGCTGGATCCCTGCTCCACCTATTAGGTGCGTCACAGAAAGCGCCATGAGTTAGAGCAGGGGCAGGCAATTATTTTGGGTGGAGGGCCACTTACTGAATTTTGGCAAGCCATTGAGGGCCACATGACAGGCATCCAGGAGCATGACAGGCAGCCAGGGGCAGATAAATATTAATTTTCTAAATTTTTTAGGGGTCCTGCAGGCTGGATGGAATGGCCTGGCAGGCTGCATCTGGCCCATAGGCTGCATTTTGCCCACCCCTGAGTTAGACTGATCCTCCTGATCCAACAGACCTTCACTGTTGGGTTTGGAGGCTGGGTGATCACTTTCCAATTTGGAGCTGATCCAGGGAGAGAGGCTTTGTCTCTGCAGCCTCTTCCCCTAGCTCTGCCCCGCCTTTCATAGCTCCCATTCTGTTTCGGGATGGAGAGGGGAAAAGGCAGGGGACGGGGGTCCAATTCCGGGGTTTCCCCACCCTCCATCATGGTGGGGCACCCCCCAGAATGGGCTTCCTCTGCTTCCTCCCCCTATTCCATTCTGAAAACAGCACCAGGAGCAGTGCTGGGCTGCGACAGCTGAGCCCTGCTCCTGGCATCCACAGACAGAAGTTAATGAATATGTTCCGCTTCAGAGCATCTTCATCTGAACCCTTATGTAATGAGGGTTCAGGGTGTCATGAGGTTGGGCCCTTTTAAAGCGCTCTGCAGCCATGCATTTGGCATTTGGTCATGGCTGCAGAGGACTCTCAGGGGCCAGATCAGGTGCAAACTGTCACTTCTGTCTCTGCCTTAAGTGTCTGCGTCTTGCATCTGTCTATTACTCTGTAGGCAGGGTAGCACAGGCTTCCTTAATTACTTAGTTGAGGAAAACAACTTGGTTACATTTGATTCTTTCCCACTTCACTCCCATCCTCCAAACCTTTCCTGGGAGAACCACAGACTAATGGGATTGTGGGACTATCATCTTCCCAACTTATAGGCTGGGGGATATGCAAGTGGGTGGGGATTATTTCTTGTTGGAGTGCCATACCCACCCAGCTAGTCAAGCCCTACCCCACCCTAACTGGCTGCATCCATGTTGCTCTCCTAATCCAGGTACTCAGGACTTAGAGATATGCAGATGAAACTGTTACCTACAGGCAATATGCCATGCCTTCTTTTATGATTTGCTGGTTCCCCCGGTTGCTGGAGATGCTGCAGCTTGGTACATGCATATTAGAGACACCTTAGGAGGGGAGAAAACATGCTGCAGACTGGTAATGCAACTATGGGTGGGACACCAGGGCATCAGCCTGAGTGCTGACTTAGAGGGGGTGCAATAGCAGCACTCACTGCCACTACTGACCTGGCCACTGCCGCCAGCCCAGAACCAGGTGGTTAGGCCTTTGCCTCAGACATGCACAAAAACACCCAATGCTAATTGAGCTTCTTAACATGTTGGTAGAGTAAGAAAACTCTGAATCAACTCTGCTTCTTATCTGGGGTTGCAAAACTCTGGTTGGAAATTCTGGGCACGCCAGTAATCCTGAGACTTAAAGGGAAATTTCTCAGACAGTCTCTGTCTCACACACGTTATTTCCACCTTCGCCCACCCAAACACACACACACACACACACACACACACACACACACACACCCTTGAGTTTAACAAACCATTCATTTCACTCTGCCTCTCTGTTTACCAGATGTCTACAAGTAGCTTATCATTTTCTGGACTTTATTTGCTGAACAGTTAAAGCCAATCCTTCCCACTCTGGCTGGCTCACAGTTTGTCAAACATTCAAGCTGTGCTGACTCTAGATGGTTTGTAGGATAAGTTGGTGTTCCCCAATTGGATAAGCGTATCTCTGGGAGCTGGGTTTAAGGCACAAGCACTTTCCAACAGTTACTTAAAAGGCCCCGTTTCCTTGAACCTTCCCACCAGTAAGCTTGTTCACTTGACCCTATGCAAAAGGCAAACACAGGAATGAGGGCCAACACAGCTGAAGGGAATGTGTTCAAGAATTCAAACAAACAACCATAGCAATTTTTGCTAGAATTGATTCAGGTCTAATATATAAAGGACCTCCTTAGAATGAACCCACAAAAGCCTGAACATTTGAGCTAACATCTCTTCAAAACCAACCTCTCTCTGTTCTTTCTACTTTACCACTCGGCAAATCCTGGACATGGACCTGGAATCTAATGGTTTAGCTACCTCTCACATTAATAATAAAACCTTAGGATGCAACATACCAAACAGCCCTGGACTGCTGGAAATCCCAAATCCCTGGGGCAAGAACGAAACTTACAACTTTGAAATGAATACATTTTAAAAGTCAACTGAATGAACTTTGATTTTTCAAGGCCTAATTCTGCATCTCAGTGAGTCTGAATACTGGCCTTGTTTAAATCAATGTGAAAAAGGAGTGGACTGATGATATACAGCCCCATGACCAGTGTGACCTACTCAAATCCTTTGTGGACATACTCCAGGAAAAAAAGCAGCGGTAAAACTCCACCAGTGTAAATCACGCCAGCGTAGGTGCCATCTGTCCACACCTTACCCTGGGGTAGCAGTTAGTGCATGGCAAACAGACTGTTACTTGCTCCCTGCCACCCAGAATAGCTGTTTTGTGTGCTCTGGGAACCTGGTGTACTTTACATCAGTGTCTAAAACCAATGGAAGTGTAAATGTGTCATCTGTGCAGGCCCTGTGTGTCTTAGTGTTTTACCTTAGAACTAATGATACCACCAGCACTTCAAGAAGAGTCATCAGCCTGCGGCTGAGAGCACACAGGAACCAAAAGCCTGAATGCAACCCTCAGCAAACAAGTGAAGACAGAACTGTTTCGAAAGCTTGGGGCAATACTCCTCCCTGATGATAATTCTGGTCTCAGATTAGCAAATGCATTTCAGCTGTAATTTACACTGTGCGAATGTTCCCTGCCCTTGAATTGGGACTTAAAAAATTCTGCAGATGTGTTTTTATGAGACTGGTGCCTCTCCTGGGCCTGCTCTGCAGCAGGGGCCCAGTGCCCTGGTTCCACCAGAAATTGATTCACATGAGCTGGGAGCCTGCCCCCCCGGTGTGCACTCTTTGGCTGCTTGGTGGGTAACTCAGGAGTCCACGTAATCCTTCACTAAGTCTGGAAACATGTCAAATGACCTGGCAGATGTCCTCTTTAAAGGAGGCTTCTATTTATTCTTCCCCACAGTCAGAGTTGACCTATAGCTTATAATATGATGGCTCTCTGGTTGGCATTTACACTTCCCCACAGCCTGCTAACCTTTTTGCTGAAGCAGCAGCATGGGAAGAGCAGGGCTCTGGGTGCTGGGTTTTTGAGGCTGTGGCACCCTCTTGTGGACCTATGTTGCCCACTGAACTCTCCAGCAGCTGTACCCGACATCTCACCTTTTTCCCTCTCCCTTTACTCTTGTGAACAGTTACCTGCAGCCCTGAGTTATAGTCAGCCTGTTTGGGTGTGACAATGCAGCATCTCCATTAGAAATCAAAAGAAGTAGCTATAGTCAGGTTCAGTGCAGACAGAAAATGGAGGGGGCTTTCCTAGAGAAAGGGCAGGCTACAACTCAGCTGCTGCAGCAGTGAGGGGTCACACATAAAACAGGGACAGCAGAACTGAATGAATGCAGTCATGGACACATAGGGCTCTGGAGGGGCCAGTGGGTGCAAGGAGCTCCTCACCCAATGGGGATAACATCACTGTCTGCAGGTCTTACTCTTCATCGCATAAAGTCATTTTGTGCCTCTCTGGTTGTACACAGGGCTCTGGAGTTGGGTGCATGGTTTGGTGCAAAAAGAATTAGGCTGTGTCCAGCAGGGATGGGTAGCCAAGCTTCCCTTTGTGTGGCCACTCTGGGACATCACACCTGGAAGAGCCCCTAGGGGAAGGATAAGCTCCTTTGCCCAAGTGGGCTGCAGTGAGGAACACCCAGTCTCCAAGGTCTGTGCATTCAGCACCTGATCTCTATGCCGGGCACTCACCGTCTCCATCCCCAACAAGACCAGCAAGGGGATGGTAGTCATTCCACCCCGGATCCACTCTTCCAGCGTCACAGTCCCATCATGATCATAGTCAATTTCCTCCATCATCTCCTTCAAAATCTGGAAGAAACAAGAGCCCCAGGCATCACCATGCAGTCTTACTGGAGCTATTCACTGGGGTGCCTCAGGATGGCAAGTCAGAGCATTTATGTGAAGAACTGAAAAGCTAGACAATGAACAGAGTGAGGCTGATGCCATTTCCAGTGCCCAGAGGCCAGCACAGACCCCTGACTGCAGCCCTGTGCCCTTCATACCTCACAGCCTTTTCCCACCCAGCTTCTACCCATCCCACTCTGCTGCTTATACCTGGCCTCTCCCCGCTAACTATTCTGGAAGGTCTCCACCATTGCCTTTTCTTTTAACAACCCTTATTATTAAAGGGCAGAGGTATAAACGGAGGAGCTTTGTCTCTTCAGAATGAACCTAGCACTGTTTTTTCCTCATCTCAGGTCCCAGCTCCCCTCTCTTTGGGACCATCTCTGTGTATAAGCTTATTTTGTCTGGAAAAGAGAAGACTGAGGTGGGATTTAATAGCAGTCTTCAATTCTCTGCAGGGAGGTTACAAAAAGGATGGAGCTGGATGGTTCTCAGTGGTGGCAGATGGCAGAACAAGGGGCAATGATCTCAAGTTGCAGCAAGGGAAGTTTAGATTAGATATTAGGAAAAACCCTCTCATGAGGAAGGTAATAAAGCACTGAAACAGGTAACCCAGGGAGGTTGTGGAATCTCTGTCCTTGGAGGTTTTCAAGACCTGGCTCAACAAAGCCGTGGCTGGGATGATCTAGTTGGGGCTGGTCCTACTTTGAGCAGGTAATTGGACTAGATGTGACCTGCTAAGGTCCCTTCCAACAGTAATTTACTATGACTCTATCTCTATAGCAGCTAGTTGTAATATTAAAAAGCCAGAATAAGCAAAATTGCCCCTGGGTAACAAAGCCCCTTATTAGATGCCTCGATTTTACCCTCCTGAGCTGTGCTGTGTCTCCAGAAAGAACAACTTTTAGAGCTGCCCTTGAAGCATAAGCAGCTGCTAAAATGGTCACCTCAGTCTTTTCAGCTTCATCTCCTCTAACAGTTGTCACATGCTCGAGAAAGGCCACAGGCTCTGCTGTAACTTACTGGTTTTAACTCTGTTGAGTCCCACTCCAGGTATTCTGCCACGTGCACCATTTGATTTATGATACGATCCAGCTCCTGAGAGACAAAAACAAGGAAACAGAGACAATCAGAGATGCCCCTCAACTGACATGTGACAGTACTACAAGCACGTACAACTCATGGCATAGGCTATTCACATAGACACAAGGTGGAAGAGACCTCGCACCAAACGATATACAAACTAAAGGGTGGACACTGAGGTTACAGGTCTGGTGGGGAAACACCTTCACCACAGGCAGCCACATTTCAGCTGGTTGGAACATCTGGATAAAAAACAGTTTTCTTTGGAAAAAGCTGTTTTCCTGAATTTTCTCCACAAAGGGTAAGTACGGACACTCAGAGGAGGTTAGATTGTGTTAAAAAATGGACACCCCATTGAAATTAAGTTGGGATGGTGGGGGGAGCAGCACTAATGGGGGAGTTGGAGGGCTCAGAGGGCATCAGTGGAGTCCAGAGGATTTGGCAGGATCCGGGGGGCTAGCAGGCTCTGTGTGGGGGGTGGGCAGGCTGGTCCATGGGATGCAGGAGGGGTGGGGTGAAGGGCCAGGGGTCTAAAAATAGCTGGGTGTCAGGGTGAGGGGATGGTAGGAAAAGTGCAGGACCAAGGCTGGGACCAGTGGCTGGGCTTTTTCCAGCCCCAGGGCTGGGCCTGGAGCTGTACAAATGTTCAATTAGATCAGTCTCACCAGACCCAATTAAGTTAGATAACCTCAGAGGAACAGCTACCTTAGACTGGTTCAGCCATTTTTAGATTGAGCTACCCATCCTGGGGCACAGACAGATGTGCAGCTCCCCACTGTAACTGAGAAGGCTTTGCAGGAAGCGTTCTCCTCTCTCCCAGCCTCTCCCTGTTTCTGAACTGGGGGGAAGGGAGCAGAGGGAGCTCGCTCTAGATGTTCCCCAACTGATGCCGGATGGTGGGGTGGGTAAATTGGAGTTTTGGAACAATTTCTGTCCCCGCCTCCAAATATTGCCCTTAGAACTGAATGCTCTGCTTCAATATCTATCCCCAAGGTGAACCAGAGTTCAACATGAGTAAGTGAATTAGAATTTGAATCTAATCTAATTTAGTTAGTCTATATATACCCTGCCTTCTGACTGACTTTAGACTAATATAGCTAACTACCTCTCTCTATACCTACATGGTAGCATGCAGAGCTACTTCTGAATGAAACAGCTCTGGCATAGATGCAAATTATGTATGGATGTACCCAGTGGTCTGGAGGAAACCACCCTAGTTTCTCGCCTAGAAACAAGCTGGCTGAGCTAGAAGCAGCTGAGAGAGTCAATACAGAGATTGCCTTTCAGGTGAGGCTCTGACAGTGTTTGGATTCAGGACACCTCTTTTGCAAAGTGACTGCAGCCTGGCCAGGAGGTGGTGACTTGCCATGATGCCCTGAATTGCAGGGCTGAATGGCCAGCACAGATCTAAGGCAACATCTCAGGTGTTTTCCACTCACGCAATCCCTCCACATATCTGTGGGTTGATGTGATGAATTACAGATCTCTATGTGAGACAGTATGATTTGTACAGATGCCTGTTGCACACCACTGTGCACAAGTGTGCTCTCTGGCTGAGTGTCTCACAGAGAATCTCAAGTTGATCTAATATATCCATTGACTGAGCCCAAGACAACCAGCACGCAATGGCCTGCTTGGACAATAGGGCTGGATGTTACCAGAGTTTCTCTGAATGACTCATAGGCTCAGGTGCTGCCCTTGCTCACACTTGATGACCATGCTTGAGCTGGGCAGATGCCGGTAGGTGTTCTTCTATGTCAGGAGAGATGGGCTCAAGAAGATCTCTCTATCGGACAAGGTCCTTGGGAGAGACTTACCGAGTTGTCCAGAAGGCCGTTGCCATCCGTGTCATACAGGCGAAACATAACTGCAACAAACAAACACACCAGGCATGAGGCAGAAGCAGGGCTGTGGACGAACCGGCTCACCAACCTGCATTCCAGCCTGGGGCCACTCCCATAGCTTTCATGGGCATGTACTCATGGCCCACTGAATCCATGCCCTTGGACATCTCAGGGAGCTCTTGTCTTATGAAAGATTTAAATGCAGTTGATGCCCAGCCATCCATAGTCTACTCCAGGAACCTTCTCCTTGATGCCAGAGATGCACTAAAACCCAGAGATCTCACTTGCAGCCCCCTGGGCTGTCCCATCATGTGATTTCCTAAATATGCTTTACTGTGCAGTGCAAAATGATACCCATCTGCAGCCTAAAGCATTTGGAGGTGAAAAATGTCATACAAGAGCTAGGCATTGCTGTAGGATTTGCTTGGCTATGCTCTACTTATCAAATTCTCTATTATATCCCCAAGGCTGGTTCTGGTGGCACAGAAGAGCTTCTCTCTTCCTAATGAGGGGTCCAGAGCTTTCCCAAAGGAGCTGGGTGTGAAGGGAGCTGTGAGAAGAAGAGAAACTGGCATTCGCAGAAGCCAACAGGATGGCCGGTGGTGCTGCGGAGCAATTATTTGGTACTTCTAGGACTAAAAGGAAGTAGATGTAGAAAGTGCAACTGAGCATCTCAAAACTGCCTTCAGCCACTGAGAGCCTGTGAGTCTTTGGCACTGAGGAAAGTGTTTGTTTTAATTCTGCATTAGGTAGAGTTGAATAGCAAGGTGGGCCAAATGCTTTGGGGGTGGATAAGCCATGTCACAGTGAGGTTCTCTTCCCCATGGCTTTGTTTTGTGCTCAAGAGTCTCAAGTTTGTTAAAAAAAAACAACAGAAACAAGTCTTGAATACTCTGGTGCCAAAGACAGCTTTTAAAGCAAGAACATGAGTAAACCAATGCAGTGATGCCTCCATGAGTCTGCAGAGACTCTGAGATAACCCCTGTGGGAGGTGTCAGTTGCCCCTTCACAATCTGGGAAACCCTAACATTGGCATCTAAAGACAACAATAAATGGCAATGCTGTTAACCACCTCCCCACTGCATGGTGAAGAGGAGCACTGTCCACCTCAACTGGTGTCATGAATGCAGCAAGTATGGAGCAGAGCATGGGAGGCCATCAATCTCTTTATGGCTGCCAGGGCTACTTAACAAGCTGTTTTCTTCTTTCTTAATGAGCAAGTGCTTTCTTCAGTGGAGGGTCTCCGTTTCCTCTAAGCACGTTGTGCTTGCTTTTCTACCTTAACAGAGATGCGTAAACCCAGGCTGTGAATGATGGGGGTAGGGGGTATGAAATGGCTCCAATAAAGAACTGTTCAAGTCCAACATCTATGGTCTCCGTGGCTCCTTGTGAAATTCTGCCACTAAAAAAATCCATCTCACGAGTAGATGTCACAGACATCTCCATCAGAAACTCCAGCCTCCTCCGAGCTGCTTTAGCACCCCTCTGAAAGGCTAATAGAAGCAAAAGAAAAAGAAATGAGCCTGTAGATGCTAGAGGGCAGCTTTGCAGTTTCACTGCACAACAGAGCCCCCTTCCCC
Organism: Crocodylus porosus; assembly: GCF_001723895.1. Lineage (NCBI taxonomy): Eukaryota > Metazoa > Chordata > Crocodylia > Crocodylidae > Crocodylus > Crocodylus porosus. Next base: position 45,200,456 of record NW_017728910.1, on the reverse strand, counting down.
TGGCATGGGATCTACAGACAGAGGCAGAGCAGCAGAAACTCCTTCACTGCAACAGCCTACTCTGATCACCTTCCCTTATGCACAGATCGCCCCTTCAGGTAATAAGCAATGACACATGCAGCAGGCAGCACATTTAGAAGCGAGTGACTAATGTCCCTGTTAGGCAGCAGGCCAAGCAATTTTAATACGCAGAGGAAGTGATGAGCTATTATCCCCCAGAAATGTAGAGCCTTTCTTGTCTTACAGCCATTAACAATGTGTAAGTCACAGGTTTGTGCTACGAATAATTTAAAACAGACCATCACCCTTCCCATTTATCCTTTACACTGGAGGTATGCTCCCCATTGGCTCTACCTATGTTAGGAACATTTCCCTTTGGTACTAGCTTAGTACTTGGAAGTTTTCAGACCAAGGCTCTTTTGCAGAAAAGATGTAACTGTTCAGTGAGTGGATAGTGTTGCGAGTCATGCATGATTCATGCAAAAGGAAAGTGACAGAACCAATGAAATATGCACTTCTTTAGCACTGATACAGACATGGCTTTCTATTAAGTGGGCAGAATAAGATTGATGATGCCCTAAGATTGTAATTTTTCTGTTTTCAAGATCTAAGGCCCAGTGGTAGGTGGTCACTTAACAATCTTAATTGGCTTTTCAGACAACACATTTTTGGGACTAGAAGTTTATAAGCTGCAGGCACTTGGTCATGAAAGAAAGAAGTTCCTCTGAAAGCACAAGGCAGGAAGTCACAGGGGCCAAATGCTATGGCCTGCTCTGACAATGACCTCTAAGATGGCCATGGACATGACATCATGGCTGCATGCCACAAGAACTGTCCTTAGAGGACAGTCCTATATAACAAGAGCAAAGGTATCCCAAGATAGTCTGGGCCTCATTCTTCACCCAGATACTATGACAATGGCAGTCTTTAGCTTTCAGAGGCTAAGCATGCTTCTGTTTGCAAAGATCTCTGAGGGGAGGGTGCTGAAGAACTGCACATCACCACTACCGGCAAAGACAGGGCAAGGTGGCATCTTAGAGATGAACTGGTTCAGAGAAGCATGAGCTTTCACAGGTGGCAGCCTACTTCGCCAGATGCTGTGAATGGAGGGTTTTATACAGAAGGAAAAGGGATGGAGGAGGAGACACTGCTAGGACAGGTAAAAAGGGCTCATTAAATCAATGGAGATGAACAAAGAAGTCAGCACATTAAATGACATAAGATGTTACAGCTAGTCCAGGGAATGGGACAAGAATCCATAGTCCCTCCTGTGACCATACTAGACAATCCAATCGGTGGATGATTATTTGTTCCACCACTGTGTCTTCAAATTGGTTTTTTAAAGTTCTTTTCATAGATTTCACAGACATTAAGGGCTGCAAGGGACCTCATGAGATGCATACTAGAAGCACGGCATAACAGCAGTATACTTGTGAGTAAAACGGAGTAACATGTGGCTTTGGCCACGCACACCATCCTCCCATCATGAACAAAGTAGCCTGAAAACTTTCTGCTTGAATTTCTGTACAGGAATATTTTTAAAAAAAATGCACTTTTCATTTTGATTTATTTAGAATAGAGATTATCAATTCCATCTGCATTTTTTTAAAACACCAAAACGCTGACATTTTGGGAGGTGGGTTTTTCCCCACCCATTTCTTGCTCCGAACCCAAGCGTTGTCCCTGGGTTTGGTTTTCTCTCCTCCCCCACAATGTGTTACTTTGAACAAGTGACAGAGCAGCAAAAAGCTCTAGTGCTCTGGGCAGCTCTAATGCAGTTTCCTTTACAGCATCATACATACCTAAATGGGTACGGAAGCTGCTGTGAACTACGCACAGCCAGGGCTGCATAAAAACTAACCTTTCCCTTCCCACTGACCACTGTTAAATGTCTAGATACCTCACAACTTTATTAAAGAAGGCCTCATAACAGGGCATGAGAGAAGGCTGTTCTCATTCTGCTATCATACTGCTAAGCCCAGGCGTGGGCAAAATGTGGCCCGTGGGCCAGATGTGGTCTGCCAGGCCATTCTATCTGGCCTTTGGGGCCCCTAAAAATTAAGAAAATTAATATTTATCTGTCCCTGGCTGCCTGTAATGTGGCCCTCAAGTTTGCCAAAACTCAGTAAGTGGCCCTCCGCCCAAAATAATTGCCTGCCCCTGGCTAAGCCTATAGACAGCATGCACGAGGTCACTGCAGGTAGTAATGAAAACGCATGCAAGTGTTTGTCATTGTAAACAACGGCCTCTCTTCCAATGCATATGGATTTTTTCAAATGCTATTTGACCATCTATGAATTTAGAAAATGAAGAGGACAGAGACGGCCATTGGCTTCTACTTGTCTTTGGTGAAGCCAGCAGATTTGGCCTATGTGAGTCACTGGCATTGCAGCTAGGAAGCCTTTGATGTAACCAGGACTTGCACTCCCATCCGTTAAAAGCAACTGGGCATTTAAAAATGCAGGTGGTTAATATCCCTGCAATAGGCCAAGCTGCTGAGAAGTCACAGAGACATCCCAGGGGTTCAGGCACTGCTGAGAAAGGAAAGGGAAAGAAGTCAAAGTCAGGGGTGAAGGGGCAGGTGCTGATGGAGAGCAAGAACTGGCAGGTGGGAATTCCCCAGCAGCAGCTGGTGGGGTAGGAGGAGACTGATGGGAAATGCAGTGATTAACAAGCGCAAAACCTGGCAGCCCCACTGTTTTTCATGCACCCGAGTGAGATGAGTGGCTGACATAATGCCAGCTCCCTTGAGTATGTGCATGGGCTTGAACCAGTTTGTTACATAGCCTCCCTCAACATCATAGCTCCTGGAAAAGTGGGGGGAGAGTAGAAAGGAGAGAAGTCCTTCCAAACAACCTACAGGTTAACTGTTAAAACACATGATAAGGTACCAGAAGCCCAGACCCTTTTATGAAACAGAGTCTCTCCTGACTATAACCAGCAGAGTCGGGTGTTAGGCGTTAGAGAGCACTCAGGCCATAGGGACAGCTCAAGGAAGGAAGGGCTGGAGGTGCAGTGCCTGCAGTACCAAAGACGGCTGCCATTTATCGTGAATGCTTTGCACTGCCGTAGAGCCAAGCCAGCCTGTTGTGGGGGGATGGGGGTGTCAGCACTCCACTGTGCTAGGTGCTGCACAGATGCTAGGTGCTGCCCAGAGAGCTCTCCTCTTCCAAGTACAGTGGGAAAAAAAATTCCTCTGGGCACACAGATAGCTGGACTGGAGTAAGATAACAATGAAAACTACTGACCTAACCAATGCCACTGACTTATGTACCTGCTAACTGGCTGGAAAAAAGAGCTCACTCTGCACTGCTGTTGCAGCCCCTGCCCAAGAGGTTGCAGCCATGCTTTGAGCACCAACCGCTGCTCTCCTAGAGCACATCGGGCTCTAGCACGATCACTACATGTACCAATAAGACTGGGAACAACACAGCAATTCAAATCCTCCACTGCTGACCAGCACAGGCCCCAAGCTGTTGGAGGGGAAATTCTGGCCTTGTCTACACGAGAAAGTTTTGTATGCTGATATATTTCTATCACATGGACAGGCTTAGTCTGGCACAAGAGGACTATTTTCAGTTGGGAAGAGGTTTAAACTAAACCAAATCCATATATATGTCTACATAGGTAAGCTGAGCTAGTATAATGGTGCTGGTATAACATGCCATGTGGACAGTCTTATCGGGGGGGGGGGTGTACATGACTGATAAAACTATCTACACAGCATGTTATACCAGCACCATTATACTAGCTCAACTTAGCTGTGTAGACACAAACTTATGGTCAGCTGTCAGCTGAGAAAAGCCTGTGACAGTGGTGCAAGGTTGATTATATCTGGACGGGAGGCAGCCGCACATAAATGCACAGTCACCACTTCACTACAGTCTCCTTTTGGGATTTCTCTTTTGTGACATGTTAGATTCTTCCCTGCTTGGCTAGCATGACCTGGGTAGAGTCAGCTGATGAGTTAAATTTTGGGAAGGGGAGGTTTTCTGGTTCCCAGAATATTTAGGAATGAGGGCAATTTAGGGGAGAAATGCCTCAGAAGAGCATATTCGGTTGCAAGACTCTGCTTTAATAAGGCAATAAGGAGCTTTGTATAATTAATACAAACCATTAGAAGAAGAAAAAAAAAATTACATGGGCTTCTAACTGTTCAGGTCATTTGACTGTTTTCATATTGGAAGCTAAGTAAGAAGCAATGGCTGGGGGTTAAATGAGCAGAGCCAACCCCCAAACACTGCAGCACAACCCTTGAGTCCTTGACTTGTGATGAAAACTCACGACAATCAGAACACTTCTGCCAACATCAGTTCCTGGAAACACCTCTATTTCTCAAAGTTGAAACACTACAGCCCTAGTGATTCCAGATCAACACAACAAGGATCTTCAAGAAGACATCTCATCAGCTGCCTTCATCACAATATCAGCCACAATCAGTGAGCTAATCAACAAAGAGCTCTGACACCCTGACTGAAAGGCTTTGACAGTAACAGGTATGTCAGTGAGAGGGGAATGAGGGCAACAATGTTACTTTTTTTTTAAGGGTCCCAATTCTTCCAAAATCTCATCTCCCTTGCAGCATTTTCCCTCTGTCTGCATTGTAGGAGAGGCTGGTGCACAGTCCGGGTCACATGGGTAGATCAGTTGTGAACACAAGAGCACCTCCCCACCCCCTCCCCTATCTTGTCTTGCTCTTTTCACTAACCCATAAAGAGAAGCCATTGCCAACCAGTTCTCCCAGCCTCCCACCACCTCAGACAAGACACCATCGCTGGCACCTCAGTCTGAAACATTCTCCTGCCCACAAGCACTTACACTCCAGCTTATCCTCAGCCCGCCCCCTTTCCAGCAGCGACAGGTAACAAACAATGTCCTTCAAGTACACTACAGGAGCCACTGGGGCTGGCGGGTGTGCATTGGCCGTTTTCAAAGAGTTGTGAGTCTTTCGGAGGCTGAAAGGTAGCCTCTTCTCCAAGCTCCTTGCGCCTGTAGGAGGAAAGGAGATAATTAATGACCGCCCCCAGTTGCCAGCTTGCTCCCTTACTGCTCTTTCCTGAGTGACCTACCCCTGGCCAAGGTGTCATGTGTTGTGTGCACAGTGGTGCTTGGACACGACTGAAATAATGGGTGAAACCTCCACTCTTGTGGCATTTCTAGAGTCTAGAACTGGGAAGTGCAAATGTGGGCAAAGCAAAATGCACAAAAAACCCAAATAGGTCAAGCCTTCTTCTGGCCCAAGGGAAGTCTTCGGAGGCTAGATTAAGTCTGGGTTGGCTCAGCCTGTAGCCATGCTGCTTTGCCCAGCTTCAAGTATGACAGGCACACACCTGCTTCAACTCCTTTCCCAGTGGACACCACAAAGCTGGAGGGTGGCATGACTTTCGGTCACTAGTGGACCAATGGCTTAAGGATGTAAAACAGCCTTTCTGGCAACCCACACAGAGACCAGGGGGCTGGACTGCCCATGACATTCCCCTCTCCAAGTTTGCCCTTGGTGCAATCAGACTCCTGTTTGCATTCACCCCAGGACATAACTGAGGAAATTAAAACGAAAACAAGAGGCAGCTGGCTGGCTTGCATGCTCAGTGACCGAGAAGCCAGGGCACAGACCATCATGCCCCACACTCTTAGCACAGCAGGGCTTTACCCTTCAGTAGACAGATCAATCTGGCATCTAGGGATATGTCCAAACCTCACCCCCCTCCAGTGTTCATCGCTGGCATAAGCACAACTTGAGGCGATGGTGAGTCACTTTAATATCCCCTCACTCCCCAGCAGCCCTGCTGTCAGGTAATTAAGACATTGACTGACGGTGTCTCAGCAGGACAGGATTTGTGTCCTGAGCCACAAGTGAAGGTGATGAGATGGTATGGAGCCCGCTGTGTTTGAAATGTAACTGCTGTTCCCTCAGGGGATGAACAGACTGTGCAGCTATCTCAGGTCATTTGCTTTTAAAAATGCAGGCCCTGTCTAAAAAGCCAGCAGGAATATCAAACACTAGGGCCCTGAGAACAGACCCCCAGAGAGCTCTGGGTGCTCCAATCAGTCCCACCCATGTCGATAAGGAGTTTACACGCTCATCTCTAGCCTCTGTGTAAAATGGTGCACTTTTGAGGCTCCCTGAATGTAGGTTTTCCAATACCAGCCTCACAGAGTCTACATCCCAGTTTCCCTGGGCAGTCACGACAACTGGCACAGCCTCAGGTCACTGCAATCGTTCCCCTTTATTTGAAAGTGATGGGAGAAAGCAAAACATGGTAGCCAAAATGACCCAAGACTGGACTGGTGAAAAGTCAGGAAGAGCCATGGACAGTGAGGCCTGAGCAGGGCAACAGAGAGGTGGGTTAAAGTTTACCTGGAGATTGCGGGTTGAGCAGAGACCCAGAGGAGATCTTTGAAGACCCTGAGGAGTTGTGGGCAGAGGGGGTGCCGGCAGTGGATTTCTGAGAGGATGACCTGGACCAGCTGGGAGAGGCGTTCCCAATGGCACTGTTGTTGGCAATAGGTGCAGGGGTCAGAGTGGCTGGTGGCTGGTCTGTCAGATTAGCTTGGGAGCTCCTGGACTCCGGAGTGTGTCTTCCCAAGGCACTTAAGAGAGTTTTCCCATTCATCCCTGCAACACAGACACATGAATGTGGAGAGCAGGCTGTGAAGGATACCTCCCCCGCCCCGCAGAAGAGCTCTGCAGGGCAAAACACAGCACCAAGCCCCAGCAGCTCTGGGCTTTGGAAACCCATCTCAGGACAGCTGTCTTGGGCAATGTCTCTCACTCCGTGTCTTTGCCCTTTGGATTCGTCTGACTAGTCACTGACTGAGTGCTAAACATAAGAGGGCTACAGCCCAGCCCACTGCTTCTCCCTGTCTCTGAGTTACAGCTCCCAACTCTGCCACCTCCTGAGCATGGCTGAGAGGAGATCTGGTAGGGCTGCAGTGACAGCAGCCTGTTGTGCTGTCCTGGGACACTGGCCAAAGCAGCTTGGGCTTTCAGTGCCTTGGTCTCCTATCTTAGCCTCCCTCCCTCCCTACTTCCAGAGGGACTGCTGCAGAGCGAAAGGGGCAGGCTGCCTTGGTGCCTTTGAGATACTGGAGGAGCAGAGAAGAGGCAACCTGGGAGAACAGCTGCTCCAAGACAGCGGGGCAGGAGCGAAGAGGCCATTATGGAAAAATCCTACAGAACATAATAGGGAAAACCATGGAGTTCATTCATTGAGACTGACATCCTCTAAACTACTCTGCAGTCACCCTGGGACAGCCTGCAGGGAGAGAATGCTCCTGGATATGCTGTGGGATGACTGCCATGGCCCAGAAATAACATGTTATTTCTCATAAACAATTAGAAGCTAGACAGGGAGACAGAAAATCTGCCTGGGGGGACTTTTTTTGGCCGAACTGGTCCCTGGCTTCTATACCAAACAGGGTTTAGACAGCTACCACTTCCCCCTGGCTTCAGGTGTTTGAACAGAAGTCTTTCTACCATGCTGCCACTTGGCCAGGAGGCGGCACTGCTCAGACAGGAGAGTCAGCTTTCCCATGAACTGGCTTTTTGCAGGGCCAAAGAAGATCCCTGAGGGGAGCTGAGTTGAGAGACAGTTGGGCTCTACTTCCAGGTATCACAGAATTACAGAGGAGTGTGCCTAGAAGGGACCTCCACAACTCACATCTAATCCAACCCCCTGCCTGAGGCAGGATCAGCCCTATCCAGAACTCACCATCCCTATCTCAAACTCACAAAATAGACTGGGTTAGAAAAAAGGGTTACAGGTTAGATTCACAACCCCCAGCTCTACAAGTGAGCTAGACACAGAAGGGGTGGGGAGGAGGGAGAGGCGTTATCTTTCACCCCAGGGCATGGACATCGCAACACTCACCAGGGCAGTGGGGCACTTGGTTCTAGTTCCCACCGCAGCGAATACTCAAGTGTTTTATACAAAAGCAGGACAGCATCAATAGGAATGAATAAGAGCCACACACCCTAGAAAAGCCCATAAGGGTCCTCTTCTGGGAAGTGGGAGATGTAGGTTCAAACCCCTCACAGTAAAGAGGAAGCGGAACTGGGGTCTTCCACATCCCAGATGAACACACCACTGGCCTACCAAGTTAAAGCACATGGTGGCTGCTGCTCCTGTCACTGTCCCTTTTCTGAATGGTGCCAGTCTAGCCTCTTGCTTTCCTTGTGGCCTTAGAAATGGAAATGAAGCATGTTGCTTTGGGTCAAATGAAGTGCTTGGGTGTATTGTTTTGGCCAAAAATATACCCAAATCATTTCAGTTTGGACTGAACCAGGGTTTTTAAAAAATTTTTTCAGTTTGACTCCAAACTTGACAAGACTATCTGCACAACCATACATTTAAAAATCCCTGCTGGACCTGCAGCCTCCAAAAGTGAACCAGAACCCCTTCTTGTACTGCCAGCAGTCAGGAAAAGATCTAGCCAGTTTGGGAAAAATGACTGTTCCCATCTTCTTCTGTACTCATCTGTCTTTGGCTTTACATTTCTCTGCACTGCAAGACAGGTACCCAAATCTGCAAGACATTCAGCCCTGTGCACCAAACCTTACACACCTGTCCCTTGCATGAACTGGAGCAATGGATGTTTTTGTGCAATACATAATCCAGTCACTAGATGTCTCAGTGTGCTGTAAAGCATGACAAGGTAGACAAAGGGTAAACAAGGGAGACAAAGTTGGAACCTGAGCTGAACAGATCTTGTTTGTTTTTATCATTTGGTCACCTTCTTTAAAAAAACACTTCCTCTCTCAGATGCACTGGATCCCACAAATTGTGTAATTAGTCACAAAAACACAATAGGTACCTGTGACAGGGGCGCAGGCCACTTCGGTCTGAATGGAGATGCCCGTGTCGATGGACTTTGACTCTGAATCCATACAAGAACCAACATAAATAAATAAATAAATATCATGAATTCATCTTCAAACATTTGAACATGAGAAACAGCTGAAGTGCTTCATCCCTTATCTTTCACTCTACCTCCCCCATCCTGGAAAAAAATAAAATGAAAAACTAGAGCACTTGGTGAAAGGCTGCACATAAGGACATAAGTTCAGTTGCTTCGAAGAGTCACACAGTCATAGATACATGAATTAATCCACAACCAAAGGTTTCTTTGGTGATGTCATTTATTGAAAAGCTATATAGGAAGGAAAGATGTTAGTCTGAGGGAAAGAACCTTTTCTTCAATCAAATACACACCAGCTTAAGTGGAAGGATCCTCCCTCTGGTACATTAAGCATTAACTTTATTCTGCTCTGAAGATATAAAATAAACCTAATAATTTGGCACTGGGAGCCAGATTTTCTGGCCTGAAAAGTGCAGTACTGCTGGAGCTGTTCAGAGGGGACATGGCCAGAATGCACTTTGAATACTATGCCTACCCAATCTTTCCACTATACCAGAATGCAGTCCCCATGCTTGGGTGTGGGGCATACACTATGTCCCCTGTGATATGCAGTAGTTGCCACACTCTCAGGACCACCACCAGGATCTGCATGATGATGCCTGCTGCATGTGTCCTTCATCCTTGACAGCCACATTATACCCAGTGGGGCCTGAAGGTGGGTATGCTGGATGCTGGGACGCCTTGAAGCCATCTTTGCATCTTTGAGGCTGGATGTGAAAGCAATGCAGAGCCTCCAGCGGGCAAGCTCTGACTGCAAAGCTTCTCCATGATGCAGATCACTAGGATCATTTTGAACATATGCTCCAAACCTCCCACTGGCCCACAGTCTGCTTCCCCTGCCAGCTGATGACTTTGGTCCTGACCTCCAAAGCCATTCATAGATCAGGTGCCAACTACAGCAAAGCCTTATAAGTCCCTAATCCTCTGATACAATGCAGCCCACTCAACCCCAAGATAAAGCAAGTGGGGGCTAGGGACAAGACAGTCTCTGCTGTGGGGATCTAGCCATGCTAGACTTTTCAGATGCAATCAGGTGAGTTTAGACCATGCAGGAAATACTAGCAGTCTTCCTCTTGATACAGCTTCTTCCACCATCCCCAGAGCTACATTAGCCACCTACTTAAGCTCCCATTCAGAACTCCCTAGCTCTGTGGAAGCCCTGGAAACTGAGGAGAACAAGAGAGAAGGGCTCTTGCTTTGTCTACCTACTGCATGTAGAAGTTATGGAAAATCTACCAGGAACATCAACTGTAACGAGTGCTCTGGCTACAGACTGAGTACAGGGCCACCTTGAGGGTACAGAGACCCTGGACACATCAGCTGGGTTGTCTCTCCTTGGCTGTGGGTCAACAGAACTGGTTCACCATCATATTCCAATAGGTTAAAAAAAAATCAGTCAATAGATGCATCCTTCACATCCTCATTTCTAACAACCTCGGTGCATGCATATGTCCGGGCAGCCAGATGATTGCATTACTGAAACATCAAAGAGGGAATCAAAGGGATTTGGAGAATGAAGCTCACACCCCCAGTACTATTCAGGGCCTGCTAGACAAACACACTGAACAAACAGACACCTACAAAGTGCATAAATCAGAGTTTGAAAGCCTGAAGGGAACTGAAGATCATTGAGTCTGACTTGTCTGTTACTGGCCAGACAGATCCACCCGTGAAGGATGCTAACTTCTATACCTAATTCATTTAACTACCCCTTGTCTGGTTGCAAACAGCATTGGGAATGGCTGGTGACTGCATCAGATGCTGCTGTGGGGAGCAGGTAGGGCTGGGGATATCACAGGAATAGGATACATGTTGCTCACCGAGTGCATTGAGCTGAGAGACGCTAGAACTTTGCTGCTGCGGCTCTGGGGAATACTGGCAGACCTTGCGTTTGAAGGACATGAAAAGGTGCTGGCAAAGCTCCTCTGGGATATCCACCTCCAGGTACGTCTTCATGAAGAGCCAGAAGCCCTCATAGTCGATGGGCTATGGAGAAGCAAAGGATGCCATTAGAAATGCCCTGCCTCCTCATGGGACCCCCCACAGCAAGGACAGAGACCCCTTTGCCTCCTCTGCACAATGTTTGACCTGTGCAGAAACATGGCCTTTCTCCTGAGGCAATAACCAGGAAAGAACAAAACGGTTTTCCTGCCTTTGCAAGTGTCTTCTGCAAAGGGCACGCAAAACAGGGAACTGCTGGCCCAGACGGGAAGCAGCAAAAGGAGCTTTGGGAACACGTGTCGCTGTTTCATAGGAACCTCTCAACGCTCTGCTGTGGGAGGTTTCTCATGTGGACAGCACCTGCTCTGTGCTGCTTCTTTTCCCCAGGATTTCGACTCCTGTGGTTGGACAGGACCACTTTGAACTCCTCCGTGTTCAGCCTCTGACTCTGAAACCCTTCCCGTGATGGGACACATGCCAGGCATCCAGGGGCAGCCACCTTGCTAGGCAGCACAGCAAGGATTCACAAGGAATGAGGGCTGTGTAACTGCTTTCACTCCCCTCTGCATCCCAGCAGAAGAGCACCAGGTGAAGGTAGCAGTCACACTCTCCACTTTGGCTGTGTCACATGTGAGCTCTCAGCACGGGGCTGCCCAGAGCCCCTGCTTTCCTATGGCTCGGGATCATCACTGCTCTTCCTTGACTTTCCCCAGCTGCTCAATTCAGGGAAGGGTGAACAGCAGCAGCATCTACCTCTAGGCTCTGGAGCTGTGCAAGAGCAGGGGCTCTAGCCAGCCCTGACTCCAAACAACGTCACTGGCCACACTGAGCAGGAGCCTGCTCTGACCAGGCAGTGAGTTCAGAGCTCACTGGACATGTGACACAACCATGGGGGCGGGGGGCCCAGCACTCCCTTCCTGGATCCACCGATACCCCCCCCAATTTTTCCCATTCACCCCAGGAGAGAGGTCTCTGCTCACCAGCATGCAATGTGCTCTCTGAGCTGACTGTTTCCTAGCTCTGTCTATCCCCAGCTTTTTTAGTCCATGCCAGAAATGCAAGACTAGACCCTCCTTGAGACATACCCCACCAAGGTCATTTTGTCATCATGCCAGGACTCTGCTGGTTACACTGGGTCTGAGCTGGGCCAGGGAAGAATGACCCCACTCTGCCCTTCCCTTCCTGGGGCAGGACAAGTGCCCTGTCTTGGCCCGTCTCTCTACAGGCCTCGTCTGTCCTCAGAAGAAGAATCCTTGGCCCCATCCTTCTCCTTGGTCATACTGAAAAAGGTGAGGGGATGTGAGGAACATTCGGGTTCCCTCTCCCCATGGCCGCTCTTGGAGCTGGAGACTGGCACACTGGGGTGGCTGGCACCACAGAAAAGGAGCCAGTGCTAACTTCCCAGTATCCCTCTGGTCCTGATGGAGAGAAGCCCTTGACACAGTTCCTGCCATGCCTGTTTTGTAGGCAGTGGGTATAATCCTCCCACTCCAAAGCCTTTCCCTGTGCCATGGTCCCTTTGGAGATAATACACAAAGGATTTTGCTGCACACTGATTCAGGTAAAAAGTAGCTCCATCAGGGCTGGCTCAGAGAGTACTGAGCACAGACCCCCCACCCCCAGATGGTTTCCCTAGGGACTGAAATTTCTCACCCTGGGTCTCAACTTTGAGGGTGGATTTCTAAGCCAAGCCTTTCAAGGTAGCTAGATGGGGGCAGAAATAGTAGAGGCATAAATAAGATAAAGGCAGTGCAATGAAGGCCAGATTTCAACTGCCACATTGAACTAGCACAGAGCGAGACCTCAGTCTCACAAGGGCAGACTGCCACAACCACGTGAAACCCCACTGAACCCAGCGCGCTCCATGCACAGACAGGAGTCCGACTCTGTGGAGCCAGTCGGAGCATCAGGGCCTTTTCTTGGTCTCTTCTCATGACCCACTGGCTCATCATTCAGCCAAGCTGTTTTAATCTTTCCTCATAAATCAATTCCTCCAGGCTCCTGCCTTCTGTTCTCACTAAATCTCAGCCACAGTCCTACTTTAACTCAGTTTTCTGCATTTAATTATATATAAATAAATTACCCAAATCGATTTGCCACTTAACATTTCATTATGATGTGCCTGTGGTACCTAGGCAAGAAAATCTCCATTAACGGGAGCACGGTACCCAATAGCTCATGTCACAGTGGAGTGAAATTGCGCCCATGTAGAAGGATATTTCTGGAAAGCTAAAGCCCTGCTAAAATATTTAATGACTTCTGTTCTCCACAGCGTGACTTCACTCTGCAGCTCAGGAGATAACCTTGCTTCTGTAAATCACTATCCACATTACTCTAGGCAAGAGTTTCCAAACTGCACAACGAGGAAGATGCCCAGAATGGGTTTTGTGGTGGAACATGCAGACCCCGTTTCTGGGCTGGCAGGGACATACTGAAACCCCCTGGGCTGAGAAAGAGCAAAACTGTCTGTCTCTACAGCCCAGACACCAGGGCAGGGGGAGGCATGCCTGTGACAAGGCCCCTTACCACCTCCCACTCTTTGTGGGAGCTCAGATGTTAGTGAACAGCAGAAGGCCGAGGGTGGCTGGGAAGCCTGGGTATTTGACTTGCTGTCTCTTGCTTGTATGGAAGGGAGCAATGAAGGGAGTTTCTCTGCTGTTTAGGTCCTCCTAAGACCAGTCCTCCTGGGGTTTGCCCCCTTCTCCTATGGGGAGCTGCTTGCCATAGGGACATGTGGGGTGGGTGGGATGTGGTTACCCTAGTAGCACCCCCAGCTGAACATGCAGAAGAAGCCAGCATGCAAAGCAGAAGCTAACAGCCAACCACACACACCAAAACCACAGAGACAAGCAGCAGCCAGGTCTCTTACTTGGCTCAAGGTGTCTTGCTTCTGCAGGAAAAAAAACCAAAGAAAACAGAGAGGAGAGTTTAGTGAGAAGGGAAAAGGAAGAGCACAGACAGCACTGGGGTTGAGGGGGAGTCTCCCCTGCAGAAACACCCCATGCAGGGAGGCACTGAACTAGCTCATTGCAAATCCCATGCCCTGAAAACCCCACCTGCTGGCTGCCCAACTGGCAGAGGGTGGGCTGCAATCAGCCTGTAAAGGGGTTGACTTGCAACTCAGGGGTTCCCACCCAGGTGACACTCCTCCTCATCACCCCTGAGGCAGCTGCTGCTGGCTACAGGCTGCCTTGCTCTCTTTCAGCTTGCACTTTCTGCCATGCCCCCAGGTTACCAGCAAAGCAAACCTATAGCTCTTTTGGTTACAGAGAAAAGACCAAGAATGTAGGAGGACAGTGCCCTAAAAATCTCATCCCAAGGAGCCCAATAAAAGAGCCCTGATCTTCCTACACAGTCACTTGCCTTGTAGGTGAAGACTGCAAGCCTGGGGATCACGCTCCTGCAATGCTTGAGCTTGGTCAAAGTGGAGGAGGGGAGCAGAGAGGCCTTTAGAGAGTTCACATATGAACATAACCACATGGTGGTTCTGCTGATCCCACCAGCTTCCTGCCCAGACCTGGTCTCTATGCTGAGCTGCACAAGCTCTGGGAACCTATGTGGTTTGCTGTGCTGGAGCTCTCACCCATGCTCTGGGTGCTGCTCTGCTCCTGGAGCTCACTCTGGTGAGTGCTGTCTGCTCTGCCCAGTACCTGTGTGCCAGGTAGGCCCAGGGAGAAGTGCCAGACCGAAGATGCAGCAGGGAGCTGGCAGCACGAGCATCATGGGTATGCTCAGGGGTGGGGATTGTGGGAAAGGGCTGGAAGGTGGAACGGGGAGGAAGGTCAGATGGGAAGGACCAAGGATAGAAAGAGGGGATGAGGCGGTGGTGGTCAGGAGAAGACAGCTGGGGGGAGCCATGCCTGGGACGAAACAGAAGGCTGAGAGAACACAATGAGGGAATGGCTTGCCAGCAGGGCAGGGGAGTGAGGACAAACAGCCCAAGGGAAAGGAGAGGAAGCACAGCAACCATCCAGCAAACAAACCTGAAGCCAGACACTGGGCCCCGCCATTCCCAGTTCCACACTGCAAGGCAATGGCTTGGCCAACCCCCTGGTTCTCACCCTGAGGCTCAAGACCGTCTGCCTTCCTTTATAGTTGAGTGGGTTCCAGGTGCAGTGGCCCTGGCGCTTTCCCAGGCCGGGACCTACAGTGACAACTGGGACCTCGGCCCTCACAAACTCGCCAGGTAAAGAGGATGTGTTTTCCCAACAGCAGGGGGGCAGGGCTGTCCCTCTGGTCCCCAGAACTCAGTACATGAGGATGTATTTCTGATTAGGCCAGTACCCATGCCCCAGAAGTCTTAGTGGAATTGTAGGTGTGTTAGTAGCTGGAAACTGTCACAAAATGACCCTGACATCCCAGACACACATAAAGCCTGGTGCATTTATGTAGGTGTTAATGCCACACGTCACTGCAGCCTCTGACCACTGCTCAGACATCCGCTATCTTGTGCAGAAAATGGGTTGTCAGGATGGGGCCCCCAGCAGAGATAAATTGGCAGACCTCCAGTAAAGGTGCCAGAATTGCACCTGTTCATACCATCCAAAGCCTGGCACCGGAGCATTCCCCTTGGCAAAACAGCTTTCCTCACCCTGACAGCAATAAAGCATGAGTCAGTAACTTCAATCATTTAACTTCGCCAGTGATGGAAGTGTTCTGGTGGCATTCCCATCACCAGCACACTGTAATCACCCAGAACTGCAGGACTGGTTGCCTTTGCTGCTCCAACCAGAGTTTGCAGCACATAAATAGAAACCTCGGTGCTGCTCTGCTGACATCGCTGCACATACCCTCCAGCACAAATGCATGACTCACCAGAGCCCCAGTTTCCAAATATTTTCTTGTCTCACCTATGCTATTTTTCAGACCTCTGCATAATGAAGGGCCTTTATGACAGCACAGTTGCAGGTAACTTAGAGTGAGTAGCAAGCAATATCTTAGATAAAAAGACTCTATTGAGGGAAGAGGGCAGCTGATGGGCTGGGGTCAGCTAGTCCAGTACCAAAGGGCCAGATTTGCCACAGGGAACTAAGTGTGGGATCACTTGGCTTTGTTAGGTGCCCTGGTGCCCAGTGGAGTTCACAGCCCTGAGTTTGGTGCCTGGGCTCTTGCTAGGAGCCATGGGACAAGATAGGTCATGAATGGGATTCCCACAAGCTAGTACACCGAGCAAGCAGACCCCCAGATCCAGCCAGTAGGAAATTCTGAGCAAGGGGAGGAACCCAAGCCCCACCCATTACAGTGCAAAAGCACCTGACTCTGGGTTGGAAGGAGGCACCTCCATCCACTTGGCCAGAGCCAATACAGCCTAGTGATTAGGGCCCTGCACCCTGGAGACCCAGGGAGAGACTGGGAAAGCCTCTCTTTCAGAATATTCTCTAGCCCAGCAGTCCGGAGACTTGCTAGAGGTGTGGGAGAGAAAGCAGAGGAGTTAAATCAAGTCTCCTACGGCTCAGGTGAGGGCTCTAACCATTGAGCATCCCTGTAAAGGGGGAATCCTCCTCCCCTGGCTGTCCTGTATGAGTGTCTGTGTGCTCAAAATGCACCTGTGGAGTTGGAGTCTTCATGTGAGAGACCAGCCACCACCTTATTTGTGAGCCTGTGGTGGAAGAGGCATGGGGTAGATGCTGATGGTGTTATCAAGATCTAGGCAACATAAAACACAAGAGCCTATGAGACTTTACCATGGACTTTTGATGTCTCCAGATTTAGGCAGCAGCTGCAGGAGGAAGGTTTTGCAAATGTTGCCAGTGTCTAAATACTAGACATGGGCACCTATCTGCCCTTAATCTAGCCCAAGATGGACTTCTTGGCTAGGTTTGCTGCAGGACTTCATTCCTAGACCCTATTTTGCTCAGGTTACAAGTATACAACTAAACCTTTATAAATATATAAAACCAAGCTTATGATATAGCTCAGGCCTTTAGCAGCTGTCTGTACAGCTGTGCCTCTTCAGAGACATTCTCCTCGCACCTCCTCAGCTTTCTTTCCCCTCCCATTGTGACTGAATATTGACGATAACAGGTGACAGGTAGCAACAAGCAGCATTAAGTTGTAGGGGGAGACTGGGATCTAACAGCATGCTGAAAGGGTCCATATTAAATCCAATCTTAATTAACACTCCTTAAACCCTAAGAATTGCAGTTAAGTGAAACACTAATGAGTCTTGCAAATCCTCCAGAACTTGGAAGTGTTGGGAAGACCAACGAGACACAGGAATAATGCAAAGGAACTCAGCCACATTAGAAACAAGAGTGTTAAATAATACATTGTAAACTGATTCATGAGGGAGATGTCAAGTGTCCAATGAGCCAAAGTCTTCCAGGCACATTTTCATTTTTAACCAGCTGGAAGAGTTAGTTGGACCAAGTGAAGGCTCCTGGCTACAGATCCCTCCCACCCCCAAGAGTAAGTCCAGCCGGTCAACACGCTGGGAGCAAGGTCAGCAAGCCTACTAAGCTTCACCCACATGCTCAGGCATCTCAGGGGATGTGGTAAGGGAAGATTGTGGCAAGGGCCAAAGAATGTTTTCCCTGGTAAATCACAGAGGTAAGTGCAGAAGGACTCTGTTTACTAAAACTCCCAAAAAAAGAGATATGGGAGGAAAACCAGCCCTTTTCCATTTTTATCCAAGGGCCAACCCCCTCTTCCCCCAGGCTGCTCTGCACTTTGAAGACATTTGAATGTAATTAGTCATTATCCTAATTTCTCCCAAAAAGCTTCACACCTACATGAGTCCCCACTGTGCCAGGAGAATAGGCTCCTGGAAAGAGGCCATGTCACAAGCTTGGAACAGCCATAGACGTGCTTGGCAGGAAGCTGTGAGGACCTCTTAGGTCCACCCACAACCCAGCATTTGGACCTTGTCCTATTTTCCTCCTAATGCCTGTTTACTTCTCCCTTCAATATGCTCACAGCCACAGCTCTCTCAGCACCTTTGTTGCTCTCTTCCACGCATAATTACCTTTGGTGACAAGAAGTTTTTCCCCCAATTCCCTTTGTGACTGGGCCCCACATAATGTCAGCCCATGCGTTCTGATTTGGGTTCCTACTGTGATCTTGAATAGCTCTGTAGCTTTTAGTGCCTCGGAGCCAGGTGCAGCCCACTGATTTGCTTAATCACCTTATTTCTAATGATTTATAATTATGACCCCTGCTATAGGTTCTGTCATACTGGCGTGCTCATAAGCCTTTCTAAAAGCATCCTCTAACAAAAGACAAACCTCCTCCTGGGAGAGGTGTAACAAAGCAAAGGCTTTCCCCATACTTATTCCACTAGGATGGCCCATTGTCCCAGCTTTGCTAATAGCTGAAGAAGTATTTGCATGAAGAGAGAAAAACTGCATTAGGGAAGCACACTGCTCCCCTAATAGACGGGGAGGAAGGGAAAGGTGGGGGTGGAAGAATCGATGTTTAGGTAAATGGCATCACAACAAGCAGCTGAGATTGGAGATCAAATATCTCTGATGAGAAGGGATGGGAGACCTGCCCACCTCTTTGTGACAGAGGTGAACAGGCTTTGTGGTAACCTAAGAACACATTTATATAACCTACGCACTGAAAGACACTATTACTTATGCTGTGGCATTGGGATATTTAATGTACCTCTACAATTTAGTGGGACTGGAGAAGAAAGGTCCCTAGTAAAAACATCCAGGTGCACACTTGGAAGACAATGAGAGAAGACAGCTTCAAAGATCCTACTGCTTTTCACTAACCAGCCATGAGTCTTGTTTTGCCAAAGCTGAGCATTACTGGAACAAAGGGCTATTACACACAAACAGTAATTGGCTTGGCTACTGTGGTGGTAGTGAGGAGGGTAGTAGCCAAGCATAGTCCAGAGATTTTGTCAGTAAGTGCCAATGTGGTCTGTAGGGGTGTCTGAAAACAGCCATCCCGTCTCCAGCTCCAGGGAGCAGTGAGCCTTAGAGAGTGGCCAGTGTGCAAATAGACTAATTAATGTGCGAAGAACAGGGGTTTTTTTAAACACCTTTGCCTTTTGCTGTGCTTTAAGATGGTTGTTTGGTCACTCAGAAGACAGGGTAGATTTGCACCTTATAGACTAGCTAAATCAGAGATGTCCATTCAGCACTCACCACTGCTATTGCTGCCGTTGGAAGCAGACTCACAGGCACTGGATATATTGCACCTGCTAAGGTAGTTACACTTGATATACAAGGAAATGAAACCCTGAGAATGTGAGAATCACCTGACTCCACCCTGAGAACACAGCAGCTGAGAAGGGGATACTGGGATGGGCCAGGGATGTACTTACCCCAGTTACTCCTGTAAGGTTTTACAGAAGGGGATGAATATGTAACATGCTGGTTTCAGAAGTTCAGAATATAAAGGCCCTTACCTGTTCTGGGTTATATTTGGAGAGGACTCCATCCCCGTGGAACTCTTCCAAGACATCCTTGAGTTTCTTACTAGAATCTAGGAAGAAAGAACCCACAGCAATAAGCACCACAGCACTGCTGATTCAACAGAGGAGGAAACGGACACGATGTCATAAGCTTTCCCAGAAACATTAATTCCTCCACCTAATCACAGGGCAAACAGGTCTAGTAGGTTGCTACAAAGGGTACCATTTACATACCTGCCCACAATGCTTCTTCCTCTGTTGTAGACACCTAGTACTCCGTGATCCATTTAAATGACATTTGCCAGTCACAGAGGATCAGCTCTTAATTTTTTTTAACCTCACTCTATAGCTTCACAATGTGCAGGCAGGGTGAGCTGCTTAGAGCACCACCTGCCTCGCTAACTGCTGACCCAGATGTCTAAGATGAGGAGGCAAAAGATCAATTCTGACTAGTAAACTTTGCCAAAGACTGACCCATTCTGGTAGTCTATAAACTATTCCCCGAAGTCTGCAAGGCCACATGCTCCCTTTTGTGGCATTTCTGCCTGTATGTCTTTTGGTACCATGACAGCTTCTGAACAACCACCTAATGAATTCCAATATCTCAGGAAATGCTGTAGGTGTCAGTAGGTGATGACAACTGCAAAATGGAAAGGGAGAAAATGGGGGACCTCTGAAGACTCCTGGCTCTATGTCCTATAGCCCCAGCCTCAAACAGCACTGCGTTTGTCTGCAGGTTAAAAACCAGGTGGCTGGATCCAGTTACTATCTTTTACTAAGGATGCTCCTGTGTCATCTCTGCCCATCCCCACCATTAGGAGAGTCACAGGAACACAGAAATGGAAGGGGCTTCCTGGTCTATCGACCTCTGTGTTTACAGGCAATCATTTGCTCAGGGAATTTCCCCGCTCAACTGTTTAATCTCTCACCCAAAACCATAAGACACAATACCTAGAACATGGAGGAGACCCATAACATGCCATAGGTAGAAGCAGAAAAGGTGAGGGCACTGCTAGTGCCATGCCTGCCATGACAGAGAAATAGTCGGTCATTCTATGCACCAGGCAGATGCCACCTGGTGACATCTGTTTGTAGACACAAAACATGCGTAAACAGACATCCCTGGCCCTTGTTAATGCCCCAAATGCCCAAAAATGTTAGTGTGAGAAGCCTATTAATAGTTTACGCAGCTTGCATACATGTGCTTCAGGTTGGGGCCAGGCTCCCAGGGCCATCAATCCAGAGGATCATCCCCTGAAGCCCTGGGAGTAGCAGGGCCCCAATCCTACAAAACAGCAGCCCTGGGAAACATCTGGACCTGCCAATCAATCAGCTCAGATGTGCTGCAGACTCAGAAACAACATCTGTTTGTAGTCTGAGCGACTCATCTCCCAGGAGGAAAGAGTGAAGTAGCAAACATGATGGAGGGGGAGATGCGCGTCTCCTGGCATAGGTGGGAAGAGGATGAACCTGGTAGGATGGAAGGGGCCAGTGGAGGATTTACAAATCCCAATGCTTAGGGAAGGGGCTCCTGTAATAGAGGGGTCAGGTACGTGGCACCCAGAGAGCCGAGTGGGAGGATGGTGGAAGGACGGAAACTGCTGCTGGAGATGCCCAGCCTACAGAACCTATACAACACACCAGCAAGCAGGGGCCTTTGGGGCAGATCCTGTCGTACCAACTGTGATCCTATTCCACTCCGCTCAAGTCCATGAACAACTTAATGCAATAGGTGGGGAGTCCTCCTCCTCCTTGCTGTTTTTGCAATGAGGTCTTAAGGCCAAGATAACAGAAACCGATTCTCAGGGATTAGAACAGGGTGGGATAGGATCACACTAGGTCACACACATGCCTAACAGGTGAAATAGGATCCGGCCATAGATGTTTTTGTTTTTTTATCTACTTAGTCATTTATTACTACTGAACCCAGGGGAAAAACACTGCTTCTTTGAGGGTAGCATTGTTTGATTTTTGCTTTTCCTCCTCTTTCTTCCCCCACCTGACCAAGAGTTTTAATGAAAGAAAGAAAGAAGAGAGAATCCGTCAATTTTTCTCCCCAAATTTGTATCCAGCCAAGGCAACACCTGCATTTCAAAGCAGGAGATAAGAGAACCGCTAAAGATCAGGAGGGAATAATACCACCATTACTTAAAAACAGAAGAAGGAAGTTCTTTCAACAGTTTAGAGGTCTCACAACCTACTGGATACATCCACCTGAACACAGTGGGTGCCTTGGACCCAGTCCTAGCTTTCTCCGTGAACCTGACAATGCACTTGACTGTCTTCAGGGATTTACTGTGAGTAAATAAGATATGAAAGAGCCTTGGGTAGGTTGGGGATTTTAAGAGAAGCCTTAAGCTGAAGTTTCCTCTGGTCCAGCATGTTCAAGGATGTGGAAGCAATCTCTATTGGACTGTGGGAGACCGTACATGATGTGCGGCGGCCCCTTCAGTCACAGCTAGGCCTTCTATACTACTACATTTTTTTTCAAATAGCAGTTTCCTGCGGACTCCTATTCTTACAAGTCCTCTCCCTGCCAGAGGGGGAGAAAACTAGAGGGGAAAAACTTCTGCCTGGATACAGAAAAAGGAAAAGCCTAAAGAAATTGCCAGGTGCCCATGAAGGAGAACTGTGCAGCATGGAGATCCCTCCTCAGAACAGAACCCCACAGAGCTGACCCAAGAGTGACCCAAACTTGGGTGCTGAGAAGGGGAAAGGTGATGAGCTTCCTGCTCTGGGTAGTCCAGAGGCATGGAACAGGCTAGCCAGTGCCACTCTTACGCTGCCCCCATCTTGACTTACAGACGCCCCTCTGTTGTGAGCACCAGGAAGCATTAGAGGTACAAGAGGGACCTGGGAGGTCAGGGCTTGAGCACAGAGGGTCACAACGCAGGGGGATCAGGAGCAGACAAGGTGCAAACTGGAGTCAAGAGTCAGGGGATTGGGAGGTAACCAGGGAAAAGTGGAAGCAACCAGCCTGCCTGCTGCCCTGGCTCCTGCCAGGAGATGCTTGTAGCCTTTCCAATCCTTTCCCTTTGCCGAAGGTAGTGTATAATGGCACCCGCCAGGGTGGGGGTCTCAAACATGCACACCCCTGCTGGCTCAGGACTGACCCAAGGCCACAAACCCATTTCCCGGTGGCACCCCTGGTTGGCACTGGCTTCTACCGAGGAAGTGAGCTGGGCAGGGTTTCTACACGTGTCCAGAGGAGAGAGGCCCCACATGCTAGAGCTGCAACAGTATGCATGGCTAGATGCTAGGGGGATGGACTACCTGAACCAGGAAACAGGCCAGGCTCCCTCTCCACACCCCCAGCGGCATGACCACCGCAGGGTGAATGTGATACTGGCTCTGCCACCTCTCCCTTTAGTAATCTTTACAGGCCAACCTTTCCTTTCTGGGCTGGTCCTGCTTTGAGCAGGGCGTTGGACTAGATGTGACCTCCTGAGGTCCCTTCCAACCCTCACTGTCTGTGATTTCAACTATGATTCCTCCCTCCCTCTCTCTGACCAAACCCTGCTCCGTGCCCTCATCTTGCAGGCTACCCCGCCCGGTGCAGGCTCTCCACCACACACCACATCTCTCATACCTGCCCAGCCGCCAGCTGCTAACTTCCTTGCCTTCCTGCTGCCCCTCAGGGAGCGGCCTCATGGGTGCAGTCTGGTGAAGAGACTCCTCCTCAGAGTGGGGACTTACTGCCCCTGTACAAGAGCCTTCCCCTCCCACAGAAAACTAAGGGTAGGATGCTAGAGGCAGCATGTCAGTGATGCTCTTCTTTACATGGGAGAGATCCATCAGAGTCAGCAAGAAGAGGCTGCACCTGTCCCTGGCTATGGGCCTGTGCAGGACTGGAGAAGTTGGCAACCTGGAAAGACCTACCCCAAGTGAAGGGGTCACCATGTGCACAGTGGGACTGCCCTAGACCCAAGCAGAGGGCCAGGGATGACACTCACACAGCAGACAAAGCAGTTTCAGGGGAAGGGGGCATACTGGGCAGACCAAGTGGTGGAGGCAGAAAGCATGCAAGGTAAGCAAGAAGGGGCCTGAGGCACAGGCCAGGTATGTAGAGATCTAGCTAGGGCACCAAGCTAAACAAAAGAAAGCCTGTTCCAAAGGGGCAACAGGGATTACTGCTTAGTGAAGGGGACCAGGGGGGTCATGAGATGCCAAACAGGCAGCCAAACAAAAGAGGCCCGTGGCTAACATACAGATGGTCTGTAAAGCAACATAAAGAAATTTAAAAGCAAAAGTAGGTGCCCTAAAGGTCTGGCCTGTGAAGCAGGAGTGAGGCACTGACAGCCATTACTGAACAATGGAGGAATGGTAAATGGCGAGACTGAAATAATTCTAAGCTACAAATTTCCAAGAAGCACCTTCCCATTGCAGAAAGTGCCACAGGGAAAGACTAGAAGCCCTGGTCTTCCTGCCTTTGCACTGCTGGCATCTGAGGTGGAGGGTTGCCTGACACCCTAAAATGTCAACAGCTCAGCAAAAAGGAATATCCTCTTCTTTAACTGTCTGCCTCTGGCCTTAGCAAGTTTTTCTTCTAGCCCTTCTTTGAGTCTCCTGTAACATAGGAGACCACAGAGAAGGGAACTCTGTACCCAACCAAGAGCTGTCTGGGGGTTTAGGGGAGCAAAGGGAAAGGAATGGGAAATTTAGAGCTATCCTGTTCCAAGTGGGCCCAACCATGCAGGAAGTGTATTTGTTCCCACATGTGGCCCCTCAGGGATCACATCTGCTCAAGATCCACATAGGTCAGTCCACCAGGAAAGGGAAGTTTTGTTTACCTCACTAAAGGGCTCCTGCACCAGAGGCATGACAGCCCAAAAGGACACAGCAGCACTACCTTGATACAGCACTAGCTACCTGTTGGAGAGCAGGCTGAGAGTGGGCTGATTGCCATGCACCTGCTGCCTCACTGAGGAGAGCCTGTAACACCAAGTCAGGAGTTGTGTGCAGGAAGAATGGGCTTGGCACAGTCTGCAGCACTCCCTACTCAGGTCTGCGGTGCTGCAGCCGTGCCTCGAGTGCAGCTTTTTGCTGCTATCTCCTAGCATCAAACTGGTGGGGGTTTTCCACCAGTGAGATGCTAGAGGCAGCATGTCAGGGATGCCCTTCTCTGCATGTGGGAGACCCACCACTAGAGCTATCAGGAGAAGAATGGACCTGTTCCAGCCCACCAAATTAAATATGAACAGCACAGCCTGAATCAAAGCTACCATCTTCCAAATCCATGTCTTGGTAACCATCTATCCCCTGGATCATGGTGTACGCGCAAGAGGTTTATGTGACCATCACACCAAGACGTTCAGCATGTACGCCTAGGCAAGGGTAGGAAGGAGTGCAGGCTGCCCTAGACATACCAACCCCGCTTTAGACCAACGAGACAGAATCCAAAGGCAAGACCGAATCCAGGTGTTCGGTGCCTCGATGGCTGTAGCTTCTGTGAGAGGACAACAGATGAGAACTGCTGCTGACTGCCTGATGCCTCAGCAAGGGCACGTTTCTGTCTGATGTCCCTTAGATTTTCTCCAAACAAAGAGCACCCACATGGCAGTGGAAACTAGGGTTTTGATGTGCCCTATCCTGGCCTCACTGGAAGTTGCAACAGCGTGGCATTTTATCGGAGCTTCCTGCCATGAGTAGCCCCACCACCAGACCCTCCAGTCAGATGCAATTTATGGTCATCTCCAGGACCATGTCGAATTTAGGAAAATGTACAAGAGACTTAAGGAAATAAAAAACAATGCCAAACTTCAATTTAAATATGATGCACTTTAAAGGAGAACTTATGAGAAACACAGTATTTGAATTTTGCATCTATCTGGATTAAGTAGTAAAGGGAGAAAGAAATCTTTCTCTTTTTAACAATACAGGAAAGGTACTGCATACTCACAATGCATCTAGCATTAAAAACCACCAACGTTTATGCTGTTAGTCATTTGTGGAACATAGGACAAGGCCAAATGCGGTCTGGAAAGGCAGACACTACTCACACTTTTGTAAAATATCACTTTCCCCTGTTAGCTCTTGAATAACTCTTGTGCAGATAAAGTTAGTGGCTTTCTTACAACTCATCTCTCTGAGTTCCAGACCATGGGTTTTTTTGCCAAACTTTTATTAATAAAATAAAGATGTTGTATATTTTGGGGGATTTAACAGTACAACCAGCTTGTTATGGTCTGTTATTAAATAAAACACAGGCCTGGATTCAGATGCTGCTATTCCACATACATCATCACCTTTTGACTCTCAGCCATATCTTATGAAGATTTATTTTTTTATGGCCTTTCTTGATGTTTTATTTCTTTATCCTCCTCAAAGTCATGAATCTCATTCTTGATAAGTATGAACTAAAAATATTCTGTTCTTTCTGCTATGACTCCTGCGTGTTCCCCAGTGTATATATTTACTGGAAACTCATCTCCTCTGGCTACAGAAACTTTTGTTTCTTAACCACACTAGCTCTAGGTTGTCAGGCTTGTGTGAGCCTCTGAATTGAAATTCTCCCTCTCCAGAGACAGTTTTATATGCAAGCTGTTGCTTGACTCTTGCCATTTGTCCTTTGAAAAAATGCTGTATATAATTATTGCAAAGACTTGACAGGTACAAACTTCAAAATGAGTAAAACGGCTTAATGAATTTAGGAAAAGCCTACTGGATTGACATGCACGCGAGCTGTTTTGAACCATCTCTTGGTAAACCATTGGGTGTTTTCCTATATCATTCACATTTTTTCAACAGACAGGTACTTTCCATTTGCAGCTAACAGGGCAGCAGGTGGTCTGACTATCACAGGTAAGCTTGCCTTTTAGGAAGCCTAGGCTCAGCCCCATTTGTTTCTGGCTTCCCCTGAATCACGCATACCCAAGAAAAGCACCTTTCTAAGGCATACCCAAGAAGAGCACCTTATCAGCATGGCTGAAAGATCAGGAGAGGGTTGTGTGACTGCAAAGCCTGCTGTCACAAGTGCCATGGAGCCACCAATGTTGAAATGCTCTATAGTGGCCAGGCAATGATGGTCTACTGTCCTACCAAGCTCAGGAAAGGTCTTTGAAGACTATCAAGCCCCAGACCCAGTCTGATGGCTGAACCTATACTACATGCACTATCCCTGTATGGTGGACCTAAAGCCCTGCTACAAGACAGAGCAGAGCAAACCAAGAGAGGCCCAGGAACAAGGGTATAGGGGTATACAGACTCTTCTCCCACTGAAATGGAAGGGCTTATGACTTAACCAGAAGGACCTCTCTGCACTAAGAGCATCTCAGTGGCCTCAGAAACCAAGGACAACTGCTGGCCCAGGGGACACAAAGGACAGGGGACAACTCTGTGTTCTGGGATTAGTTGAGGTTACGCCGTTACATTGCCCCTGAAACTACGAACAACTGTCACACACTGTACTGCATGAAACAAGAGGTGGTACCTCTCCCATAACATAGTTCAGGGATCAGCACACCCCCCTAGCTGATTTGAATCTTCTCTTCTCCCTGAAGGGATGTGAAACCACATATCCTACCTCCCAGGACCCTGGCCTAACCTGAGGTGGGGAAACTTGGTTCAAATTCCTACGCTGAATCACACAGGAAATGGATTTGCAGTCCAGCACGTGTTCTAACCCCTGGGTGATTCTTAATGTCCCGCTGATCTCATCCATGCACAGCTTCCCCCCTCTCCCACAGTGCCAGGGCCTCAAAACAGTCACAAGGTTCAATCTGCCACAGTAGGGAGTAAATCAGTGGGTGGAAACCAAAAGCAAGGGGTAGCTCCCTAGCAGTGATACCCAGCGAGTTCTTCTCAAGGGAGTAGCATTACCACTGTAGCTGTTCCCAAGCTGAACTTCCACTCCCCGCTGCAATGGAAGCAGAATTCGTTTCAGACTCACATTATGTCATCGCTATTGTGGCTATCAAATATATTTGGGAAGGCTTAATCCCCCAAATTTTCTAATGGGAGTTGGGCTTGTGGTTCCAGGAAGGGAGCTTGGAGGGGCTCTCTGGTGCAGCTAACCTGAATTACTCATCTCAGATCCACATAGATTGAAATGCAAAGGGAAGGAACTGCCAGTGCCTAAAAGCAGGAACATCTGTGAGAAGTCTGAAGGGACTAGTGCAAGAATAAGTGCACTAAAGCTACTGTATATGTTGCTGCAAGCACTAGAAACATCCTTCCTTAATCAGTGATGCAGACGCCTAATAATGACGTTAGACTGGCCCCAGAAAGATTTCATCTTGTTGTTCTTGTTTGTCGTGGGGCAGGGAAGAGATTTTCCCAGTCAGCCCCGGTCTCTGGGGCTGAAGGAGCAAGGTTTATGCAAACTTTACATAAGTATAACGCACAGGGCAGTTCTGATGAGTTCTTTGTGATGGACAAAGCTGAGAACGACTCCTGCCAAACAGCAGCAGGCCTCTCCTCACCCTCTACACATGCTGTTGCATCCATGCATGTGGATCGAGTGACCAAAAGCACCTCAGGTCACTACCACTTTTACAAACATAACCTGCCTGACCTGTGACACTCAGGACTGTGACTTGGGACAGGCCAGACCTCAGCCCAAATGTGCTGGAGAACCACAGAGATACACATTCGTTTGCTCCATGGAACGCAGGTTACTGGTAGCACCTATAGGATATACGGTAGCACCTCATAAAACTTCCATGTGCACGTTCCCTGTCTACAGAGGTTCTGTACCATGGGATGGGCTCTGGGTACTGACACCATGAAGAGGAGAACATGAACTGTCTTGCATACAAGATGTGGGTTCAGGAGCACTCACCCTGCCCCCACACAAGCAATCCATGATGATAGTAAAAATGGCAACAGAGCCAAGGAAGAGTCATGGAACTTACAATCAGTGTATTGCTGGAGTTGAGCAAACTCTGTCGGACTGAGGGAGATCCACACACCATCACTCATTTTTCAGGTGAGCCCTTGGGAAGACCAAGTCCACAATAAAGGGGGAATAAAGATCCACGCCAAGGGGTTATCTTTGGAGTTAGGAGCTGTCTGGGTTCATTGCTGTAGTTCCATGTCCACAGTGTCACAGGGAGCAAGGTACATACTTCACATCACCTCCAGGGCTAGTGCTGAGGTCTCTTCTTTCACAGCCATCTTCATGACCATGACATGAGTGATTCCATGAGGACAAACTTCAGAGAAGCCAAGCGATGAACTCTACTTCATTGTCTTCTCTCCTAAAGTTATAAAGACATGCAAGCAAGTCAATCTCTTACAATGCCTGTCTGCTTCCTTCTCAATCACTCAGGCATGGACAGACACGATATTTACCCTGGTGTAATCAGCATGAAACCAGTGTTAAAAAAAAAAGAGTGGACAGATTAGGTAGAGTAACTTTGACCAATCTGGTAAAGAAGTACCTTTGAAAGAGTAAAACTTTATAGGGATACATTAGCCGGTTGAAGATGATATCTGTTCTTACCCATCTGGGCGTAGCCATTAGCTGAGGGCAATACAGTATCATCTTGTCCCTGCTACCTACAGGTGTGGCACAGTAATAGTATCCTACTGCATGCAGCTTACCTTGGAAAAAGCTGCACGTCTGTCCAGTCCTAATCCCAGTGTTATTTACATCAGTGTTCAAAATCAAAGTAAAATACATTGGGGTACATGAGTACTTGAGGGGGTGGTTTAATCAGAGATGATCCTGCCTTGAGCAGGGGGCTGGACTACATGACCTCGTGAGGTCCCTTCCAGCCCTGATCTCCTATGGTGCTACATATTCATCTGTCCATGCCATCAGAGGAATGAGGGCCACACAAGAACTTAATCAAGGCACAAGCAGCCTGTTGCTTAAACACATGTAGTCAGCTGGAACTGAAGCCATTTCAGGCCATCCTGAAGAGTGAAGCAGGAGAACAGCAAAAGGGAACTGGGACAATAAACCCTAAAGAAGGAACCATCTAGTGCAAGCAAGCAAATTCTTGGTTGGATCTGATAAGTAAGTTCAGTATTTTCCAAGGACCTATGTGAATAAAGCAAATACCTTCTACCAAACTTGGTTGTAATTCATGGTTCTCCAGCCAAATCAGAATGAAGGGGTCTTGTTTGCTTGCTCATGGCTTGTTCTCTCATTTTATCTGGATAATGAACACATTAACCTGGACTTACAGTCACTTTGGCCATAAAATTTTAAAAAGGCCTGTGCAAATGCTGAAGTTAATAGGTATTGGTATACATGGGGGTGGAACACTGTAGGTACAGCAGGGATTTCAGCTGCACAGCCAGTTTTATAATGAGGTGCGGAGGCTGACAGCATATGCGAGTGGTGTATGAAGGGATGGCTTATCTGGAGCAGAATGTACAGAATCAAATACCTCCCTAGGGAGGCATGTTTCAGAGTGTGTCAAAACTAAAAGAAAGGTTATGAATGTCATGCAACTAGTGACCACCTGACATGGCAACTTGGTCAAATATAGCAAATTTGGATTCAAGCTTGTACCAGGTTAAGTACCTGAAGGGTGACATTTGAACTGCAGCAAAACACCATGGATATTCTTTAATTTAATTCAGAAACATTTTACATTGATTGAACTGAAGGGTTCCCACTGGTTGAACAACCCCTTAAACCACTGCCACTTTATATACAGACTATGTCAAAGTTGGCTACCACCTTCTGGTATGTTACGAGGGCATCTCAGAAAGGCAATTTCAAAATAAAACCATTTTGCGTGCAATGAGTGGGAAACTACCCAGCAGGGGGAACACTGATGGTGGCACTGTCAAATACACTCATCATTCATGCCTATGGAGAGAGATGATATGGTGCAGTAAACGATCACTGAATACAAAATAGTTCTATTGTGAAATTGCTGCTGCTTTCTGAAGCACTCCCATAGGAAGTCCTGTTCTCACACAGTGCTGTTTAATATAATATTTATTATTTATTTTGATCTTAAAATAACTTAAAAAAAGAAACATGAATCATTATTGCCTCTGTATTTCTGACTAAAGCATATATACATTTTTTGAGACACCCTCTTGTGTCCCAATCCCATCTAGACATTAGCTTTAGCATTGAACTGCACAGTCCAGCCAGCTCTACTGGGCCATACAGCAAAGTGGAATAAGGGGACTGGGATGGGGTGGGGCAAGAAAGAGTCTCCAGAAAAAAATAGACACACTTTAGTCATCAGGAGTATAGACATAGCAACTGACACTGATGCTGTTTGTTACCTTAGAAAGTGAGAAGCATCATTTACAATACATGTTGTTGTAGATGGTCAAAATATCCATCCTCAACAACCAGATGCTCAGAGTGACACACACATCCATATACATCTTTTACTGCAAGACACTTTTTTTTTTTTTTTTGTATTATCGTAATCATAATCAACATTATCATTATTGTCATTATCATCAGCATCATCGTTATTATTTGTTACGAGACACTTCGTATTATTCTGATTTCTCCTCCAACAAAGGCTTTCTGTACTGAATCTCTATCGGGGGAATACCAGGATGTCAGCACTGTATCCAAGGCCCATGAGCACCCTGCAGGTGCCCAGAAATGATTGCTGCATTGATACTGAGGTGACAGAAATGGCTAGTCACCAAGATCAGTGCAGGGTTTATTGGTCATCAGAGTTCCTAGTCCAGCAGGCCACTTGGACAGTAGCCAGTTCAGACTGCCCCAGCAATGGGTCAGACAGAGTGTGGTCATGTCTAGGAGCTGCGGACAACACTAACACCGCTGTCTGGATCCCTCCCACTCTCTAGCCATATACAGAGTCTGGGACCTAATCCTCCTTCCACACTGAAAGATGATTGCCAGTATGAGGAATTTCCTATAACTTAGAAAATGGAAAATACCAGTACAATCTGTAACCTCTCACCAGCAAGAAGTACTGCAGAGCTTCCATTCTGTATATACTTGCGACTTAAATTTCCCAGGGAAAATACAATTTGATCTGAGCAGAAAGGACGGCACTATTAATTAGGGAAGAGGGAGGTCAGGAAGCCTTGAAGCCAAAGACGACCTAAACAAGTGGAAACTCGAAGATCATGCCTTCATCTCTGACCTTGGGAACAGATTCTGAGCTAATAACAGCTTTTATGAACATCTAAATCAAAAAAACAATAACAAAAAAAACGAGGAGGAGGGAAGCGAGACAAACAATAAAGTAGCTCCCAACAGCACAAAGCCCCCAGAAAACTCTCTGCCACAGCAGAAATGTCAGTGACCTCCTGGAGGTGACAGCCCTGCTGACAATCAATGTGCAGATGTGATAACCTGTTAGTTCCTTGGCTTAAACTGATAAACTTGGGGGAGAAAATTTGGGTAACATTGGCTTTCTAAGGTGCATGCAGCAGTCTACAGAGCCATTGTCTAGGAGAGAGGTAAGGATGACCTCAATTTTAGGCCCATGTCCCTGACAGATGCTGAATGTCAAGTTCAGCAAGCCTCATTTTACTAGAGGGCCAAATGGATGCAGTGGGATTTGTGAGACCAGGAGATATTGGGTGTCCCTGTACTAATCTATCTTGATAGAAGCACAGCTGAGAGCATGCCACCCTAGTCCCTTCCCTGGGGGGTGGAACATGCTCACTTCCCCTTCTCTTCTTCATCAGGTGAAGGTAAACTAGCAGTCCAGTTCCTGGGATTCCTGTGAGATATCCCTGGAATCCCATGATTCGGAGGCTACAAGAGATCAACTGAGGGCAGAAAGGCCCTACCCTTCCAGGCCAAAGCTGTCCAAATAGCCAGTGATTCCTTTAAGGGTCTGCTCACTGTGAAAAGTTTAACTGATAAGTGATATCATATCCCCCCATAAGTTAATTTCATAGATTTCATAGACATCAGGGCTGGAAGGGACCTCGGGAGATCATCGAGTCCAGCCCCCTGCCCAAAGGGCAGGAAGTCAGCTGGGG
>NW_017728910.1:45155445-45168329 GCF_001723895.1 Crocodylus porosus | reverse complement strand
TTTCCCAGCCAGCGGATTGTGGTGGAGCCAAGGCCACAACTGGGCAGTTTGGCCAAGAGGTGATCATGGGATAGCAGATCAAAAGCTTTTCTGAAGTCAAGATATATAACATCAATCTCTTCTCCCTTGTCCAGATGATAGGTCACCTGGTCGTAGAAGGAAATGAGCTGTCACCCAGCTTCCCATTGATCACTAGGTCGCCGATAAGGTTGTCCCCCATAGCCAGTACCAGCGCTTTGTCTCTCATTGGCCCATAGACTTCTTGAGTCAGGTAATGGATCCACTGGAGTGGCCAGATCTCACGGATACAACCAACATCTACAAGACTTCTAGAGTAAGCATTTCCTTGAAGGGTTTTAAGGACTGTTTAGCACAGCTTTTCAGGTGGGTCGGTGCATTTCTGCATCTAATCGCATAAGCTAGATTTTCCAAACAAGCAGAAAGCCTCTTCCTGCCGAAACAAAGTGGAAGTTCTTCGTTTGGTCTAAAAGCCAGCCTACAGCCTCTCTCATTTTCCATCACTCAAACAGCTTCCCTTTTTGATCAGCTTTTTTGCAAAGATGGAAGCTCCTACCTTCTCTTCTCTCTCCACAATTCATTAAAAAACGAGTGGATGGAAGTAGCCCTCCAAAATGTTCTGGTTTTACAATCTCATTTTCCACATCTTACCCAACGTCCCCGTTTCTTGAAAATCCTACCCAGTTTGGGAAGAGATAACGGGGGTGGGGTGGGATAGCATTTCACAGCACTTGTAAAACTTGTCAGTTTAATCAGAGGGGGGACGGAAATCTGCAACAACATACTCCTTATGCTTCAAGCAGTGGTAGATATTTTCAGTATTGTGTGTAGGTAGGTACACAGCCAGATCAAATTGAGCATTAGCTTTAGTAGAGGGGAAGTCTGTAAATATTTACATAATTGAACAGCTCCACTATGTTCCATGGGTTTATGTTTGAGAGCTTCCAAGACATCTAAGCTAGCATCGAGCTCTTAGGAAACATGAGGCCAGCAGAAATGGAAGAAATAAAGCATTCAGGGGAACATTCAGAATCCAAATCTTGCAGCACCAGTCTGCAAGGCATGAGAACTATCCCGTGAGACTGACTGGTCTATTGTTTTTACTGAAGAGGAGAGACATGTTAGCACACCTGACATCAGACAATGTGAACATAAACCAGTCTGTTAAAATTCTGCAAGGGGAAGTATTTGCAATCAAAAATAAATGGAGGATCAGATTTTTAGAAAGGCTCAATGCACTGAATGCAGGCCAGATCACTCTGTCCCTGTTCTGCATTCAGAGTGTTCTGGCCTGCATTTAGGTACACAAGGGAGCACTAGTCTCTGGGGGAAAAAATCTGGCTCCACATGAGAGACAGATACCTGGCATCAATCACTGATGTCTCCAGGTGCTCACCACTATGTTTGACCCACCTGTCTTTTAGCAACCAGAAAAGACATTATTAGTCCACAGAAACACTCTACAGAAGCCACAAAATGAATCTGTCTGTGTCTCAGGCCACAACAAAAAGTTCATCCTTGCCAAAAGGAAAGTCCTGCTAGTACTTTCTGTGTGCAAGCTTGTCTGCTCACTCTTCTTGGGGACAGAAGAAGTAGGCAATTAAGGAAGGAAAACTTCAGACAACCAAGAAATGCCCAAATTTAACTGGATAAATTGTTTACAAAGAATTCATCCAGCATCAGAATGCTGCTCCGGAGTTGGCATTCAGAGAGATTTGCCCAAAATGAATTTGAGTAAAGCTTCTGGTTTAAAACATATCTCTAGATTTTCTCTTCAGACCTGGTGAGCCCTCCATGCCCTCTCTGTGGCACCATCTAGTCTGACAGTCAAGAGCTCCAAGTTTTGACCTGAGTTGGCAGTTTGCTTCATGGACAGGTGGTATTTAACTCTCAGGCAACTGACAGAAGAAACGCTACAAAGATAAAAGCTATCCAATATAAATGTGCCACTTACATGCATCTTTTCGTCCCTTGACCTTCATGCACAACAAAAATATCGGGGGAAAACAGCATAGTTCCCAATGAGGCATGAGACCCTGAACAATCAGCCTAGGCTGAAGTTACTGGAATCAGCATTAGCTTGGAAATACCCAACGCTTTAAGCTCAGTGTTGGAGGAGGTCTAATAATGAACTAAGTCTGGGCACTGGTCAGAATGAGATGCAGAGGGAAAAACTGCATCACAAACTGCAAGGACGTCTCTTAAAGAATACTACGCAGGACTCCCTTGCTGACAGAAGCACATTACAGTGGAAGACCTAATTTACCACTGCAAAGGAGGATTACAACATTTTGTCAAGATTTAAGAAGGCGGTAGTGCATTCTCAGTAGTGGGAATCTGCTAGCAACAACATGGTCTGGACTGCCTACATCGCTCACCTTGCCACTGCCCTCCCCCTTTCATGTGCTAATTATCCCCCAAAGAATTCTCTTGTTGGACCAAGTGCTTGGTTTCCAAGGGGAGGTGATTTGGAAAACGAATCACCCTTTGGGTCACATATGGACAAAAAAAGTCACTTATCCAGTTGGGACAACTTGAACTTACAGGTTTTGCCCACCCATGACGTGACCCTCTCGAGCTGGCTTGGTCTCACAGAAGAACAAAAGCCCCATCCTGTGGATATCACGTGCAAGACTCCTACTGACTTCAGTGAGAGCAGGATGGGGCTCAGAGATCCTGCACTGCCTGTGGTGCAGCATCTCGCTGGGACAGACCAGCTTCCTCTTGTAAAAGTTTAACAGCCATAGAGATTATTGCTGCTCTGCAACTGGCTCAACTGTTACTGTTTCCCCTTCATAAATCACAAGTAATGTGCGTCCAGTTAACAAATCCATGAATAAACGTGTTCCAGGGCTCCGAGATACTGCGCTATCAGGCTCCAGGATGGAAGCGTGACTTCCATGATACAGCCCCAACACCTCTGATTAAACACAGAGTGGAGCAGAGGATACCGTATCATGTGCAAGCTTAGACTAGAGGGCGTTGAGGAAAAAAAAGGACTGGAGAGGGGGACAGTTCCCAGATGTCAGGGCTGCAGCGATTCCAAATAAACAGTCAAGTTCTGAGAGCTGCCAAAGAAAACCATCATTGCAGGGAAACATCTCAAAAGTGAGGGGAGCATTTTTGTTGCCCCTGTGCTGGGTGCTAATAGGTGGGAGACAGCTCCAGGGTGGCACTGCTGTTGTTGAAGAAGCATACAAGCTAAAAGCCCTTGCATGACCTACCCCGCCATGCCGTACCAGACGCCAGTTAGACGCCAGACCAGTCCTTCTAGTCATTAACTTTACGGCACCAAGGAGCTGCAATTTGTGGAGTGTGGGTGGAATTTCAGCTTCTATGCCAAATGTCCTGGCTTCTGGCAGAGTTTTAAATGCATCCTTAAACCTCTGGAAAATAGCTGTTCTTTCCTTTTACCCCTGGTTAGAAGACAGTCCTTGCTGGAGTACTGCTGCCTGGGAGTAAGATGGATCATGTAATATGCTTGCTCTGCACTAGTGTTAGATTATCTGAGAGCAGTAACAATTACCTACCATCCTGCTTCTCTACTGCCGAAAAGATATGTGAGGCTTACTAGGATAATATGACCTGCATTAACAAGATGGTCTCCACCATGGATGGAGTCTATGATCTGAAATGCCAGATCTGAAGGTTAAACACCCCCCTTCCTATTCTACTTACAGTGTTCAGGTTTCTCTCCCTCAACCGGTCACCTGTTTCTTCTGCTCCTAAATAGACACCTGCAAAATTTTCCATCCAACTATTTTTTTTTTTGGTGCAAACTGCTTATGTGATGCCACCAAAACGTTTGGTAAATCTGTGGCAGTTTCACTGAATTGTGCGCTCTGGGAAAATGAGGATCTGAATACAGAAGATAAAGTTCAAATGATTTCTTTTGCTATTTTTGAAATAAAATATTGACTTCCCGCTATTTCCCAATACCTTTTAAACTCACCAGGCAGAATTAAAAAACAAAAACAAAAAATCCTGGAAAATAAATGCTCAAGATCTAAGACCTGAGAAAGAGTACCTGATGCCCAAAAGCTTGTCCAACAGCTCTCCCAACTACATAGTTGGTCCCATAAAAGATATCACAAAATATCCCTGACACTTGTACACTTCCTGGATTATCATGGTGACAACAACACTTGAACCCTAAAGTAGTTAAAAGTGAAATCTGACTTTTGATTCCCAGAAAAAAAAAAAGAAAGTTTTCTTTTTTTTGGCTTGACCTGAAATGATCTTGGGGGCGGGGGGGGAAGGGGTGTTCAGCAAGCCAAAAAATCCATTATTTGCATTTTTTCTCTCAATATTGTACTTTCAGTCAGACTGCTTTGTATGCCTGGGATGACCTGCTCAATAGCATACAGCAAGTCTGTTCTGTGAAGATAGTCAAAATATCATCACCATTTCAACAGTGAAAGTAGGGATGGAAAGCTATGGGTAGCCAGGAAGAGGGGAAAAATTGCAAATTGGGACACTGTAGGGATCTTTCCACAGCCCTTTTTGGAATAATGAATGCAATTTCCTGCATTTTAGGTTTAGACTGGGGGGGCAGGCTCTGTGGAAACCCAGCTGCTCTTCATTTGGCATTCTCCAAATTGTCACTGGCAAATTATATTCTATTAAATCAAATTTGCTTCTCTCTAAAAATAGCTCCCTTACTAGGGTTACAAATAACATCAGATTACTCTGACTGAAGGAGATTAACAAGAAAACAATTCATCTTCCCCTGGTTCTGCCTTGTGAGTTTGACAGCGCTTTGCCCAGTTGGTTTTCGGCAGCTACCCTACCCAGTCATTTCTCCCTTGTTTGTGTGGGTTTTCCACAGTAAAGTGACACAGAATAAATGCTTCTGAGATAGCAATGTGCAACTGCAAGACTATAAAAACTGCCGAGGGAGTTGGCAGGCTGGAAGGCATTGGCTGAAAGCGCTGCTAAAACTCTCTTCGTGCAAGTGACTGGCTTTCAAGTCCCTTTAATACACGGGCTTGTCTCAATCCCCCTGGGCTTCATTCACTCCTGCATTTCCCACTGGAAAGAGAAATCACATTAAAACACTCTAAAAGCACAATTGCAATACTTATCAACACCGTCCCTCTCATTCCAGCCCCCCTACCTCCCAACAGACACCCTTTGGTTCTTCTATCACCCGCACACTCCTGCCACCGCTCACCCATCACCCCTTCCATGCTAATAGCAATTGAGCCTTGCTCCCTATTTTCTGTTCTGCTCCCTTATTTTTCCTCTCCGTTCTGGCCACTCTTTGAGCCCACCCCCAATGCCCAGCATCAGCAGCCTCTGGTTGTACTTGCACCGGTGAAAAGACCCTTCAAAGGTTCCCAAGACGAAATTCTCACACTGCTGGTAGCGTCCTACTCGAGGCAAAGAAGACCTGGGCTTCATGGGGCAATTCACTCCCACGCTGGGCCCGCAACATGCTGTGAAGTAACCACAGTACTTTCCCCTGGCAAGCCGAGCTGGCACCTAGGCACACAGAGCTGGTTCGGCCCCAGGCCAACAAAGCAGCTCAGGGCTAAGGCACATGGAAAGGGCAGGGGGGAAGTTTGCATGGCGGCTGCCACTACTCTGTCTCTTCAGTAGACAAAGGGTGGGCTTCAGTCTCCCGCTGTGTCAATAGAAGATCTGGCACAAATATCAAATCCACAGCTGGAAACAAATGTCAGCCCATGCCCTCAACTCCCTCTGGGACATACAGAAGAGGACTGGTCTTCATTACACCCTTTAGCAAAGAGGTCTCCCATCCCCCTAATGCCCGTTCCCTCCAGCTCTTCCCTGTATTTATTTATGGATTTACACTCTCCCCTGCCCAAAAGGTCCAGAGCGGCTTATAATAAGCAAACAACCCAGACAGGAAACAACAGTTGATTCTCCAAACAGCCCGCAGCAAAACTTGAGACTTCTAATTCACCTCCATACCCGTGCACCTCCCTCCTTATAGCTGGATCCAGGATCTTGAAATGGGGTGAGGTGCACCATCACACATAACACGACACATTTTGCTCCTGTTAAAAAGAAACTAGAAGCTGTAATAATATCCAGGCCTAGGCCCCTGGCATTATTCAGTTTCAGACTGAAGCAAAAACAAGTACAGCTTCGTTGGCACGAGCCAAGAACAAGCTGGAGGGCTGTGAAATAGGAGCTTCAGTACCAGGAGCAGGGGGCAGAGGGCAGCACTGCAGAACAAAGGAAAGCCCAATTAGTGGATACAAGACCATTAAAAAGAAGAGAGGGTCATTAACACCTGGGGAATGAAGAGTTTAGAAGGGATGAAGTAGATGACAATGAGCCATGAAGCCAAACAACAGCGCTCACTGCTGCCTGATTAGAAATACGGCTGCCACTGCCAGGCAGCTGGTTTTAAGCTTTGGGTGGGGCAGGAATGAAAGGGGGTGAAAATGCAGCAATGCACCCCCCCTTCCTCCTCCTCTCCCCCCCCCGGATCTGCCCCAGTCTCCTCTATATAAGCAAACTCTCTGGCTAATCCCAACCATACTTCCCTACATCCATTTACCATCCAGCACCCCAGGGCAGCACCAACCCAGGAACACCTACCAGCTCTGTGGGGT
This sequence comes from Crocodylus porosus, assembly GCF_001723895.1. NCBI lineage: Eukaryota > Metazoa > Chordata > Crocodylia > Crocodylidae > Crocodylus > Crocodylus porosus. The sequence goes on along the minus strand of NW_017728910.1, from coordinate 45,161,724 downwards.
GGGCAAGTTGGCCAGGTCCTTCCCTCTCCATTTGGGCAGCCAAGAGGGTGCCTGGGCTGGCCCCAGCCCTCCCACAGAGCAGAAGGGGATGGAGCGATAGCAGCCGTTCTTCAGCCCAGGAATGCCTGCTTGCTTTGAGGGCCTGCAGGCTGGCCAGGTCCTTCTCTCTGGTGTTCCTCCCTAGTTCAGGTGTTGTGGCAATGTTTGGTTCAGCCAGCCAGCAGTCCCAAAAGGCATTATCTGCATTCTTGCTGTGCTGATGCTTGGCTGAAGTATAAAGCCTAATGGCTGGCACAGCTCTAAGACAGAAGCTTTGGTGCTCCAGCCTCCACACTGCTACAGGCTTTCCACTCGATCAGCCAGCTTTATGTTCCAGCTGCAAGGCAGAAGCCTTCGTTCCACGGTATCTTGGCTGAGCGGAGCCAGCCAGCAGGATTCACCAGGAGGGAGAGTGCTTCGGAGCGCATGTTTATGTCTCTACCTCCTCACCAGCCTGGGCTAAGTGCTGCATTATTAAATCAGAGCCCTTGCAGAAGTGTCAGGCAGGGACAGCCGCCCAGAGCTCCCTGAAGCTGGCACTGGTCGATATTTCCCTGGAGGGAGTGAAGCGATGAGGCCCGTGGAGGAGACAGGGCTTCCTACATCTGCTCTTCCTCTTTTCCAGCCAGCGCTGCAGTGGAGGCAGGAGTGTTACTGCCATTAGCAACCTCTCCCTATGGCTGGTGGGAGTCAATGCTGCTTTCCTACCTCCATTTTGAAATGCATCAAGAAGCTCCTCTCCTTCATGCAGGCTCTCTCAGACACAAGACACCAACAGACCCCTCTCCTCACTCTGGCAAGTTTCCAGTACCAAGGCAGAGTTCCCTTCACCATCTCCAATGGCCATGAGAGGAGGCAGATTGGGGCAGACCAGGACTGAGGCAGGGAACTGTAGAAATCCCATGCAAAGTGGTGACCCTGCCAGCTACAGCCTGCAGGCAACAAGACCAGAGCTGCATTGTGGGCACCTCTGCTGATAACATCTTTGCCCCCTTGGTGCAGTGTTACAGAGGCTAATGACCTTTGCTGAAGAGAGCCAGCGGCCCCGAGTGCTTTGCTGCTGCACTGAAGTAGCTGCACCATGCAGCATCTGGCTACAGCTATGCTCTTCTGGTTGATTGTGCAGGCCCCCAGTTAAGGCTGGCCGTGGGATGAGCAGGCTGTGACGCACTGCCTCAGGGAATCAGGCCCCAAAAGACTTAGTGCTTGAATAGTTAAAGGCAACTGACATGCCATCCAGATCCTGGCAAGTGATCAGGGCTGATTCCAGAACATAAGGGAGGCGCAGTCACAGTCCACTGGCCATGCCTATCATTTAGCCTCAGTCTCCAGTGGGGTCCCAAGATCTACCCTCTGGGCTGGTGCAACTCAGTTTCAGTGAACTGATAGAATCACAGACAATGAGGGTTGGAAGGGACCTCATGAGGCCATAGCTAGTCAAAGCAGGACCAACCCCAGCTAGGTCATCCCAGCCAAAGCTTTGTCTAGCCGGGTTTTGTAAACCTCCAAGGATGGAGCTTCTACTATGTCTCTGGGTAACTTGTTCCAGTGCTTTACTACCCTCCTAGTGAGAAAATTCTTCCTAATATCTAACCTCAACTTCCCTTGCTGCAACTTGAGCCCATTGCTCCTTCTGTCAGCTGCCACCACTGAGAACAACCTAACTCCATCTTCTTTTGAATCTCCCTGCAGAGACATGAAGGCTGCTATTAAATCCCCACTCAGTCTTCTCTTCTCTAGACTAAATAAGCCCAGTCCCCTCAGCCTCTTCTCACAAGTCATGCTCTCCAGCCCCCAAGCCATTTTTGTTGCTCTCCTCTGGACTCTCTAATTTATCCACATCCTTTCTCTAACGGGGGGCCCAAAACTGAACACTGTACTACAGATATGGCCTCACCAAGCTGAATACAGGGTCACTTCCCTTGACCTACTGGCTACACTCCTACCAATGCAGCCCAGTATACTATTAGCCTTCTTGGCAACAAGGGCACACTGCTGGCACATATTCATCTTATTGTCCACTGTAATTCCCATGCCCTTTCCTGCAGAGCTGCTGCCCAGCCAGTCGGCCCCCAGCCTGTACTGGTACATGGGATTGATCCATCCAAAGTACAGGACTTCACACTTGTCCTTGTTGAACCTTATGACAGTTCTTTTGGCCCAATCCTCCAATTTGTCTAGGTCACTCTGAATCTTAACCCTACCCTCCAGTGCATCTACTACTTCCCCCAGCTTGGTATCATCTGTAGACTTGATGAGGGTCCACTCCATGCCATCTTCCAGGTCACTGATGAAGACAATGAACAAAACCAGCCCTAGGACAGACCCCTGGGGTACTCCATTTGATACTGGCTGCCAACTAAGCATCGAGCCATAGATACCTGAGCCATCAATACCTGAGCAAGAGAGAGAATTTTCAGTTTTTCTAGGGCCAGATGGAGGGAAAAAAGTGCTTTTAGCCTCAGCTGCTACCTGAGCTTAAAGGAACAGTGCCAGGTCTGGCCGGACTCTGCACCGTGCTGTAAATTACAGCCATGTTCCCTTAGTCAGTCCTGCCAAGGAAACCTCATCCAACTGTCCCCAGTGACAAAGGTGGGCCTGATTCTCCACTGATAGTTGCACACGTCTGCCAAAAGCATAAGCCATTAGCTACAAGCTGGAGTGACATGCAGCTGGTCTCTAACCTCTGTGCACGGGCAGCACACAGCACAACAAGGCCCAATTGCACTGCTGCCATACACAAGCTGCAAGGCAGTGGAGAGTCAGGCTTGCTGTCTCAGTCTTGCCCAGACCATTTCAGCCACTGGCTTCAGGGCAAATAAGTCCAAGCAGTCTCGAATCTGAAGCATCTCAAGCCTGCAGTGACCCTCTCTCTACAGGAGTTTTCAGGCTCATCCATAGACAATGCTACGGATACCAGCTAGCCCCAAGTTTTATCCTTCTAGCCCTATCCCAACCATCTATATTCAGAAATCACTAAGCCAAAAAGGACTGCTGAGATCGTCCAGTTTGACCTCTTGCACAGAACAAGCCTTACAATGCCCCAAATTAATTTCTGATGAATTAAAATAGATATATTAGTACAACATACATATATAAAAGCTGTCAGCGATGGAGAATCTACCACGGTAAATTTATCCAGTAATGAATTACCTATGCTGTTAAAAACATTGTCTTATTTGCAGTCTGAATTTGTTTAGCTTCAACTACTGGATTTTGCAATACATTTGTCTGCAAAAGTCCATTATCAAGGTACCATTCTCCAGTTAGGTGCTGAGAGACTGATCCAGTCACCCCTTCAGCTTTTCATGAGCTCCAGGACAGAGGACAGTGCTAAGAGCCATTAATTCCTTCCCTATCCCCTAAATCAGGGAACGTGGTAGTTTTCAGTAAAACTTTTCCTCTCCCCACTCCTCCAAGTGCTCGGCTGACTGGCACAGAAGTAAACACTAATGACAGCTGCCAGGCACAGCTCTCGGGCATATTTTGCTCTAAGGTCCATAATCTTAATGCTAATCCCACTTGGGAGCCAAAATCTCCAGAGCCCTATGCAAAACAGAGGGTCTGCAAAATGGACATCACATTACAAGTGGAGAAGGAAGAGGCTGAGATTTTATTGCTGCCAGTGAACGGCATTTTATTGGATTCTGCTCTTGTGATGCTCAACTGAAATTTTAATGAGGATCTTCAATCAGTGGCAGTTTGAAGAAAGAAAACTTCTTAAAGAGTTTGTTTCACTCCCAGATAAAGCCAGCTGATGGGATTCTCAGCCCAAAGAGTATTTTTAAAGTGAAACAATGCATCAAAGGGGTAAGCGTTCTCCAGAGCCTGTCAGCGTAATTGCCACATCCCTGCTACTCCAAGAATTAACAAAGACCCAGGCTTCTTGTGAATCTGATGCTTAAGAGAATTCACTGCCAAACTGAGGTAATCAGTGGACATTATGGGTTGTGAATGCCTTAATTTAGCAAAGAACTAGTCTACCAATGCTGGAGTGATTGGTAAAGCTTACAATGTGCTGATGGGTTTCAAGGAAGTAGAACAACATGGAGCTCATGTAGTGACATCAGAGCCCAATACCTCAAGTAGGTCAAAAATGTTTTTCAAGGCTCAAGCCTACGGATCCAAGCCCTGGTTTCCTGGGGATTTCTGCCTCAGACCACCCCTTGGGAAGGGGAATGATGGTCTCCGCTCAGAGCAGGGCCATGCAACTGTAATATGACAGGAGATCTGGCCCCTAGGAATCAATTTGCATCTGCCTACACATCTGACCACCCCAATGCCAAATTCAGTCGCCTGCCTTGCCTCAGTGTTACTCTCTGGCGTAGGCTGCCAGACTGGTGGAGGGCAGCCCTGGAGGTGCCTCCCATAGGCCCTCACCTGTGTCCCGTCCCTTTCGCGGGGTTCCAGCCTGCCCCCACAGTAATCAATGGGCTGGCTAGCAGTCCAAATGGCATGGAGGTCCCAAAACAGTCCCAGTGACTCCTATGGAGCAGCCTCACCATAGCTCTGGCCACTCCCCAGACCTACTCACTGCTTACCGTTACCATCAGTGTCACCCTCCCTCCTCTTTCCAGCTGAAGCTCCCTCCCCTTGCACAGCCAGAGTCCTTCTGCCCAGCACTTCCTGTGGCTGCACTTACATAGCTCGGTGGGGCAGGGCTCCAGGTCTGCGCCAGCTGTCTTAAAGGTGCAAGCATGCCTTTTCTCCCCTTCTTTGTAATGGAACCAGGGGCCTCTCATCAGCTGCATGCAACAGGGATGGAGGGGAGCCTTGCTGCATACACAAGGAGGGGAGCTGCCACTGTGGCTTGCTAAGGGCACATCTACACCCTAGTCATTGGTGGTCCTGAGAGGGAGTGGGCTGATGGCCCCATCCCCAAGTTCCACCTGTCTGTGTCCATGCACATGTTCCAGAACTGGATGTTTGCTAGTGAGGTTGCTCCAGGTTTGCCCCCAGTACCTGTTCCCAGGCACATTGGAAATTGAGGGCTCAGATGGGTGCAGAGTACCTGAAGAGTGACCTCCCAGCCCTGGAGTGTGTCTGCAGAATTGAGGGGACAGGTGCAGGCCCTGAAGTGCTGAGATCTGTGGTACAGCCCTAATGAATCTGGTATACGTCCCTGTGTTTTCATAGGCCAGGCCCTGCACCAACACCCCGACCTGTAATGAACTACAGGCTCACCAGCAACTTCCTTGTTGTTCTGCAGAAGTGAATCAGGTCCCTTCAGGACTGGCATTTTCCAGACTGCAAGGCCCATCTTTCAAGAAAGCACATCTATTTTTGTCTTACCCCAGAGAGACCCCTGATACTGATCTATATTGAAGCCATGTACCCTGGGGAGGGAGAGGTGGGTATTAGGTATGATAAAAAGGGCAGGTGTCTCTATAGCTCTGAATACATGCTGGCATGCATGTCCTGGCTGTCCCACCTACTTTCTCCTGCTCCCATGCTCCAAACCCAGAAATATGTCAGCTAAGCCATCTCTCTGCAACCTCTCTCAAGACACAAGAAATACCAGATTGGTTCAGATCAACTGGCCCTTTAGTCCAGCAGTATGTCTCTGACGGCAGCAAATAGCAAATGCTTTAGGGAGACAGCATAAGAAATAAGCGCGTCTAGAGTGATCTATCCCCTGTTGCACCCTCTCTGGCATCCGAGCTTTTTGTTGTGCTCCAAGCGCCCAAAAATGTTGCTGTGACCAAAGGCAGTCAAAGTTTGGGATGCCTTCAACAGGAGGATGCCTGTTTGCTTACTGAGCCCATGGGAACTTCCCTGAAGGGGATTGCTGCTGCATGCGTGTCAGGCTGCTTTAAGCAGGGGTAACCCAGGATTAGGCCTCTGAAGCAACAGAAATCCGACCTGCAGAGCAACGGCCCTAGTGACATCACTATGATAGTGAAGCTGATCGGCTGTGCCAAGACACATCCCGCTACTCCCACTGCAAAGACACCTCCATCTACAGCCCTACAGAACACCTCCGGGGGTCCACCCCAGAGCTCACAGGGAGAATTATACTGCAATGGGAAACCTCCACCCATTGCCACATACGTGCAGATTCGCCGCTCTCGCCACTTTGGGCATGTGGGACAGCTTCTCCTGTGCAGAGAGGTGGCCTTCTGTGTAGGGATAGACTGTGGGGCTCATGAGGCTGATGGAGGCGCTCCACTGCCAGGTCATGAGGCGCTACAGGGAGTTGGGAGCGGGGCTTAGGGGTCTGGGAGCTCAGGTGGTGTTTTC